>NW_020897691.1:1203835-1525890 GCF_003984885.1 Neopelma chrysocephalum | reverse complement strand
ATAATAATAATAATAATAATAATAATAATAATAATAATAATAATAATGGCCAGTCTTCGCGAACGAAGATTTTGGGAAAGGTCTTTTACCTTTCCAGCCTGCGCAATGGATTTTTTAGGTGAGACACAGCATGCGCTGAACTGAGCCCACCCTTTAATCCTAAGGTTCATCTGCCGGGGCCAAGCAAGCTTGGACAATGGCAGTGAGGTCCTCAGGACGTAGGTTTGTTTTAGAGTGACCTTCTTATAGATGGATGGCCTTACAGGGCTGACGAGCTCCATCTGCCCGGGGGACTGGGATCAGAACCTGGGTCGCAGCGGTGAGAGTCCCGCATGCTAACCACTAGGCCACCAAGGGTCCCTTGAGGTGAACATAATGATTTTAGAATTAACTATCAAAAGTGATGATTCTTTAAAACTACAGAGGGCTTTTTTTTCTCTCAATATATGGAATAGCTTCTATAAATTAAAATAAAAACTGGTCAGAAAAAAATAATGGCAACAGGAACCATTTTTCTGAATAAAAAAGACAATGGGTTAGCTAAAAAAAACCCATACCCAAACTCCCACTTGATGTTTTCCTTATATGCTTTTAAAAAGTTCTTGACTAAGAAAACTTTTTCCAGTTGTATCTCATTTACATGCCTTTTGAAGTTCATAACGCCTGGACTTTATACTTACTTTAATTTTAAACTATTTCATGGCTTATAATTATTCAGTACTTAATGAAAACAGGCCTAGTTCCTCATCCAAATCATTACTGAAGATACTGATATCAATGAGAAAAAAATAGTCTTATTTGAGACTTCTAACAGATATGTTCACTTGGTTTTATAACAAATTATGTATATTAGAATGGGGATTCTACTGTTCTCCACATATCCTGACTACACAAAACATTAGAAAGCATTTCTAAGAGCATGAACACAAACTAGTAGCACAAATTTTATTCAAAATACATATCTGAAGAATCCTATTTAGTTTTAAAATTTTGAGTTACTAAAGTTTCCCCAACAGTCTTACTGCTGTAGTCTTAATGTGAAGGATATGCAGTAATTCCTAATAATATTAATAAAATCAGAGAAACCCAACAAATAAATGAGATTCTAGGTGCAATTCAGAGAGCTACAACTAGGAACCTATTTATTAATGATGCTATTTGAAAACTAAAATTATTTCAATAATTCTTTTTCTATTCTTTCAGATCCTAAGAACAGACACAAACTGGAAACATATATTTGAAACAGATATGATTTAAATTATATGCTATTAATGTCAGTGCAGGCAATCTGTATAAAAGGAATAGAATAAAACCTAAGGACAAAAAGTGTACAAAAGGGAATTCAAAGATGAACAGTTAAAAAAGAAAAATAAATCAAAGCAGAGCACAAGTAATGGACAAGGGGCTACACTGCACAGTGCATTAATGAAAGGATCATGGCAAAATAAAACAAGGAACAAGTGACTAAATTTGAAATAAAGTATTTGTCACTGTTAAGTAATGAGAATGTGAATTATGATAGCAATTATGATTCATAACTTTTTAGGTGAAAGGAAGATGATGAGTACATTTGATTGTCAGAGAAGTCAAAAGTAGATTTCAGAAACTGAGTTGTGAACTGACACAGTCAGACCAGTAAGAAACAAGCTTAAAAAAAAAATGGCTAAAAGCATGGGTTTGGAAATACAAGCAGGATTTTGAGCACAGTTTGGGTGTACTAAGAAAGAAGAAGAAATTGTAAATATGCCACACTCAGAGGATGACTGATTGATTGATGGGAAAAGAGGATTCCAGAGAGCAAGGAAATTGAAGAGGCTTCAGATCCATATCGCAGATCATCTTGGCAATCTTGCACTTAGTGTTGAGACTGAGCTCCTGATAATTCTTCCGAAGAAGGTAGTTCAGACATTCATAATATACAGCAAATTGGTTGTTAAAAGCAGAGTTATTGATCATATAGAAAAAAGGCAAACATTTTTGCCACCTTTCAGAAAGCACGATAAGAGTACAACGCCTCAGCTCACTTTGTGTTTAGCTACTGCATGAACTGTGTTTAACCAAGTTGCTTCTGAGGAGTCTGATTTTAATAGTTTTCACTTGTTCTTGGCAGTTATCCTGGCCATCCCAGGCAAAAAGACTGTGTTCTGTGCAGGGCATATCTCATGAATAGCCATGGATTTTCACAGAAGCTGTTTATGTCATTTTAACTACATATTGAAGTTATAGAATCAGATGCAAGATGCTCTGGTATAAAAAAAGCTACATAAGCAAATGAAAAGGATCAGTGTGCCAAGTCTAAGAACTTCCTCTTAACAGACACCAGTTACATATTTACATGCATACATATTTTGGTCCTGTTTGCTACAGTGGAGAATTAAGTTTCTTTTCGATTCTAAATTCAAAAGGAGACAGTAAGTTTAGAGACTACAAAACTCCTCATAAGAAAAAAAATTATAAGTATCCTCTGAACTCTTGACAAAATGTATATGCTCAGATGATTTGATAGACTTCAACTGTTCTATGGCTTTTCAGCATTATATTCATAAAACACAGCAACTCTGCAGACAAGACATTCTGTGGGGCTAAAAGGCATTTCTTTCTAGATGAAACTGCTGAAGCAATGCTAAAAGCAATTAAACCCAGAGGGTGTAAAAAGACAGGAGACCTGCAAGTCATTTTCTGAAAATCGATATATCTATCTTAGTTCCTTAAACAGTCATTGAAACATGCTGAGATTTTTTTTTCCCTCCTAACTTACTCCTTGCCCATTGATTATTTTCAGGTAGTTTTTCAATTTATAATACTGAAAAAAATTGCCAAGAGGAGTCCATAACATGTATGTTAACTCCATAACAAGAGGAGTTATAATAAAATACAATCTCTAGGATTATTGATAAAATTTTAACAGAGGAGACAATATCTGGCATAGAAGCTTTATGAACACTTAAAGCAACAACAAAAATCATTCAAAAGTACACACTCCTTGAAAAACACATCAGCCAGCATTATAATATAGTATGAATAGATATATCCTGGGAGCAAAAAGAATAAGGAGAATCCATTTTATTATATTCATCTTTCAGAATAATTTCCATCCATACCCCAATTAAAAAAGAAGTCAAATCAAACTGAAATAAGTATCATTATGAACAGGAAGACAGAGTAAATAAAATTGGAAAACCAGCTGTCTACAGTGAACACCAACAGTTTTCCCTCCAAAAGTATTATTCCAAATTTTTAAAGGGGAAAAAAGAATCTCTCTCCAGATTGAGTAAATAAATTAAGATCTTATGTATACTCATTGCAGGACTCAAGATGATAGCCTGCACACTAAAAACAAGGTCATTACTATTAGGGCCTATCTATATAAACAAAGACTTTAAACATCTAAAATATGGACTTCAGATTGAAAAGAAAGTGATTAAATGGCCACAGTAAGTCTTTTTGAAGATGGCAGAAGGATGTATTGAGGTTTCATTTGGATACATTTTTTCAAGTCTTACTTCTGCTTGGGAATCAGTATGTTGAATTTGTGATCTAAAATTACTTTGCTGATAAAAAAATTATCTATCAGGAAATCTAAATGAATATAACATAATTGAAGTAAAAAATTTGGGGACCAAAGAAAACTTCATCTAAGCCAAATGTGTCCATGTGCATATGAGCTGCTATAACATTCTAGATTCCCTGGTTAGCTAGGCTGATGGGACTTGAAACATACATATAGCCTCAATTCTATTCCTTCCCTTCCTCCACATGCATAGAAGAGTTTAACTCTGCTACAGTAAGTTGTACGAAATACTTCCATTTTTAAATACCCTAAAATGAAACTGGCTGAAGAAGAAAGACAACAAAAAACCTTACACAAAACAAACAAAAAAAGATTCCCTCATGAAAACCCTCAAGGAACTTGTAAAAAAAATCATTGAGTGGCTTTTATTTATTTCAATAGCCTCAAAGTATTTAATATTCCAAACACATCCAGAATTATTTGCACATTTATTTATTAATATTTATTACTGGAAGTACTTTGCTTTATTGAAAAAGAAAAGTCATTAGCATGATAATTTGGTCTCTTTATATCAACAAAAAAGGAAGATGAACCACAGAAGTACCATTCTGAATTCTTTCATCCACTGACAGACTTACCTTTTCTGTGGGCCATAAAGATTTTTTAATGTGATATGACAGCTGAGAACAACTTTCTTCTAATAAATTTATTTCAAAAACATAAAATTGATAGAAAATTTACAGCTCAGAGCTAAATAGAGAACAATTGCTAAGTGTTAACAAAAGAAAGCACTGCACCTGTCTACAGAACAGAACGGCTGGATGTAGAGGAAAAATAAATCCTTTGACTATGCCCCATTTACTCATGTATTTTATGTGGTAACAGTAACACTGAAAACATGTTCTAAACCAAGATCCTGAATTTGTTTCATTTTGCACTCAGCAGTTAGCTGCAACAATAAGACGCTTATTCTGCTAGAAAGAGTTGTGGCTTTATGAAGCTATTTCAGTAGAGGATATTGTATGCCTGGTATGTTCAAGATGGTCTTTGTGGTATATAAGAGCAGCTTGTCTTCTCTACACATTGATGAAATTGCTCTCAAATGTAATTTTAAAAAGAGCTTTGCATGTATAAAAAAGAGAGACATCATCTATTATTTTTTTCTCATTATTAATGTATTTATTTTCTAAACCGTAGCCTACTAACCAATTCATACTTCTCTATGAGTTTAAGTGACCTGAATGCAGAAATATCACTGGCTAATGAAAGGACTTTTAGGAAGCAAGCCTTATTGCTATTTTTAAGTGTTCTCAATCTATAAAGAACATTAAGACACAACCATACGTGTCTACTTGCATCTTGTTTTAATGTTTACAACTAAAAACTACCTGCATACATACTCTATTTTTTTTGAATTAAAATAATTTTTTAAAAAATTCTTGCAAATCTGAAAGTTGTGTAAGACACAAGCGTAATATTTTTGGAATCTTACATTTTAGGTAAGTGACAGACATTCACCCCAGGACAGTCATCACTGCAAATATATGATTACTCCTCTCTGTTAAGGAAGAGTAACAAAATTAAAAAGCTTTTGTCTGTTACTTATGAAATCTCTTCCTCTTTCTTTCTGATAATTCCTCCTTCTCACATTCTCTTCTCAAAAGTCAGGCTTTAAAGTGGTTGAGAAATAAAGATGGTATCGTTTGCTATTCTACATTTCTGCTGTAGTGACAATACTTTTTTTCTTAGAGACTGAAAGAATGGAAGAGGAAGAAATGGATCCATAGCAATCTAAACGAAATAAGGATGCTGAATAAGCAGGACAGCATAGTTTTTGGATTTTTTAAAATCAGTACACACAAACATCTATTTTTCTTGAGACTATTTCCTAGAATTTTTAATAAAAGGCTATATTAATTAAGCGAAAATAGTACTTTTGAAGGAAATGGTATAGCTCAACATTAAGGTTTTCTCCCCCTTTGTTTAGAATTACATAGATAGATGGGTTTTTTCCATTTATTTTCAGAGAATTTTAGCTTTAATTTCCTGCATGCCTCTCTTGGATTTTTAACTCGAAGAAGCATTAATAATCCTACCTTCATTTTTGAGAAGTTAATACTACTCTTGCATTTGTGGTTCTCTCTTACGTTCCTTTCTAGACAAAAGAGTAGACTCTGCCTACAGAAGTAAGGTTAAGGCTAGGGTTTCCCAAGTGAATGAGTCACACTTGGAAGTAATCTTTGGATATTTTGGTCACTCTCATCCTTTCCTCCAATAAAAGGGAAAAAATACCCAAACCCAGAAGTACTTCATTCCATTGGAAATTCTTTAGATGAACCAGACACAGATCTCAACACAATTCTAATGCAAATTGCTACTGACAAGACTGCACTATTTGTGCAAATGTTTTAGAAAGTCATCCTTGTTATTTGTAGTGCATTTTCACTCCAAACTAAACTAGCAAACTAGCAAACTAAACTCCTGAATTTCAACTAAACTTTTAACCCAACAGACACTCTTAAATGAGACTCAACTGAGCAGGCATGGTAACTGCTCAGAAAAAGGACTGATTTGCCAACAATGAAAGAGCAGTTATAATGGAATTATTTATAAAATGTATACCAATAATTCTCATAAATCCTCAATAAAGAAGCACAGGAGTCAACAGGCTAACAAAAGTCTCTCTTTTATAACTCACTTATTTCGCTTTGGCAAAGTAAGAGTACCCAAGGCATTAGCAATTTAAAATAGGAGGGAAATAAAGCTGAGCTCAGCAAGAGGAAGAAATTTTGGCTTCCATTTGGTTTTGGTTTTCTTCACTGGCAGTTTTTCTGCACTTTATAAAAAATAATACCATACTTCTTTCATATTACCAAATCAAATATGAATTGCATAGCAAGCCTCTTTGAACTGGGTGTAAAATACAGAGTTCATAATTCTTCAGTACAGATATGAAATGAAAAGATACGGAAGACCTCGAAGAAAAAACATCTCTGCTTTACTTCATAGTAAATCTTTAATTCCTAGTGGTGACACTTTTTAAGTTAGCAGTAAGGGGCATTTATGATATCCAAAAGCTTTTTATACAACACTCAGAATATTAACCAATACTTTACTACCATCCCTAACCCTTACATTCTCCTCCTGTTCCTGAACCTCTCCTCTAACAGGAGAGATTTGTTTCAAACAAAAAACCTGCAGATATCTTGAATGCGTACTGAAGGTCATAAATAATTTGAAATCTTACTAAATGTTAAACAGTATTAACACTTTACTAAAGTAAATAAATTGTCTATTTCCAAATGGTTTGGAAATTTTCTTCTGGTTTCCAAGTAAACTCTGTTGAACAACTATGCTTAGCTAAAATCTGACTTGCAAATTTTCTGATGCAATTTAATTGAAGATTTATAACTTAATTATATGTAGAAATTTGTAGTCGCTAAGTCAAAGCAATGATGTTCTTTAATATTCACTTGCTTCATTTGGAATGCTTCTAGTTATCAGTTGTTTCTTGAATACTGGCTCAAAGAAGTCAAAATTTTCCTTTTCAGAATCCATAAAAGGCAAAATCATTATCTTTAGCATTTTATTGAAAGCAATACCCTTTACATTAATCCCCCTTCCAAACGCTGCATACACACCTATTACAAAATAAAACCACCTATAATAAAATTTCTCATTTCCCCACTACATCACAATTTTTCTACAAAATCAAACCAGTGAAGTTTTGCAGAAAATAATTTTCAACATTAGCCAAAGTTAATTCTAAATGTATTAATGTATTTGTTAAGCTCTGAAAAAGTTTAGACATGCAAAACAAATCCTTAGATAATTGTAAGACAAGTAAGTGAAGAATTGCCTGTTAAATTAGCAAAAAACTAGCCTAGAATTGGATGCAGACATTCTACAACAATGGATTATTTAGGAAAACACAACAAAACCTGAAAAAAATCCATCTCAAGTCATTTTAAGCCAAATGATCAAAGATAGTTTCTCCTATGCAAATCTTCCTGTAGAATCCGAAGAAAGAGCTACTCGCAGTTATATAACACAGTTATTTTAATGACATATACTATTTGTATTGTTATTCATCTTTCTGTTGTTACCAATAACCAAATTAGGAGATTTACATCGCTGTCATATAAACACTTTTGGAAAATTAGAGCATTTTTATACTTACTCTTTATAATGGACACCAAAATTTAAGTTCTTTAAATTACTGAATATACTTTTTTATAAGTACAGAAAACATTTACAACATGTCTATATGATAATTTGAATAGAACCAATTTATATACTGAAAAATATGGAGACCATAGGCTTTTAAGAACAAGTGAGTATTTCCACAGGGACATCTAAATTCATATCTAACAACCCTCATAAAAATACCAGTTAAATTATTTTGTTGCCTAGTATTCTTACAGTATTTAAATCTTCTAAAAACACAGTAAAACTACCAAACTAAGAGAAGAGCAGCATCAGACAAGAATAATTTTTAGCAAATGCATGCTGCTGCTCTTATGACATTCTTTATTTCATCATTATAGACTGGTTTAAAACCTTGTGTTATTGCAGCAGCTTTAATAAGTAGTAGACTGCTGCCCACATATCAAGTAACCCTTTACCATCAGTATACATTTTAGGTTTCTCACCTTGTCAATCATTTTACGGGCTTCCATTTCTTCAGAATTGGGATTTTCCAACTCAATAGTGTAAGTACCTTTGTCACTCTGGTCATCCTCATTGTCCTTTTCAGTAGCAGCAGAAATATGCTGGCTTTTCAACTTTTTGTCCATCTCCTGGTTCTGATTAGGCCTATGGCCAAGACTTCCTGAACTCCTTAACAACGCAGCTTGTAAGGCAGGTAATGCAGCAGAGGGTTCTTCTGATTTTTGTTTTAGAAGTTTGGCATGAACACCGTGTACTGCTCTGTGATGTGATGAGCTGGCTTGCACAGATGAAGGGACTGCTTTCTCTCCTGATGTAGGTTTCACTTTTTCAGCTCGTGTGTGAGGTGTTGGAGATGGAGATTCTGGGCACAGAGCTCCTACATTCTGAGAAAAAGAGTAAGAACGCCTCTTTCGAGGATGGTCTTCATCAAAAAACTCAATCATAAAGGCAGTCTGACTCAAACTGCCTTGCTCTTGCTGCTTTTCTGTGGAATGGACCTTCTGGTGTGACTTTTTCAGTTCTGTATGATGATGTCTTAAGTGTTCTTCAAGTGCTGCCCGTTTACTGTAATGCCGGTGTGCACCAATATTTTCTGAATCACTTTGTGTACCATCATCATGCTTATTCCCTACAAGCAAAGCAAAAGAATATATAGCACAATGAAACAAAGAAAGACCCAACTCAACATATACAAAAAAACTCAAGCGGAAAACTAGAAAGGAAATTATTTCAAACTGGATTTCTCTTTCAACTCCAACAGCTTTCAGTACCTGGCTCTGCAAATTTTGTACAGCTCCTGGAAAGGCAGTCAGTTTGCTGCAAGTCTAACAATGAAACACATTAGAAGCTGATCAGTAACAGGAGTGCATTTGAATTACCCTTTTCACCAATATTCTCATCTGTGAACGCTTAACATTGATACGCAAAAGCCAGTATTTTACCAGCTGTACAACAGTATGTTTTCTAATCATACTAACTTTGTTACACAGCGTGTTGATTACAGATGGCTACTGACACATTCTAGGCACAGTTAAGAAGAAAAGGAAAACCTTAAAATAGCCTTTCTGGTAGTGGAAATAAAACATTGAGAGCCACCGTTCACATTGTTGGATTCCTCCTGCATTTACCATAGTTTATCATGAGAAATGTCTACTCAAAACCGAATTCCTTATTACTCTTTCCAAGAAGAACAATGAGTTTTTCCATCATTCACCCCACTCAGTACCTGATGCATGCATGTAAAATGGTTATTACTTATTCATTCCACAAACTACTGTGAGCTCTATGAATAAGGATTATTTAATAAAACATGTATACTTCTACAAATACACTTTGCAATGACACCTGAAAAGGTAAGCATGGAAGGCTGGATACTTACACATTGTAAGTCACATTTAACACACAGCAACTTCATGTACAATGACAGTGTCTACGCTCCTAAGTCTCTAGCTTAGTTCCTGGGAAGGAACAGTTTCACGTTCTTTGAACTCTTCTGGATCAAATCTTGATCATGTATATATAGAATGTACAAGTTGTAAATTTTTTTTATTCTCAAGAGGATAGCTTTTTTATGTTTTCTCACTTAAAATAGTTAAGATACACAGCTATTATTCAGTTAAATAGTAATTATACATTGGTTAATCTTACTTATGAGAATAAAAGCACTGAAAACACAGCTGAAATCCCAACTTACATTCCTGTTTTCTACTTTTTTGAACGGTGCCTACAAAAATTATGGGATGCTTCATATACTTCCAAATAATAATAGTAAACAAAATTAACACCACAGTGAAAGTCATATAACATAATTTTAGTAGTGGGACTTTATTACAGAATATTGTAAGAAAAAGCTGAGGACAAAAAACCAGTAAGTTTTGTTTGGTTTTTTTTTAAAATTGAACTTTCAAAGCAGCTAGGTATATTCTTTACCGAAAAACACAAGCAATGAGTGAGAATACAAGCAGCTCATAAAAGATTACAAAATTCAGATATTTACTGTGGCCATATGCACCCCATAACTTACACCTCTTTCAGATGAAAATTAATCAGACTTTGAGAAGCTTCTGCCAGGAAAAGGATTATAAACAAAGCCTCCTTCCTATTTATCCAAGTGTCATGGCTAATATTTTAAAGAATGTTTGTGAATACAGTAGAGTACCATGAAGACCAAAGTATTCTGTTCTGTGATATACTCTGGAAGAAATAATAAACTATTATTTTAAAGCTAGCACATAAATATAATTCTATTTTCAGAATTTTTTTTAGGTTAATTTGGAAGAGTCAGCCTTAAAAAAGCAGACTTTTGATGAGTAAAAGAAAGCATGTTGTACCAAGTCCTAGCTAGTTTAAGAGCTAGACATGATAATGTTGTAAAATCAAGGGAAATGGGAATTGAAGGGTTAACCCACTGAAATTGAAAACAGAAAATAAGAGACTTGAAAAAATTCTTCAGAAGTTTTCATTTTGAAAGTTCAAATGGCACTGCAGTCTTCATCTGAACATTGAAACTACTTTATTTTCTATTCTGCTAAGTGGCATTCAAAAGAAAGTACACTTATCATATTTAACATTTGATTTAATTTTATTTGAAATGTCACTGTCTGCAGTAAATGAACGTTTATAATCACTTGGAACTGCATTCAAGAGCAGCTCTCTTATAAATACAATATTCCACAAGCTTAGTATAAAAATTGAAGCTCTCGGTTTATTTCAGATTTCTGACTCAAACTTGACTTCATCAAATACGATCCATTTAAGCAGAGTAACCTCATGATGTATTCTTTGCCATAAACGATTTTCTTAGAGCACATGAATATTCACAGAACATACGCTATTGAAAGAGTTGCTAAAAGCATAAATTGAGCTTCAGAGCTTTGATTCTAAAAAGCAATTCAGCTTTTTAAAGTAACTCATCAGAAAAACTGAAATAAATAAAATTTAACTAACGTTTGGATTTTTTCCTTTTCATTTTCAAGATCAATGTTTTAAATAGCTGATGCTTTCAGCTGTACTAGAACATCTCCAACTATTATACTCACTGTAAGAGGATTTAGTGTTTGGCTTCTTATCCTCTTTTTAAGACTTAATACTGCAATAAAATTTCCCAGCCCAGATCCTTGTGCACATGTGGAGTACTCATCATTTCAACTGAACTCCGCAAGGGCTGGATGCTGGTGAGGAATCGTTGCTTTCAGAAACAAGCATAGCTGGAATCATTCACTTTACCTTTTAGCCTCTTCAAGTACACTGGAACGTCACTCTTAATACTTTTGGAATCCTCCTCTGATGGTTCCCATATCATTCTAGGAGGATTGTTCTGTGCTAGCCAATCTGCTACTTTGCTCTCTGCAGCCATCATCACTGTTTGAAGCCCAGGCAGGTCCTGACCACTGGAGGAAGAAGGTTTTTTTGACTTGTGACGCTGTTCCGATGTGAATTTTGTCACGTGATCTTTGATCTTCACTTTTCCAGGAGTGTTGTCATCGAATTCAATGGTAAAGGAAGCATGCCCTGCGGCTGCTGCATGGGAGCTTTGGGTGTCTTTTGTTGGAATTTCATGAATAGTGCTCTCTGCTACCTGTGAAGCTTGCTGGAATTCTTTGGTAGGGATTTCAAAATAACTTGGCTCCCTACAGAAAGGATAAAGTTCTTCACTTGCAGATGCAGACTGCTCCTCAGGTTGCTTGGTATCTGTGCTGCCTCCTATTAAGAAAAATAAAAAAATAGATTTCACAATACTTGGGAACTCCAGGTTCTTCAAGAATTTTCTGAACTCCTGTAAAGGCTACTTGGGTAATTTTTGGAATAAACAGTAAGATTGCGGAGAAGATTGAGCAAGGTAGTTCTGGAAAAACAATTCCAGAATTATATATAAAAAGTATTACGGAAAAGACAGTTCGAACTTTACCTGTAAGGCATATAAAGTGGTAAAAATCTCACCCAGAATTTGTCAGAGTGCACTCCAAATATTTTTAAAAGATGCAAAGGTCAGATGAGTTATTTGAACATGGCAAACAGATAAATCACATCAGATAAATAGTTGAGATTATCATTATCGCAATTCCAAACTATCGGAGAAAACATCAAATCAAGGTGCCACAAAACAAGTGCTACTGGTCTGGCTTCCATCTCCTGCAGTGGATAGCTAGTATAATTTTGTTTCGCAAAATTCTTCAGAAAAACAATTCACACATTAATGAAAAATAAATATTAATTTTGGTTTGAAAAGTTTAACACTGATAAGCACGGGAAAGTGTTTTGGAATTCAAACACTTACGTTTCTACAAGGGATAAAACCAAAGAATAGAGCTAAATCCTGCTGTCATCTGCTCTTATTTTACTTGATTCCAACATTTGTACATGAACAGAAAAAGAAACAATAGCTGGAAACATGCAAAATGTTACCAAGCAATGCTCTCAATGGCTAAAGAAAGTAGAACGTGGAAAAAGCACAGTAATTCCAAGTTCCACTGTATAGTTGAAGTGAACAAAGGTTAATGCTTCCTGTGGTTGCAGCAAAGTTACCAATGTGCCTTTAAGAAAGCACACCTTCTGGCTGCATTTCATGAACAAGCAAGCCGGCCAAAATATCTAGTATAGAGACATGATAAAAGCAACACAAGCTGGAGATGTTAGTAGCAATGGCAAGTTAGATTGCAATGAAAGAATTCTGAATAGCTCCTACGTGATTTATCATGGACCACATTAAGATGTTTAAGAAATCATTTCAGGTTGCCAAGTAAAGAAATAAGACTGCAATTAATATATTTCTGTTGCTAAAAATAGCCACACTATATCAGCTGAGACAGTTAATATTTTTATATTTTTCTATGAAACTATTGTGCAATAAGGGAGCAATGCAAACCTTTATCCTGAAGTCAGGAGTTTAAGGGGTAAAGGATGCAGGATGTTGTAATGCACCTATGCTGTTCCTCACAAACACAGGCATTTTGTGAGGATTTAGAAAAAGGTTAAAAATAAACAAAAAATAGCAAGGATGGCAATTTGATGTAGAGAAATATACTTTTTAAGTGAAAGAATAATAGCTGGAAAAGTCAAAAAAAGAATGATGTTATGGAGAGAAAACAAAAATAGTACACATTCTTTATTATTGCCATGTTTGGATACCAACTGGATAAAATAACTCTGATGCAGGTAACACAGCTTTTTAAATTAATTTTTTCTAATAATAGCTGTTGGAAACACAAAAGATATTCAGAATTCAGACAGGTTTTTCTATTATGCTGTTGCATTTTAAGAATTTCCTAGCTAACACTTTTCACTGCACTATCAGCTACCTTATGTCTGTGGGGCAGTTTTCAGACACTTCAACAGTACCTCACTACTCCTCTCCCTGGGAAACAGAATGTCTTCTAAGTACCCTTCCTGAAAACAATTATGCTGCCAGACACACAATATAGAATGAATCGATTTTATTGATGCAAAGTCCATTAAAAAAGCTTCTATGTTTATACAGAAAATGTACAGAAATGAACAAAAACCACACTTTGCAGCTCCTAGATTTTAGATAAACTACCATCACTCTCCATTTGTTTCATTTAGCTAACAAGCTGAAATGGATCAAGCTCTAGCAGGATCAAATCTAGAGCCTGGATCCTTACAATATGAAACACCATCAATGAACAGGAGAGTAATCCACCACAGAGCCAATTCATAGATATCTTATTTTTTCCCCCGCCATGGTTCTACTCAGACTTTGAGTCTACAATTTCATACAATTCCAATTTAATTCCAATTTAATTCCAATTCCAATTAAGCAAGTGTTCAATGCTCCTTCAAAAGATAACTGGATAATACAGTGTGTTTTGAGAAATATTTCTACTTTTGGGCAAGGCAGCAGCAACCTACTGGCCACACAAGAAACATTATTTTTCAGTGAATATGAAATAGCGGTTCACAACATCTTCTGAAAATCACAAGATCTAGCCATCTGCATCAGATGTATGGCAATGAGGGGATCTCTAACACTGGTTTATCAGCATTAATGAAGAACTTCATGAAAAAATTTTCCATGTGAAACTTGCCTGCACCAAATTTAACACCTAAAATCAGTTTATACTATGATGACATGCACCGTATTTGATTCCAATATTTTTATTTTAAACAGATGCTAGAATACAGTTTGAATCTAAATGACGACAGTTTAATCAAAAGAAGTGAGAAAGTGAACTACAACTAAATCGTAAATGTTACTAAACTAGAAAAATTTTTAGAAATTATTTAAAGAAAAATATCCGAAGTTAATTTTAATTACTTAAAAATCCTATTTTCATTCTGAAGTACTTGCATTTTAGAAGAGTTAAATACATCAGAATTGATTAGGAATAAGGAATAAGGAATTGAAAACAATGAGGAAAACAAAAAACGAATACAGATCCTAATCTGAACCACCCTTCAGTATTTTTCACCCAAATTCTAAATGCAAGTCCTTACGGCTTTCTAAATATTACAGAGAGTGATCTATAAAATAGCCTTACCTTTGAAATCCTATCATAAAATGTCATCTGCCAAGATGAAGGAAATTATACATTAAATAAATACAGACAACTTTAAGAGAAAACCCTCAAGCAAATACTGAAGATAGCAGTAATCACAGCTCTATATTTCAAACAGAACAAGCAGAGTATCTGTACGGCAAAAAAAGGCAATTGCATGGAATTGTAAGTGTGTTTTGGGAAAATGAGGGGACAGGTAGGTTGTGAACTGCAATCTCTTTAGGGACTGAAGAGATTTCTGAACTGGGAAGAGTGAAAGGAAAGGGACAGAAAAAAGTAGCAGGACATCTGTTCATAGAGATCTCTCATTCTAAAAAAACAACTGTGCAACTCTTTCTACAAGGCAAGTAAGGAAGCAATACTGGTAGCTGCTACACAGGTGTAGTGAGACTATTATTGAAACAATGAGTTTGTGTGAGACTAGGATGGAAACTGTGTAATATTTGACAAATCATAGGCTTAACCAAAGGGAGATTCAGGGAGATCCTTTACTAGAGAACATGTCTTATGAGGAAAGGTTGAGAGAGCCAAGTTTATTTAATCTCAAGAAGAGGAGGCTCAGGGGGGACCTCATCGCTCTCTACAAACACCTAAAAGGAAGGCTGTAGTAGGGTGGGGTCTGGTGTCCTCTACTGTTCCTGCAGTAAAAGGAAGGTTGTAGTGAGGTGGGGAATGGTCTCCTCTACTGTTCCTGCAGTGAGAGGACCAGAGGAAATGGCCGTAAGCTGAGACTGGGGAGATCCATATTAGATATTAGAAAAAAAAATTTCACAGTGTGAGCAGGCATTGGAATAGGTTTCCTAGGGAGATGGTGGAGTCACCACCCCTGAAGGTGTTCAAGAGGCATCTGGATCTGGAGCTGGGTGATTTGGTTTAGTGGTTTAGGGGTTACAGTGGTAGTGCTGGGTGCCCAAATCTTCGTTCGCGAAGCCTAGCCATGATGATGATGATGCTAGTGCTGGGTGGATGGTGGGATTGGATGATCTTGAAGGTCTCTTCCAATCTTGATAATTTGACTTAAATCTATTCTACTCTATCCTATTCAGAGACAATCACCAGCAATATTCACTTTGTGACATTAGCAGAGTTGATTACACTTTGTAGGACTTTTGGGTTTTTTTAAGTCTTATTTCTCAAGTTACACACATGCACGTAGTCAGAATCTGAAAATTTTACTTGCCAACCTGGACAAGAAATATTATAGGTGTCTGTGCCATTCAACATAAACTATCAGATATGCAAAAAACTGCCTGTGTATATGAATATATTATCATCTACAAAAAAAGGAAACCTCAGAAAATATTTTTCACAGTCTTCAGATTTTTAGTAGTGCTCTTCTCTTTCTGCCTTAAAAATACAATTTTAAGAATAAAACTTGTAAAAGAAAATAATCTGGAATTCACAGAGCACTTATTGAAAAATGTCTGTAAACCTGGAGTAATATATTTATTTGCAATAGGTATAAGAAGCAGCCAAGATACCATATGTACACAAAATCCCAAAATATTTTTAATGTTAGCTTTTTATTTGGCACTGTGCAATGATATGTGTAATGAAAAGAAGCTGAAGTTAGTGCTTTCAAGTGCTTAACAGAATTTCTTTTTTTTCCCTTTCTCTTTCTCTTCATATTTTCCTTTCTATTTCCCACTTACCATTCAGGTTCTTTTTTTTCTTGCTTTAAGGCTGAATCACATTTTTCACTTTTTAGTTAAAGACAAGATTGAAACAAATACATATCATGATTCACATGGTATTAAATACGATCTTTGTCTTTTAATGTTGTCATAACCAGTCTTACGAAAAAATATCAAAATTGCTCTCTCAAAATAAAAATATAAAACAGCATTGCATATAAATTCCCACCTCTCATTATAAATCACTTAACTACCTGCTTTAAATCAGTTGAAGTGAAAAAAGGGCAGAACTAATTTTATTTAAATATACTGGTGTGACAGCTCTAAAAGGTTCTATAAGCTCCCCATGACATACCACACAGATTTCCTGCTAGAGCTTTGCAAAGCAAGCCTTACATATGCAGCATTTGCACATACTCCATGTCAAAACTCAGCAAAATTCTAGAGCAAACTTCTAGAAACTTTACTGTTAACACTAGTGATTAGACATCACACATTACAGTGTGTGTAATCACCCACACACACTGATTACACTGGTATTTCTAAAATAACTGTCAGCCTGCTTTACCTGAAAATGACACTATTTCTTAAATGTAAGGAATGTTTAATCTGACATATTGTTATGCAATACTGAAATTAAAAGAATACTTCACGTCAAAATGAAAAAAATTACTGCAGATTATTAGGAGTCTGCTTAAGAACTTAGACCCCTGGTGGCCGAGTGGTTAGCATGCAGGACTCTCACTGCTGCGACCACGGGTTCGATTCCTCGGTCTCCCGGGCAGATGGAACCCGTTAGCCCTGTGAGGCCATCCATCTATGAGAAGGTCACTCTAAACAAACCTACGTCCTGAGGACCTCACTGCCATTGTCCAAGCTTGCTTGGCCCCGGCAGATGAACCTTAGGATTAAAGGGTGGGCTCAGTTCAGCGCAGGCTGTGTCTCACCTAAAAAATCCATTGCGCAGGCTGGAAAGGTAAAAGACCTTTCCCCAGATCTTCGTTCGCGAAGACTGGCCATTATTATTATTAAGAACTTACTTCTCTCTTCTTAGATTTCTGGTAACGAAATCAGCTACTACTGAGATCAGCACAGAATGTAGTTTTTGCTTTTCCAAGAAGCGAGAGTATAACAGATGGCAATAATAATAATTACTCACCCAATAAGCTTGCCAATAACATGAACATTTAACAGCTGCAGCATAAAGTCACACCAGAGGTGTACATGCAACTCTTCATTTTAATATGGACTAGAAGATCTATGGGTCATTAAATTATAGTAACATGCATGTCAAAAAACACAGGTTTTTTCTTTTTAAAGTTTTTCAGGCTATTCTGTTCTCTTTGCAAATAATTTTCATTAGTGATTTTCTGTTGGGATAGAAATACAGTAACATTGAAATAATCTTATTAACTTGAGACTGTAAAGATTAATTGTCTATAGTTGGCTTAGCAGAAACAAATCTCCCACTTCTATCTCCTCATTAAATCTTGCCCCATCTCTTAGAATTCATGCCTATATATATTTGCTTATATTTTAAAAATAACTAAACATGACAGTCTTCTGAAGTTTCTAATTTTCTTTTGTACAAGTGTTTCTTTATAATGCTTTCCTATCATTGCAATGATCTACATTATAAAACCTAAGCACATGAAGAAAATACATACTAACTTGTTGACAATAAGTTAATGTTTTCACGGCATGTAATTGTAGGCCAAAGGGGCCCAAAAAGCTTATGACTTTATTCCAAAATTGCAAGAAAACATTCAAAAAATCTTTTGCCCGCTTCTACACAGACGTTGTGTTCTGAGATTGAGGAAGTCCGTCCATAGAAGCAAACGTCAACTCTTATCAGGTTTGCCTTAGACTCTCTGCCAACACTACTAAAAAATACCTATAACAGTCAACAACCAGACTAGTGGAACATACAACTAATGTCTACTCAGAGATTAAGTGATCAAGAAAAATAAATCATTTGTCTATACAAGTGATTTTAGTTCTACATCCCGGCAAATTAAATGACTTTACAAAAATACCAGGTTTTGGATTTTTCCCAGCAGTGTCTTCCTATACCATTTCACATACGCTTTTGTTTAGTATGTGCTTACTCAAGCTGAATTTCATTCTTACAGATTTATGAGTCAGTTTCAGAAAACAAAAGCTATTCCTACACTCCACTTAGATCAATACTATTCAGAGGAGATAAATTCATGATGAAACAACAACAAACATAAAAGGAATCTGCAATATTAAAAAAAAAATTGTATTTACCAAGAAGGCTTTGGGCCCAAATTTAATTTTTATAGCATATATATATATGGAAAATAAACAACTTTAAATAATTTAGAAAATATTAATCCATTTTCTCTGTTCATCATTTACCTTTTGCTGACTTAGCTAAGGCAAATCATGTCCAAAACACCCCCAAAGGTCTGTCTAGAACAAACTTATTTTTGTCTACTATTGAAACAGATGGCATCTTTGTGATTAGTTTGAGAGGAAGTTGCAATCTTATTTTTCTTGGACCTCAGGAACTAAGATAGAAGCACTGATCACCTGGTGAAAAATCTCTTGATAACATAAATACAAGAGCATGTAAACCATTTGATGTAATATTGCTTCTGAAAAAGCAATTTAAAATTATAAAAAAAAATAGACACATTACTATATAGAAGCCGGAACCTTGTGTCATACCTTCTTAATGGCATGGCATTGCATCAAAACCACAGACTTTGGGATAATACTTTTTTTAATAATGCCATATTTAATGAGGGCAAACAATATGCCTGTTTTTTAGATTAAAACAAAGTAGACAGATACAGGTGAGTAAGAAAAACTTGATGAATTCTTACTTTTGTTATATTAGTTTGCTACAGACACTGACATCTAAGCAATAAAACCACAAATATTACAGAATTTACCATCCCTGTTTTGGCATGTACAGCAAGATACTTAGTCAAAGGTTTCATAGCCAAAAGTTAATGCTTCCCTGCAATCTGGAAAGCAAGGAAAATCACATGGCTAGCAAGTGTATCAATGACATGACTCAAAGGCAAGAACTTAATTCTTTTTCTTTGTAAATGATGGCATACACACTTTTCCTTTTTGTTGCCAAAACTGGAAGTGGAAAAACATCTAGCAGTCATTGTTTCTCATTACTACTGCCATTAGGAACAAAATTTCTATTCCTTAGGAATGCTCAGAAGTGTTGTTTGAAGAACACATTTCTAGACAAGATTTGAACTGTAAAGCTATAAATTATTAATGTAGGATATTAAACCTGTAGTTAAAAAGCCCCCACAGGAGCACACAATAGCATACTCTACTCAAGCTGCGTACAGTAGACATTTTTCATCAAAAAAAACAACCAAATAAGAAAATGTTCTATAACTGTACTGCATTATGATGCAGTTGTTCTATGTGTGAAAAAATTGTTTAAGTTGCACAAAAATGGTCACTAATTTAAATTATTTCCTCTGGTTTCCTTCTACCAGTTCTAATCATAAGGGACTTACTTTACTGTCTGAGACATAACAGCTTTGGAATATTATGAAAAAAGCCACTAAAGGCCATGACAAAACGTTAATTCCAAAGACCTTGACTTCACTACATTGAAATATTAATTTAGTTTGATTTTACATTTTAAACTTTACTTCAATTTCTGCAAAACATGATTTATGATAACCATGGCAACTACTATGATAGGAAGAGAAAAATTCTCTCCCCAGTTAAAGTACTTTAAAAAACTGCAAACTTAAAAGCTGTTGGACCTTGAATGCATGTCTAAAGAGCTAAACAAACACAGTTGAATTTTATCCTAACCTTAAGTTTTAAGGTTACTCTCTTTATTAGAATAGCAGCCACTTTATTTATATGCCTGACGATAGATAAAAGCCTAATTATAGGCACAGAGATTGAAGTTTTGGCAATACACAGTGTCTAGACAAGCTAACGAATAAAAGGGTCTGTATTATGGGGAAATAAACATTACCAGTTTAACTTCAGACTGTACAAATCTTCACTGCAAGAATTATGAAATGCAATTCCCATTAATACAGCACTGCTGAATTACAGAAGATAATGTTAGCACAGATCACCTTATATAGTTAGAAGTCAAACATAAATATAAACCAGCACCATTTATTCTCAGAAACTACTTTGATAAAATATCCCTACGCATATAAAATGACAGATATGGATTAAACTGAAAAAGAAGACATTAGATCAGGCAATGTTATTTGCTATACCTACTGATAGAAAATTGTATTATATACTAGAAAACTAACACGGTATATGTGAAATTGGTCTCTGGAAATCCACAGTTTCTCACAAAATGTTTTTAAACTAACTTAAATTTTATAAGGTTTTCATCTTGCACATTATGAAACTTCCGAACATTAATATCTGTTTAGGCCCCTACTTAGGAATATATGCAGTATATATAAAGAGAAAAAACCACACAAAAATAAGACAACACTTACCTGAAGCCCCTGCCTCATGCGTTTTTTCTTCATGCTTGCTATCTGGCTTACAGACACTTTTATCATCAGCTTCATCGTCACCCCACCAGGCTGGCTGTCCATACAACGGTGTCCCACGAGGCATGGTGGAAAGATCTATAAATTTAGCCCAAAGCAGAGGAAATTACTCTTCTGTTTACTTGAGATATTTAGGTTAAAGTAACATGAAGAGAAAGTAATTTGCTTGGATCATTTCTCCTGGAAGTTGAAGTGAAATGGTTGCATGCATTTGCCTAGATACAAAGCAAACTTGGAGGCTGGATAACTGATCTGGGTTCTAAATATAAAAGCTTACTAATGACCTGATCAAAACTTCTGGCACAACTGTTTCTGCAAAGGCAGCTGACATCTCTTATTGTCACCCTGATATATCTGTAAACATTATTTCTTCTTTCAGTTTGAAGTCATAAGGATAGCAGTACATTCCTAAAAGCTGTTTGCTACTATTTCTGTGAGAAGATTCTCATTCTTATCCACACTGACCTTTCAATGAAATCTGAACTCACTGCATGAAAAACTGATCAAATTTTGCAATGTTGCCAAGGTTCCAAATTGCTGACAGCTACTACACAGTGCTGGAAGTTACCTTGTGTGTAAAACATTACTGAGCACAACCAGTTTTAAAGGTTGGGGTTTTTTTAAAGGTATTAGTTAAATTATAGTACAATTTAAAGTGCTGTTTCAGATATAGAATGCATGCACATGATTAAATATATTTAAATGCAAAGATTAAATAAGAAAAAAACCTGATATAATGAAGATTTCTACTCTGATGATAAATTGACTCGATTAGGTTTGACCTGATCTCTTGGAAGAATATTTAACCCTACAGAGATTAAGCTATTCTAGCATTGCACAGATGTTCTGAATATATTTCATAGAGTCTTTATATAAAAAACCATGATATTTTCAAATCTTGCTTAGGAGCTTGTCTGTTACTTAAGCTATTATGAATTTCAACTTTTTTTTTTTTAATGTTTTATACACTTGCATTCCAAAGATGATTTCATAGCCATGCCAAAAGTTTCAATATGATTGACATTAGGTACTTCTGTTTTTGAACAGCATTATGCTTTAGTCAATACTGAGTTGCTTTTAAGAACTTAATGGTTGTCCAGAGACTTTGTGGATGACCCATCCCTGGAAGTGTTCAAGGACAGTTTGGATGGGGGTTTGAGCAACCTGATCTGGTGAAAGGTTGTCCCCACCCATGGCAGAGGAGTGCAACTAAATGATCTTTAAGATCCCCTCCAACCCAAACCATTCTATGATTCTACACCTGCACACTGAATTAGCAATAGTAGACAGCTGTGCATATATATAGCAACAGTGAGAGAATGAATCCCCAAAAAACTTCTGAGAATTGCACTCAAATATAAATCACTACCATAAAGTTTGACTATTATTTTTGGAAGAGTGAAAAGAAAAACAGAAGATGAGAAAAAACCCCACTGTGCTACTTTATGTAGCCTTAATATGATGCTAGATCAGCCAACAAAACAAACAGGTTAATTAGTTATACCACAGAATCTTATGTGTGGGGAAGAGAATTTTTTGAAGTGTCTCTTCTGAAGAGTAGATTAAACCTAAAAAAACTGCACAGCCTTGACATAAGAAATGAGACCTAGACAGTTCCATAATAAAGAAACAGCAACACTTGATTCCTTTCTTATTCTTGTGGTTATCTCCACTACATTTCAGCAAGCCTCACGCTGAAGTGTGAAGCCTCACGCTCTGTGCAAACCTGTTCCAGTGGCTCAACACTCTCACAGTAAAGAATTTCTTCCAAATATCTAATCAGAATTTCTCCTCTCTAAGTTTAAAACCATTCCCCCTTGTCTTATTGTTATCTGCCTGTGTAAAATTTGCTCTCCCTCTTTTTTATAAGTCCCCTTTAGGTAATGGAAGGCTGCTATAAGGTCTCTTCAAAGCCTTTTTTTCTCTAGGCTGAATAACTCCATCTTTCTCAACCTATCTGCTCTGATCATTTCTGTGGCTCTTCTCTGGACTTGCTCCAACAGGTCCACATCCTTCTTATATTGGGGGCCCCTGAGCTGGACGCAGTACAACCCACACAAAATTAAGACACCTGCAGCAGAGCCACCTTACACAAATATGAAAGATGACGCAGAAACAAGACTGGAGCTGCAGTAGCTACAAATTTTTAAACCACAACAGACCGCTTAGGTTCTATCCTGATGCATCTAACAATGAATGCTACTAACTATAAAACAAACACACAAAACTCCCATTCATTTAAAAAGGAAAACAAAAGAAACCAAAACAAGCAACTGAACAAAATGGTAGATGGTAGAAAGTACAAACTGTTTCTGAACAAATACTTTCAGTTAAACTGCAAAAAATAGCAATTTCCTGCCACCATTGCTGTAAGTTTGTGATTTTGGGAAAGAGACATGCAAAAATCTTATAAATGCTGATTAAATCTCTCTTTAAAAGTTTATGTGAATGTTACTGTAAAAAAGGCAGAAATTCAATTCCAAAAGTTCTTATTTAAAGTCTGTTTAAAATTTCACATATGTGTAAATTTTACTATCTACAGATTTTCACAAGCATCCTACCAAAGCAAATTAACATCCTTTCCAAGTTTTTGTGCTTCTGCAGCTAAAAAATGAACCTTACCCATTGATTTTTCTTCAGATTTCAGTGCTTCTGTAGTTTTGTGGTGCACTTCAGCTGTGGAGTCTGTTACCTTGGACTCTGGGCTTTTGGAACTGCTTTGCTTCGATCCTTCTGCCTCTGAAGACTTTTGGGATAACTGGAGTTGGCTTGTGAATTTTTCATGCTACATGATGTTAAATAGAAAAAAAAAAACACAAACCCTCAAAAAGTGGGAAAACAACACCTATGTTACTAATAACTACACAGTGACAGAAGAACATCCAGGAACTGCACATTGTTACCTTAAGTGCTTCTTCAGGGACTCTCATCTCTCCTCTGACAACAGTAAAAAGATTAGTATGTAGGAAATGATAAGGAAAATACTGAAAAATTTCTGAATTCACAAGAGGATTTTACGGAAAACAAAGTTGTGCAGACTATTCTGCCACTGGAATGGTGACAGCTTTTACAAATGTGTCACTGTTAGGACTATCATGCACTATCGTACTCATCAAAGTAAACGCACAAGGAAATTATTTACTACTTGCAAACATAACACTGAGTGGATACCTTAATGTTGTAACAATGCAAATAATTTTTTTCATTCCGTACTTTGTTGAATAATTACTAGTAATCTCCTCTGCTCATACACAATTGCATATGATATAAATATTTGTCTATTTGCCTCAAAGAAAATTAGTATTTCTTAGTAACACAGAAGATATGCATTAGACTTTACATTGTAATTGAAAGTTGAGGTTTCTCACAGTGAGAGACAATGAAATGTACTTTATCAACAGTTCAGACCAAGACACAGTTTTCTAGACTCTGAGATTTTTTCTAATATAGGCATTTTTGTAGTAATGAGAGAAATAAATATTTCAAAGTTCCTTCTCAAGTAGCATGAGAACCGTTCGCTTAACACAACCATACTTTTATAAAGAAAAGTGTGTCCTGACACTGCATTTTATGGCAAGGATATCATATCCAAATCTCAATTTATCTTCTAACTTCAGAGTGATGTATGTCTGTTCTGGAATCCTCACATCATTCACAAATGTCTACAGAAAAAAATGAGGAGAGAAAAAATACTGTTAAATTCCAAAATAATAAAATAACATCACTTAAATAATTTCATAAGAAAGTTTTCAGCACCACAAATTTTCTACTGGTGATTCGGCAGGGAACTATAAGGTTACATTGCCACCTGTCTTACAAAATATGACAAAAGAAAGGTTAAACACCAACTGCTAACCAGGTTGCTGACACTACACCACCCTTGAAAAGTTTCTTCCAAGTTTAATCTTGTTAACAATATTTAGTAAATTGTCGATTAATGTTCCCTCAAATTAGCGTCTCTACTTATAATTTTCTTGCAGTCTCTTTTTCCAATCCCAATTAGCTGTCAGAATTGACTGATCATCATATTTGTACAGCATTTAGCATTGGATATGAGAGTTCTGAGGTAGTTTATTTCTAATCATTGTCAAAGGACTTAAAGAAAACATGGACCCAGTTAGTGCACCTGAGTAACTCCAAAAATCAGCTACAAGAATTCAATATATTGCAACTCTTGAAAAAGTAGATATAACAATATTTGTAAGCAAAAATAACATTAACAGCCAGCAGCAAAGCAAAGCAAATTTCATAGCCTTGACAATACCTAGTGAAAATTCAGGTACTGTACAATAAATAATCCTCCCCTCCTTGAAATCACATAGCTGGAGAAATCAAACAAGCTTTCAGTGATTTGGAGAAGGACTTATGCACCTGAAGGTTTGCCCAGTTTCACCAGTCATATCAGTTGGCTGTTACAGGCACTACAGATTATCCATCACTGTGATTTCAAGGTCCAGATTAAACAGAACAGTGAAAAATAACAAGGAATTTGAAAAAATCATGGTGGTATAGATTTCAAGAGAACACCTGAGATACAGAATGACTAATTACAGAGGCAGCAAGGACAAATAATACACATTCAAGTCAAAATGGATCTCAGATACAATTCAGAAGAGTTGGAAAACAATTTCATCTCTGGGGGAAAAAAATTAACTGAACATAAATAGGGCTTAAAATTAGATTATTCAAACCCTAATGAAAATTGTAGAAAGTCACCTACAAAGAAGTCTGAATCAGGCACAAGCCTTTGTAAAGGACCAGGGGGAAAAATGGTTTATTCCTTCATCAGAACTGTCCCGTGTCTTTAAGGACTGATTTACCAGCTTAGGAAGGTAGGCTGTCAGCACCAGGCCAACTACCCAGATTGAGAACATCAGCAACACTTGAAATTGCTCGTGGTCACTTCAGATACCAGAAACCAAGGATGATGACACACTAAGGCAGGAGTGGGCATCAGGACCTGAGAGTGCTCTTCTCACAACTTGCCCTTTTGCCATTGGAGGAGATCCTTAAATCTTTAGTTAGAGACTTCTCCAAGAACCTGCCACCTCCCAAAGGCAGATCTCAAAACGACCCTGCTGCTTATCCCAGGTTATATTACTGCTTCTAGTACTCTCCAAATGAGGCTGATTCACTACTACGAAAGTGAATTGTTTCTTAAACTGAATTGTTACCTTCAGAGAAAACTGAATTGTGTCAATATCTTATGGGTTCACTCAGTGAGAGAGAAATATAAAAGGGTAAAGACAAGTTTTGTATAGCAGAATAGAATATTAAGCTCTCAATTAAACAAATTAGAGATCAAGCTACAAAAACCCCCGCAATCAAGACAGTAAATGTAACTGTATAATATTTAAGTTACTTTTGGAGATACAGATCCTTGAAGAATCTTTCTAGAGTGGGAAATGACAAAAAAACTTCTGCACAGCACTTTCGTTAAACTACTCCTCAAGGCTCAATTCAAATCTGCATCAAGAAGCTATAATTTACACTCTAAGCTACTCTCCCCAACATTCTCCCCTGGCTTTCTTGAAATCTTCCCCCTTCTTTTACCTGAAAAGAATGCAACAACTGGAGTTATAAGAATGCAGTATCTTCCTTGTAAGAAATGTGAATAATTAGGTATATGTCAAAAGTTTCTTTTTCCTCAGTGTTACTTCCTTCATCTTATTTTAATATATAAAATGAAGCTTTAATTTAGGGCAAATTTAAGGCAAATATAATTGTGGATTGGCTGATATGAGACTGTGTGTTATTTTATGAATTATTTATCAGTTTTATATTTTCCCATAACTGACAAAAAATGTACAGCTCATTTTTACGTTTCATAACAACTACATGTTAATACTACAGATAGGACATTAAATATCCAGGGTGCCTTTCTAAGACATGTTTACTACTGATTTGTGCCAGTTTTGGGGACTCAAAATATTGCAACTCCACGGGATCACCCAACTTAAGAATTCTAAAACAACATGTACATGTTTCTAAAGAATGAAGCAACTGAAATGTGTCATTTTGTTAGCATAAGTTAGGGATGCACACACACACAAGAAAAACTTTAATAATTAAGCAAGCCAAGAATCTGAATCTTTGAATGGTTGTCTTTCTCATGCAAATCTAGTATTAAATGAAGTCTGGACAAACAGAAACAATGTCCTTCCCCAAAATAGTAAGAAGATATTCAATTTTGTTTCCTTTTGCTAAAGGAAAATAATGCCCATTTCATTATTAAGAAATTACCTACTTCATAGAAAATATTTTCCACAGGAATAAGAATAAAAAGTACAACTATCTACTGGTTTGCAACCATGAGTAGTGTTTAATGCATATTTCTTTCACTTTAACATTTTGAGAGTCCAGGGCAAATACCCATATGAAGACTATCTTCAAGGCAACTTGAATTTTAGTGAACCAACAAAACTTAGGTCATCTTGCAGACATGCATGTATATATGTATGTATGCACTTTTCCTTCCTGGTCAGAGTTCTGAAATTGCACATGCAGTATACTCAACTCAGAGAACTCTGAAGACAGAGTGTGTAGTCCACTGATACCCCCATGACTGAGCTGATGGTATACAACAACGTCTCATTTCCTTTGCCACTGGAGTTTTAAAATCTCACCACATGCTTTGGAAAGCAAGACAGAAACTAGCTTGAGAAAGCTAGTTACAATGTAAATAAGGAACCCATTTCCCCCTTTTTCCCCTGTTAAATCACTCCATACACATCTTTATATATTCACATGATTTCTAAAGCTTTATTCTTCAAATAATGAGAGTCAAATGTCTTTAGGCCTTCTAAAGTTTGCCAAGCTTTTCACAGTGCAGTCCCGAAACATCAGTGTGAAATGACTTTGCTATCCTGTAATTATTCCTGGAAAGAATGTTATTCAACAGGACCATGGATGTTTAATATTTCTTCTGATATATTTTTGAGTTCATAAGTCAAAGGAGAAAATACAGTTGATTTCTGTTGATACTAATGAAATAGTAGATTACATCTTAGCAACTGTACACATTTTCTTCAGAAAAGAGAAATTCCTTCATCGTTTTTGCATAAAATAGAAGAAAAACAAGATTGTCTAGAATAAGTCATGACAGACTATCAGAAACAACATTTTACTTCATGTAAATCTGATTAAAATTTACTTTTGCTTTATTTTCAAATCTAGATGCCTAGGACAAAAACATTTAGATCTAGAAGTCCAGGATAAAGACTGCTGAAGCCTTTTCACTGAACTGACTTTGAACCAACCATGCATATAAAAATATTCAGGTATTAGGGCATCAGGTGCAATTACAGTTCAGCTAGTGAAGTTGGTTAAGACTCCTAACACTCAAAACAAATGCATTAGTAGCAGCCATCTCCCCTTAAACTCTCAATTATCTTGAGTGCCTAAAGTGCATTACACCAGGAATGGACTAGTCCTGTATACTAGGAAAATCTTATCTTTTGATGAAGTATACAAAATAAGAAAAGGTACAAGCTGCCGAAGCACTAGATGAGGCATTTGGCTGTGGTGTTCTCAGTGGAAACAGTAGACAGACTAAAAGAATTATTGCCTAGTTAGCAGTTCACTGCACAGTACTGAGGCATTGCATACATTGTTCTGTCACACAGTTAATTATGGAGTTACAGAAATAATGTGTTTTCTCTTTTAACCTGAAACCAGGTAGGCAGAGGCATGTAAGAAAAGCTTAGGGGGAAAACGATAGTAAGGAAAGCACTGTGAAGACAAAGAGCAAGGACTGAACTCTTAAGACTTAATATTCTTTGTCCTAAAACTGTGGGAAGAAAGAGTTCCTTTGATGTCTCTGAGCAAACAGTTAAAGAGCAACTGAAGTTTCACCTCAAACTTGAGAATGAATCAGATCAAGCGAAGCAAATCACTGAGAGCTCTTTATCAGAGGCAAAAAAGAAGATGAATGAAGGCCTTTTAAAATATATTTATTAAATTCCAGTTTTGTGACAAGGCAACGAAAATCTGAAGTTATGCCTGTTGACTACAGGAGTTAGAGAACTAGGGAATAAAATCAAATGGTTCAGCAAAAAATCTCTATGTGTTGAATTTATTTTTCATCACTGCCTTGAAACAGTGCACCAACTTTGAAAACACACAGGTATATTAAATATTTAAGGACCAAAGCCCTTGTATATCTACAACTGTTCAAAGGATATAGCCCTTCAGATTACAGTGGTTTCACATGGAGTTGAGTCTCTGACTCCTTGGAAGGCTGCGTTAGTTACCTTAAAGTACAGAAAAGCTAATAGAGACAGACTGACAGGAGTTTTATTTTGAAATGCACTTCAAGATGAAAAAACAGTAACTTGAGATTTCTTCATCTATTTTTTTAAGTATTTGAAAAAGCTATTCACTATCATCAGTTTTCTAAATATTCATTTGAATAAACAATCACAGATGAACTCATGATTTTATTCTGTACACATTCATGACACAGCAAAACATTTAAAGTTAACAACCACAACTAGTGCAAATGAACAGCTCATAAAGAAGTATCTAAAGGATTACAAAAATATGACAAAGTTACTATATTTCAATTATCTATTGTAATATCAAAAACTTTTACAAAAAGTGATGCTTACCTAGACTGTGGTATACACAATTCCTAGAAAAGCTTTAAAATGTAAAATGCCATATGAAACTTTACTTTGCTCATAAAGTTTGGTTTTTTCCTGTATTAGTTTGTAATTACTTGACAGAAATTAATCATAGACATTTTAACAAAAATTACTAAATTACTGAAAAATAAAATACAGAATTAGTTAAATAGGTTTACATACAACACATACAATGGTTATTGCATACATAATTTTTTCCTACATGAAGTACAGTTTAATAATCTTTTCTGTATTATAACAGAAGAAAAAAAAGGAGTAGCATATGAAATAAAACCCATATATTAAACAGACATTTTAGAGATGAAGATGTTTTTTAAACCCATTTGTTTAAATGGGTTTTTTTAAGCATATCCAAGATTTTAAATGTGTTCAAGATTTTTTTTTCTACAATTCCGAAATACATAAGTATAACATATTCCTTGTTACTGTTCCCATTTTTTCCCTACTGCCAAGACCCCCTTATTGATGGACTTAACTGCAGCCCTTTAAAAAACGTGCAGTGGAAAAACCCTGCAAAGACTACATTTTCCTTCTGAATGTTCCCCCATTTCCATTCTTGCATTAAAAAGATATTAATGTACAATTAATAACTGCTTGAAGAAATTTCAAATAAAACATAGAGAAGACCCAGGGGGCTATCAATTTCTGATGATAACTTACCCCATTCAAGCTGCCCAAATCCTTCACCAAGTGTTCATCCGTAGAGGCATCATAGTTAAGTACAGCATGTTGCTTGTCCACACTCCGTGACTAAATATATATATATAAAAATAAGGTATGAAGCAAATAGCATTAATGGCTATTTCTTAGAGCAGTGTGATTATTTTCTTTGTACGTAGTACATTTATTGAAATTATATAAAAAAATCCCACATATGAAAAAAGTCACTCTTGAACCCAACTCTGGATGCCCACAGCAGAATCCTAAAATTATTTCAGAATAATTATTTTCTCAATGTTCTCCAAATACAAGTCAGATCGAGCTATATCTTATCCAAAGATTTTTTTTCCCAGTTCACCATAGTACCATCAAGTGTTTAATCTAACATCATCATCATCACCTTTATTTCTCTCTCAACTACATGCATCTTTCAAAACATGACTACGATTCTAGGGTGTTGCTGTTCTCTCTGAAACACACCATTTCCTGTCACACATCTGGGAAAATTACTATAATGTACAAGCATTCAAATTGCTTCTCCTTGATCTCAGTTTCCTGAGCCAATTAGTGATAGCCTCTTCACTAAACGTCGGAGCAGTTCCTGAATTACTATTCCCATCAGTTCTGACTCTCCATCCCTTCTTAAGCACTTCAGTATCTATTTATTTAATTAATGAATTATTTATTTTGCATCCAAACATCAACCCACAGATGAGGAACAATCCTTGTTACTATTTCCTCTAAGAACACCACCTCCTTAAGAGTTAAGTCCCTCTTTCAGCACTTGCTTGTGGCCAAGTGTTGGCAGCCTCAGCTGCTGATGGCAAGCAAGGAACAGGTGGGGCTGGATGTATGCCTCCTTTACGCATGCATGTGTTGGCACCTTGACATCTACAACAGTTCCCAAGTGAATGGAGCCCACAGCTCATCTTCTACAGCTGCACATGCTTGATCTCAGTCTGTTTGCCAGTAATTCTGCTAGTGCAGTGTCCCGACATGATGGCATAGCTTCCAACAGCATTCTTTCTAGTTTCAGGTTTGCATCTTCTATCCTTGGAACTCATTGTTCTATGATATTGCACAGAGAATGGTACATTTCTGTCTAAGACTTCTATGATTGTTTCTGTACCAGCACCTGTGGTGTGTCAGTTCTAGGAGTCCCAGGTTGCCAGTGCATGAGCCAGTTCAAGGCATCAGAACACACAATTAGTACTCACAAGGAAATGCTTTCACCTTCTCATAATTCCATGTTTATCACCTCATTCCTTCTCCACATCTTGAGACTTCCTACTATTACTTTCCTTATTTGTTTTCAATTTATTTCCTCATTCTTCCTTTCCATGCCATCTTATGACTGCTCTGCTTTCTCCTCAAAGAAGCAAAATCAGTCCTCTTCTCCTTACACTTACTATTTTAGACTTTTCATTTGAGCCAATTTGCTCTGCATTCTTGAGAGGTATAATGGGGGAATGGGGAGGAAGCAGGATATCAAGGGAGAGGGGAGAATCAAGGAAGAGACAGACAAATGAACAAGTTCCCTGCTAATATGAACTGCACTAATATACTACATCAGTTGAGTGTTTTTAATGGCATATGAAGATATGGCAGTATAGTTCATTTTCTACTAACTTAGTAACCTTTCAAGTGAAAACAAGCTAGCTCAATACAACCAAATTCACTGGTGTGGGTGTTCTCCTGAGCCTACAATGTCAAGCAAAGATTACACTTTTCCACACTAAAGTGATGCAGGAATACATCAAGAATTACCATATTGCTACCTGGGCTCTTAAAAAAAAAATCTGAACTTCTTTCAGTGTTGTTTTCAAATGCATACTGCATTAACAGTAATTTATTTTATTAACTTTATGTGCTATGTCTTATGAAAAATACTTTAAAATGGAAATGACAAAAAAAGATCCCTACAGCTTCATGATACTTTGTCACATTTTCTGAAATGTTAAGAGTGATTACTCAAGTCTGTGGCTTTTAGAGAAACACTTGAAATTCTGTAGAACTTCTCGGGCTGAGATTACTTGCATATAATTGGACACATTTTTATTAATTGCAGCTGATCTTTACAGGTGCAAAGACTGTGCAAATCTTTTAAATGCCATTTTTCCTTTGGATTTGTTCCTGCAGCCTTCCATTCAAATCTAAGGACTATCAGAATTACTTCTTATAAGACTGCGGTGCTTTGGCTGGCAGCTAAGTGCCACACAGTTGCTCACTCACTCTCCCCTCCCCCACTGGGATGTGGGATAGAACAGGAAGAGCAAAAGCAAAAAAGCTCATGGGTCAAGTTTAAGCAGCGAAGGAAACAGGAAGAGGAAAGAAATAAAACAAACCAAGCAATGCAAAGGCAGTCACTCACCACCTCCCACAGGTAGCCCAATGTCCAGACAGTATTTGAGCAGTGGGTACCTTCCCCAGAGCCCCTCTCCCTTAGTTTTTATTGAGAAGCATGACATTACATGGCATGGAACATCCCTTGGGTCAGTTTAGGTCAGCTGTCCTCACTGTGTTCCCTCTCCACTTCTCGTGGACTGGAACAGGTTGCTCAGGGAAGTTGTGGATCCCTGAAAGTGTTCAAGGCCAGGCTGGATGGGGCTCTGAGTAACCTGGTCTAATGGAAGGTGTCCCTGCCCATGGTATGGGGGTTGGAATGAGATGGTCTTTAAAGTCCTTTCCAACTCAAACCATTCTCTGATTAGGAGGAACAGAGCAAGAAAGAATGCCTTGAAACTGTGCAGCAATAGCTAAAGTATTGGTGTGTTATCAACAGTCACGAATCCAAAACATAGTACCACCTAAGGGCTTCTATAAGAAACGGTCCAGCCAGATACAGTACAAAGATTTATATATGACTGCAGAATGATAAAAATCACAGAATAACTGTGTTAAGACACTCTTCAATTCAATCCAGACTAGTAATAAAATATTCAGAATACAGAAAATAAACGTAGTCTTCTTTGCAAATAATTATGATATTGTGAATAATGTAGATATTTTTATTTCTTGGAGGTGATTTCCCCATCAAGATGCAAAATTTCTAAGCATAATGGTGAAAGAAAATGCAGTATTTATCCACAAGCTAGCTGCACTGGAGCAGCTAGTTAAACACAAAGACTTCTCACTGTGTTTGAACATATTTACAAAATAACACATTTAAAGCAAATCTGTATTCCCAGATGTGAACAAAACCTCTTTGAACAACAGTGTTAGGTACAGATCTGGGGTCTGTCAAGAATGCAATGGAGTTGAAATGCTTTTTATTAAGGCTTTTATAACATGTTTTCTCTAAAGCAATTATGAATAAAAGCATTAAATTTTGCTTTCTTTATCATGCATTGTCCACATGCTTTGCAGTATGAGAACAACTAAGTTGTCAAGAGTGGAAAGGAAGGTCCTACACAAAGAGCTATACATACAGAACAAGAACACATTATTAGCTTCTCTTTTGGTGGGTTCCTCCCCCTGAAGCACTGTGTGGTGTTACAGTCATGCTGCCATGTAGACCTAACATAACAGCAGGCTAAAGAGAATATTCTTGGAAATCACCAGGCCCTTGATTCTTTTTACTAACTCTGAAGTCAATACACAACAAACAACATTTGTAAATAACTTAAATCTATTCATAATATTAATCAAATAGGCAGCTACCTTTGAAGGTAAAGTTTTGTAACACAAAAGGATAAATGCTTCACTCTAAGGACTAATCAACCACAGATGGCATGGCAGAGAGAGAAGAAAGAAAACAGTTCCTTATTCAGAGATAACAACCCGTTAAAACAAGCTACTAGTAAAATAGAAGTATTTTTTTATTATACCCTACTCGGCAAGAATCAGTGGGGTGGGGTTTTTTGGTTGCTTTTCTTGTGTTGTTATTTTGGATGTTGGTGGGTTTCCCTTTGTGTTTGTGATTTGTTTGGGGTTATTTTAATATTTCCCACATAAATCACCAAGACATCTTTCTGCCTGCCTTTAAAGAGAAATCAAGAGTATTTTCAACTGCTTTCTAACATCATCAATAAAACCTCTGGATGCCTTCTGAGGCTGAGAGTCAAATGCAGTTTACCAGAGATATTACATTCTGAGTAATACACATAAAATTAGGTCTCTAGGCATTTCATTTGCAAGTAAGATTCTAATTTGGCCATTAATGGCTGCATACACAACTTTTGGGAACAAAAAATTCAAAAGAAAGTATTTTATTGAAGGGCTGGAAGGGTTGAGAATATTAGTTTTGAAGTTCAATCTTCTTAAGAGCTCTACAGAAAACAAAGAAAAGAATTTAAGAAGAAACTCCCAAAATATTACCATTAACCATTCAAAAAACATGTTTTAGAAAAAGGCAGCTCGGAGGACAGCTTTGATAAGGCAAAGTACATGCAACACAGTACATAACAACACAGTCATACACATCTAAAGTTCCACGTAGTGATCCTCAAAGTTGAGGAAGCTACTAAAGTATCAAGCTATTTTAACTTGTATATTTACAATTCCACTGAAACTGAGTCATTCAACTTCCTTAGGATAGAGAAATACCCGTCTCCACTAATTTAATTTCCCTTTGTATAATACAATCAGGGCATGGGGATAGAGTTACATCAAATCAAGTGACTAAATTAGATTACAAGTTGCAGAAAAAGAAGGCTCTTTTCAAAAGCATCCAGAGCACTTAACATTGTTACTTTTTATGGAACACAGTGTACTTACTAGACTGATCATATTGTGAAATTTATTTCATCTTCTATTCTGTATCTTTAAACAAAGAAAATGTGATTCTTTGCACTTCAACGGTAACTGTATGGTTGATGGTAATATATTTAAACTAAATTTTATTCTATGGACATAAAACATTCACAGAAACAATTGCTCCCACAACATCTGGAGAAATTATTTTTCAAAAGGAATACATGAAATTGGTGCATTAAGTTCACGATTAGAGTAGTTGCATGTGGAAGGCTGATGCAATTACCTGTAACATCAGCTCACAGTCATCTCTTCCAACAAAAATCATTTCTCGTGGCAGCCTATGTCGGGTGCCTCCACTGCTCACCAAAAACCAGGATGTTAAGCTCATTTTCTGCTTAGCTGATAAATCCCTGGCACAGTTACGTCATCCTGCAGTGAGAAAGAAAGAGAGACAGAGAAATTCATTTTAGTTATTTTTAGCTACAGTTTCTGCCCAGCTAACACTGTGAGCAGAATACAAAAAGCCTCTGAAAATACAGCATTCTCAGTAACACGTACCAAATCCAGCAATCACAGGAAGCGACAGGCTTCAGATTTACATACTCTCAGGCTGCTTCATGCAAGTAGGCAAATTTAATTGGTAACCTCCTGCAAAAGGAACAAGCAGCTAGCTACTGCCAAAGTCATATGTCAAGTTGTCAGAAAGCTTTTAGCATTTGACTGCTTATTATCAAGATAATTGCTACATTAATGCTTTACTACCAGAATCAATAAACAACGTGGCAAACATTCACAAAATACAGCAACGAACTTGCATCTCTGTCATTACATTTTCCTGTAAAAACGAACTACCTCATTTGGTTTCAAACTCAAGTCCTCTGTACAGCACCAAATGAAAGCTTAAATTAAAGGAACTTTTGCTTCTTATTAACCTCACATTTTCTCAATAAAACTTACATCTTGGAAATTTAACAGTGCACATCTAGTATTGCAAACAAAGCAGAGGAAAATGAAGAAATCAGAAGTTATCTCTAAGTGACAAATCTGAAAAAAGTACTCCTATAAAACTTCACCTTAATTTTCCAATTAAAAACTCAACACACTACATACTTACACATAAAATAAAATACATAACAAAAATTGAAAACCAGATAAAATCTTTCATGGAAAACTTCTTCACATAGTATGACCTACTTGAAACTGGACAAAAATATGATTAAAGCTCTCTTCAGAGTATCTCAATGGCTGATAGTTGGAAAAACCTTTAAGAAGTATTCCAAATGTCTCTTAAAGGAAATGCAAGCCAAAGCAATTATTTCATTCATTCATAACCACTCCGTACTCATTAAAAGAGAGGCTAAGGAAAATCAAAAGCAACCAGCCTAGATTTCTTGCAGTAGCAAAGAGCTGGCATTTCTCTTCTCTTTTATTTATATGTCATTTAGTGAGTTTATGCAAGGTTAGCAGATGTACTGTAAGTAGACATAAGCCTGTAGTGGACTTGAGCATAATGTGTAAAATAACAAGAATTCAGCGAGGTCCCCAAAATCAAAACTAACATGGAAGCAGTGAATAAGATGACACTGTGTTAGACAAACTACAATCAAGAAGAGACACCACAAGTTGCTAAAACTTATAAAGAGGACTGAGTTAAGTCAAAACTGCATGTGAAATGACAAAGCAGATATTTACAAAACAGTAAGTCAAAAGCACACCATGGCAGGTGCTAAAATGTACCAGCAGAGCTGTCAACAGATATTAAAAAAAAATAAAATTGCAATTCACATAGAAGAATTAAGAATGATTTAATGTGCTAAAGAGTTACTTAATAAAAAAGTTTATCTAGTTTAAAACAAGAAGATAAACTGGGTCAATCAAACGACATTTTTCCATTTCCTTTAAGAAAGGAAAAGGAAGTATCAAAAATGGCCAGCCTAGGTTCCAGCTTTTAACAAGTAAATTAAACGGATGTTTGACAGCAAGTATGCTGTTCAATATCAAAGCTCCTCATTGTGTTTATATTTGACTACCTTTTAAAATCTCCCATCTGTTTATCATAACAACATTTGCACCATTTAGCCTTCCTGTTCTAATTGGAATTTCATATGAAAACCTCCAAGAAGATATAAATAAATTAGAAAACTAGAAAAATTTCTTAGTCAAAGACTATGTTTTAGTTTACACAGGTAGACTGTCTATAAAGGAGAAAAACTATTTTTATTTATAAAACAGACAAGTAGGTCAATAACTAGAGCTAGGGAAAAAAAACACCCAAACCCAAACTTCCCACAAATGATAAAGTCTGACAACAAACAGAGTAAATTAAGCTATCTGAAATAATTTTAAAAAATGTATTATACAGAGCAATCATTGCCACACAGCTTGGCAGCACATTTGTAGTTAAAAGGCCATCACCATTTCTACTGAACTTAATAATGTTGTTCTTTTCAAACAGTGCTGTCTCAACTGCGATGAACCATCAACCCAGATACATATTTTATTTTAAGGTATACTTTAGAATAAACCAATGCCTTTGATCAAAGCTATGCTGAAATCTGCATAGCAAAACTGGCTGAAAACAGGATACAGTAGCAATAGTTGCTTAATATCAGAACAAAAAAAGTGCATTAAAAATTGGATATGAAAGTGCACACTTATGAGTTATACAGACAGTATATGGAGAAGTACATTGCACCCCAAAGACTTAATGAAAGCTTACAGTATTTTGAATACACTACTGTGTTAAGTACTCCGGCTGTAGTAGTCTGAACAATACAAACATCAGAGATGCTTCACTGTTTAGGAGATACAAAATGGAATTACTATATGACAGATGCAAAATCATCAGAAGAAGTGCCTCTTTCCACAGTGCAAATTTATGTCATGATAATTCTTCCAGTGAAATGTTACGGATACTAAAAGGTTACACAGGTTTCAAAAAGCAATTTTTTTCTTCCACGAATGCTTATTATTACGCCTGGTAAATGCACTGACCTTACTAATAGCTCAGGAAGAGCACGTGCTGTGTATTTTGAGAGGCTGGGAATATGCTCTAGTGAGGTTTCGCTATCGTCCCACTAAATAACCTCTCTTCCTTACCTACTCTTTGTTTACGCATAATGGGATACTGTGGATACTGTCCCAGATGGACTTGTCTTACTCCAGTACAGACTACAGTTTTCAGATGAAGTATTTACCAAAAATATTTCTCCCCTGGAAAAAGTGAATTTTAAATGTTTTGTTGAAGCATTTTGTTTTATTAGTCTTTCCTAAAATGTCATATTGTCTGGTAATCTTTAAGCAAACTAGAAAATATTTCATCAAGACTCAATCATTCAAAGCAATACTCCATTCTAGATACCTGGAACTTATTTACTGAGACATCTATTGCAGCTGCAAAGTATTTCCTTTTCTGTAGAAAAAACAGCATTTTACAGTGAAGGACTAAGGATTTCAAAAGGCAGTAACCAGCATGTAAGAATGAACATGTGGGTAATAATTCATTTGAAGCAGATGATGCAGCAAGAGGAAAATTGGCTGCATCATCCCTGTAAATATAATTCACGCCTAAGAACTGAGGCCTTGCATTATATGGCCAAAAGATGGGTGTAACCAATTTCAAATGTCCAGAGAAACACTGTCAAGATTATAGTTTTGATACAGTCATGTTATTGTAAATAAAAGTCCTTAATAATCTCACATTTGAGTAATCTACAGATTACATTTTTTATTTGCCTTAATAATCTCACATTTGAGTAATCTACAGTTTTTCATTTTTTTATATGTCTGTAACTGAAAACACTTCCAACTAAACTATTAGTGAATACCGAGGATCCAGGCCTAGACAGAAACAAAAACCTATGCTTAAAATTTAAATGTAATATATGTCTGAAATTCCAACTTTTAAGCACTGCAGTGCTCCAAATTAAGGCTGAAAATAGTCTAATTTTAATGGTACACAATGATCCTATTACTGTACAACAAACACTAATAACATTAAAAAAGCCCTGCATCAAGCTGAGACACAACAGTGACAAAGCCGTAAATCCTATGTTTCCCATTATTTGCCCTTGTAAGTTCCTGTTTCCAGCCACTACAACATTTGCTAAAATTTAGTTTATCTTCTCATACAATTGCCTAGTATATTTGGAGAAATTTCTGAAGAAATGACTCAAACATTTCTAGAACAAGGTTAGAGTAAAATATTCTATGTTGCTACCTTTCAAAAATATTAGCAGTACCTCGTGTGTAAATTGGTAATTGAAATGTGGCAGGAGGCCTTAGTATCAGTTTGTACCTTGTACTATTGCTCTTGTGCAGATCTATTGAAATGCAGACAAGCAACAGGCTTTGGAAAACTTTCCATGTGTGTATCAGTTCAACAAGGACAGATATAAATTCTCTCAACTCATCTGCTTACATAGAGGTAGATGAAGAAAATTGTGCAGCATGTTGTTTTTAAAGTTATAGTGCCAGTTAGACCCAAAAATAGGGCATCTTTCCCCACCACTCCCAATTGATCTGCTGTTGAACACAAACATGAGAGTAGAAGACCTAGAAGAAGAAAACACCACCACATCTGACAAGACACTTGAGCCAGAGTTAGGCAGACTCTGGAATGAGGAATTAAGAAAGGTAAATGTCAGATGTAAGCCATGACAAGGGAGAAATCAGAATTGAGAGCACTAATGGAACCAGTAGTGACTGGAGGAGACCTGAAGCAGGTAATCAAAGAAATTCTGTCAGCAAACACCACCCCCTGGAAAAGTGCCTACCATGACTACTTTACTGATTATTGAATGTAATAAAATATACCCATGCCAGCAGTTCTGATTTTGACTGAAATAGAGAAATCTTTGCCAAAGAAAGAAAAGACCAATCTGAAAGTAACTTCAACCCTGAGAAGATTACTGTATCCATATAACTGATATTAAAAAGTAATTTATAAATATAATTGATTGCAACCTAGGAAATTCTAAGTGGAACACAGCACAATATTGTCTACTCCAGAAAACACTCTGAAGTGGGGTAGTATCACAAACTGTTCCATGTGCAATCATAATTAACCTACTTACATACATGCATTAGGAAATAACCTTTAACTACATCACCACATATTTTAATCAGGACTCTATCATACTCAGGTTAAAACAAAGACCTTAACAGTCAGTTAATCAGTGTGGGGTTTTTTCCTCTCTTCATCAATTGATTAGCCTGTGCCTTATTTACTGCACATCACTAAAAACCTTTTGTGAATTATTAACTTCCTATTGACTTCATCTGCCATGCTTATCACCACCACATGAGAAATTCATTAACATTTACGGTAAAATCTCCACAAGTAGCTGTATAGAGGGTTTTATATAAATGGGGAACTGTAGAGAGCACATTTTAACACTAAAGTATCCTAGTCTTGAATATTTAAGTTCCAAAACCATCAGCATTTCATCTTAAAGTACCTAGCTTTACACAACACTACCGGTGTTCAAATGGTCTCATTTATTTCTGGTACAATTCTGAACACCAAATTCTTTTGCAAGTAAGGTTAAAGACACATGTAGAGTGGTTAGAAAATTAAAATCACTTTTCCAGTGTAAGGGTAGATGTAGATGGCTCCTCTGCCATCATATGACTATAAATACAAGAAAATAGGTCATGATCTAGGATAGCTTCTAAATGTTTAGCCATTAAACTATCCTTGGTGCTTTCATAATTCTCTGATCCTTTCACTGATCACATTGCTGTCAGCCCAGAAAGGGAGACGGGGCTCCACAGACAACAGTCTCCTAGTTGAAAATATTCTCACCAATTCCTATGGCTAGCACATCAAGTGAATTCATTAATAAAGAGAATATCTTGTGCAGGGTAAGAAACCACTCCCACCCCACCCCCCCCCCCAAAAAAATGTGCAGGGCTGGAAAACCTTTCACTGGGAGCTGGAATTCAATCTACATAAGCCATACTTCATGCCACAGTAGTGTGCAACGTTGCTCCCCAAAACCCTTACAGAAAAAATACCCATCTAAATTTAAATGGTTTAGGTTAATGATCAATAAAAATATTTCTGGAAAAGTTTACAGACCTTTTGTACACACTCACAATGCACTTCACAAGCTGAAACAAGAAAAACTACAGTGTCGGCCATTGCTTGCCAAGCGACACGGGATACAGCTATAAAAGTATAGCACAGTGAAAAGACACTACCCAAAGTAATGTTTCAGTTGAGTGAAGTTGTATCAAGTTGTCAAGGGACAATACTTTTCTCTTTGAGTCTTGGTTAATGTCACAACATAATCCATGGTTAGTGTCATAACAACATCCACAAAGGTAAATCAACATATTCCTTTAAAAGGTTGTTAAAAAAAAATGTTAAAGGAAGCATAAGTAAGGTAAATTATGCTTAAAACCATTAAAACTCTTCATCAATATGAGAAGATACTCACATACTTAGGAAAAATGACAAATACAATCCTAGATTTTCAGCAATTGTACAACAAGCCAGAATTGTTATTTTCAAATATTTCATTGACTGGAAAATTCACTTGATCACATCCCTCTAGAAACATTCAAATGCTATATACAAGCCAGAACAAGGAGCTGTTCCCATTTACACTGATATAAAGAAATACTGATATTAGTTATAAACTTCATTAAAATTTTAGGCAATTATTTGAGAGCTAAACTGACACGACAGAGTAGAACTGAATGGTCAGCATGTAAATAGATAAAGTGGAAAAAAACAGGTAACCCAAGTGAAAGAAAATTCAATTTAACTTCCTAGCTCAAATGGGGAAGAAGAGTACAATTAGGATGACTGTCCTTATCACTAAACCAAAACATCTCACAAAAATCTCAGTCACCCTTAGTTTGTTGGCTTCTCTTCTAAACTTACTAAGGTTTAGCTGACAGGGCAACTGAATGACAGCCTTGGGTATTCATTCTGCTCCTGAAGTATTTGACCTGTTCCACCTTAGTTCAAATATCCAAATTTGCCCACAATTTCTTGAAAAACAGATAAGAAAATCATACTGAAGCCTTATACGACGTTTAAAGTGTCATTTTCAGTGTACACTGAAAGACGCAGCCATGACTAAAGTCTACAGAAAAAGGGAACCACTGAGGGCAAAGAAACCCTCTTGAAAACTACTCTTGCACTTAACTCTGCAAAACCATTCTCTTCTACCTTCTTTGCCACTCCGTGCTTTTAGTCTTTTTGTTGTTGTTGTTGTACCTAGAGATGGAGGAGGAAAAAAGGTAAAATAAGAATATGTAAATTTCCTCGAATCTTAGTCTAAAAAATCATCTTTTGTTTACAGAGAGAGAAAACTGCTCACTTGCAACGTCTGCTAAATCCAGTATTATAAAAGGATTTTTTTAAAAGCTATTCCAAGCTTAAGAAGAAGAAAAAAATTAGATATTATTCAACAGATGAGAAACAAAAAACAGAGTAAAAAATTGCCTTTATAAAGCATCGGGAGATCAAGCTAAGTCATGCCCCTTGCTTCTTTTAGTACGCATCCTGCATAGGTAGATAAGCACATTACCTATAGTGACTACCATAAAAGACTAACTAAAACAACAAGAGTTAGAGTTGTACCAAATCAATAAAGCAACAGCAGTGTATTTCTCAGGCAGTCTGTGGCTAGGAGAAAAAGCGTGAGGGGAAAAAAACCCTCAAAAACCCAAACTAAAAAAAAAGACAGAGAAGAGACATACAGCGACACCTTCTACTTTACAGTGGTGCAACTGGAGGGTACAGTCTGTCCATCTGGCCCTAGGATCAGATTATCACAGCAGACTCCTCAGCATCATTTGAGGGAAGAATCATTTCTTCCTCATATATTAATTATCATAAAATTGTAATTAAATAAATAATAACAATGTAATTAAAATAAAATCCTTCTAGCTGTGAACGCTACTAAGGATAGAGAGATACTTTCCTCCCGCATTCATGGAAATTAAGATCTCTACAGAAGGGACCCAGATACTCTTCTTGTCCTACAGGTCACCCCATACGTCTGATGGAATAAAGACAAGAGAGCGGCTCAGGAGGCAGTTGCCCTCTGTCAGGCAGCAAATCTGTCCTGTAATGTTGCTGCAGCTCTGGAGCTGCACAAGCATCCTCCCCCTCTGGTCCAGGTCAGAATTAGATCCATGTCTATTTTATTGCTGTGACACACAGGAATAGCTGTCAGAACAGCCACTGAAACAGACTCCTTTTTCTGCCAACAGTGCACCTGCACTGAAAGTTGCTTCGGGGTTCTGATTTTTAGGGACAAGGACTTAAGAAACCTTACCCTACTCTGTTTTTGATGTAACAATGACTAAAAAAAAAAAGCCTGAGATCTTGTCCTTTGCTATTATATAAATATTGACATACAAATAATGCAAAGAAAGGTACAAAAAATAAGGCTTACTTGATGGCTATCAGTCATTTGAGTGTCACAGTATGTAAAAAGATACAGTCCATTGACTATTATCTGCTGCTGTTATTTCATGTGGGCACCAGTGATACAGCCAGGAACAGCCTGAGGAGCATCAAGAAGGATTACCAAGCCCTGGGAGCAGTGGTAAGGCACTCTGAAGCACAGGCAGTTTTAACATCAATCTTCCCAGTTAAAGGGAAGGGTTTGAAAGGGCCAGCTGAATCTGGAAAATCAATAACTGGTGCCACAGCCAGAGGTTTGGCTGCTTAAGACCATGGGACTCCCTTTGAGAAACCTGGTCTGCTGGGGTCCATCTGTCAGAAAAGGAGAAGAGCATCTTTGGGCATAGGTTTGCCAAGATGGTGAAGAAGCCTTTGAACTACAGTTTCCAAGAAGGCATCACAGAGATGCGGTGGGATGGCTTCTCTGACTGGAGTGTTGGAATGGAAGGATATAGGCTCTTTAGGAACAATAGGCAAGGCAGACAAGGAGTCTCAATGACCAGAACAGAGCTCCACCTGGGAATGGATGAGGAGCTGACTAAGAGCTTATGGGTCAGGATTTAAAGGAGGGCAGGGTTAGGTGACATTTTGGTGGGGATCGGCTACAGGTAGATCAGGAAGACTGTGGAGATAGGTCCTTCTACAGACAGACAGGAGCGTCCTCACATTCAGAAGCCCTGGTCCTCACCCCAATATCTGTTCGAGGGATAACACAGCAGGGCATAAGCAATCCAGGAGGTTCCTAGAATGCACTGATGAATGGATTCCATCTCCAACTGACAGAGAAGCCAAGAAAAAGAGGTCATACGGTGGATTTTGTTCTCACCAACAAGGAGGAGTTGGTGGGAAATGTAAAGCTCAAGGACAGTCTTGGCTTCAGGGACTCCATAGAGGAGTTTGAGATCCTTAGGGCAGCGAGAAGGGTGGACAGCAAACTCACTATCTTGGACTTCAGGAGAGCAGACTTTGGCCTCTTCAGGGATCTATTCCTTAGATTACCACAGGATACAGCCCCAAAGAGAAGACAGGCCTAAGAAAGCTCATTAGTATTCAAGGATCGCCTCCTCCAAGCTCAGAAGTGATGCATCCCAACAAAGAGGAAGTCAGGCAAAAATGCCAGGAGGCCCGTGGATGAAAAAGAAGTTCCTGGAAAAATTCAAACACAAAAAGGAAGCCTTACAGAGGGTTGAAGCGAGGACAAGTAGCCTGGCAGGAATACTGTATAAGCAGCCAGGGATCAGTTTAGGAAAACTAACACCCTGATAGAATAATCTGGGCAGGGATGTCAAGGGCAACAAAAAGGTCCCATAGGTATGCTGAGATAAAAGAAAAACTAGAGAAAACTTAGGCCCTCTCCAGACGGAAAAAAAGGTTACCTGGGATATGGAGATGGCTGAGGCACTCAACAACTTATTTGTCTCGTTCTTCACCAGCAAGTGCTCCAGCAACACTGCCCAAGTCACAGAAGACAATGACAGGGACTGGGAGAATGAAGAACCACCTACTGTAAGAGAAGATCAGGTTCAGATCTAAAGAACCTGAAGGTGCACAAGTCCATTGGATCTGAAGAAAGATATCAGCAAGTCCTGAGGAAGCTGGCAGGTGAAGCAGTTAAGCCACTATCCAAAAAAACCCCACCAAACCAAACCCACCAAAACAGAAACTCCAACCAAACTAAAAGCTATCAAGGAGGAAAAGAAACCAAACACCACAATTCCTAGTAGAAGCTAGGAGATCACATTGTATTAAGAACATTAGATTGAAACAAAGCCTTCACCAACTTGACAAAAAAAAACATACTGTTATCCTTACAGAGAATACTGTTAAACAAGCAAATTCTTAAGACTGATTAGAAAACTTTGCATGAGACTGGTGCTGTACTTGAATATAGTCCTACATAGCAATCGTAAGCCTTTTTAGTTTTAAGTTATCCTGTTTAACCAGTAACAGCATACTCTGTTATTGGCCACTAGGATAAAGCCATTAAGACTTTAAAAAATGTTCCTATTTTATCCTTTGGTAACAGACAGTAAGGATATTTTGCATTTACTAAATAAACAGACAGCTCATTTTCCATTCCTAATCTTTACAACCATAATCACAAAATCATTTATCATGAATGTTGTTTTCTGCAGCCTTACTACACTGAACGGCAGTACTTTTCAAAAGCTGCTTTCAATAAACAGCTAAAATAAAGGCTAATGACTGCTTATAAGAGTAGCTTAATTTATGTTCAAACAATCAAGTGTTCACTTTTTGTCCATCACTTTCATTCAGACTAAGGAATTGCATGAAAGAAACTATTGCCTATTTGACCATGACCAAAGGAGGTCATCAAGAGATTAACATATCAAGTATGCTAATAAAACAGTACATCTGATAAGTAGCCTTTAGAAATGATCATGGCAAGCAGGCCAAAGAAACCATAACCACACTGTCTTTGGGAAAAAGCTTCCTGTAATGAAAGCTACAGAAATACTTTCTTCCACTCCCACTCCATATGGGACTATACTACTGCCAAGATAAGCAAACAGGGAGATAAATAAATAAATAAATACAAATCAGGTATTGCATTCAGGCAGAACACAACCTTAAAAGAAGGACTTATCCTGCTCTTACACTTCCTATTCTCACTGCCTCCATCGTGGCACATTCCAAGTGATTTTGTAGGCTGTGCGTGATGAGGAGGTTTTATTTGCATTGGCCAAGTGCTGACCACAGCCCTGAGCACTACTGAAAAGACAAAAAGCACTTTGCAAATACAACTGGACCTCCTAACCTCCCAAGGGTGGTGATTTCACTTTCTGCAAAATTGTGAAATATATGGGGTTTAGTTCATGACTCAAGATTAAATTACATTCAAGGCAATGCAAATTTTTTCTTCCTTAATACAAGGAATTATTTATTTTGTGGGTATGAAGACGAGCAAAGAAGAGAATCTACTGAAGTAATTTTAACATCTATCTTTCCACTTTCAATGCGATTTTACTTCCTGACAGAATATATAAGCACACAGAACATGAAAGTGGAAGTGATAGAGGACAATTCTTGATATCAATGTTACTGATCTCCACATCCATCCATAGTATTACAGATATACAACTTCAAAAAGGTAGTCAGTAATTATTCTTTGCTACATCTCCACTGTAACATGCAAAACATATTTATCATGCCAACGCAGGCTCCACACAAAATATTTGATGCATTCTATCCTCTCCCTTATGGAATGCTTTGGAGCTTTTTGCAATTGCCCTCAACAGCCAAGTCCACAGATGTATTTTTCTTGGAAATACACTGAGTTGTTTGTTCCAAGATCAGTAACAAAAGCACTCCAGTAAAAAAAGAAAAGAAAAAAAAAAAGAAAAAGAAAAAAAAGTTAGATGTACTTATTTTACAAAGCAACCAAAGGCTCAAAATTTTGCCTTAAAGTTGTAAGAGATGATTGCTCTACGCAATCTTCACTGTCTGAAGTGCATGCACAAAGCGTAAAAATAATATAAAAGCTCACTGATGCTGTGTCATAATTATGTTGATCTACATGGGTATTCTAAAAGTATTTAATATCAAGGCAAGCTTAAAACCAAAATTCTTCAAAAACTTGTACTGTAGCTGTGATATAAAGAGATCAGATTTTTTATTCAGCATTTTTCAAACTCAGACAAAAACATGGGACTTGATTTTTAAGATCTATTCCTCTTCCTTGAGATTCACATAAAAATAGAGTAGAACAAGGCTTAAAATGCCTTACATTTTAATTATTTGTTTGGTTCTTTGTTAAGAGCCCAAGTCATTCAAAAGAAATCTAGTCTTGCAGTTTGGAATAGGGAACTTCTTTAATGTCTGTGTCCTCCCATCTCTTTCCGTCCCATGAAATGAAACTGAAAGGTAACAAATGTAACAGAAACACCTTCTCAATGTAAGATCACATGAAAACACCTGCCAAAAGAAAGTATTAAGAATTTGGCAAGACAGAAAGCAGGATAAAGCATTTGCATAAATGACATGAATACCCTTGGTTTTAATGATTAATACTACTTATTGCCAAGATTTTAAACCAGCCTGTAATTAGTGCCTGGCAAATGGCTTTCCTGCAGAGAAGCTGTTCCACATCTGCTTGTGCTGCCTACTCACTCCTTTCTAGTATGCAGCCAACTAATGGTAATATAGCTACTAGCACAGTAAGTCTTAACTCTCTCTCTTCTACTATCTCTTATTTACTAAATGTGATCAAACAGCTTGTGAATTGTCAGTATAAACTTTCAGAATTAACACATAGAGTGAATTTGCAGCTTGATATATTTATGCAAGGACTTGTAGATTACAACCCCTCAGCTAAATCACAATGAGAAGCTCTCACTGCTAAGTAAGTAGACTATTTTCACGTGGACCTTTATAAGTTGGTTTAAGAATGACTGGGGATATAAACTTAATTTTGTACTTCAGAATATGTTTTGCAGAATGCTACAATAAAAGTCTGGTTAACTTCAGAATACTTGGAGACCACCACAAAATGCTTTTATTAGTATCATATTATAGATATTTTTAAAGGCTATTAAACGAATGCAAGAGTGTCTTTCAATAGACAGATATCTCGAATTCACGTCATTCTGTGGGAGGAAACCCATATATATTTTCCTTTGTAAGTTCAATAAGTAAGTTTTTTAAGTTGCCTTAAAAAAATAAAATAAAAGGAAGAGATGTGAAAGGGAAGGCTAAATGGGAAGAGCTCCAAACTCTACACACAATTCTCCAGGCACTGAACCAAACATGAGGAAGTGGTACTGTAACCCAACCACAAAAGGGGATCAGGTCATCCCTTTTTGCCTGCACTTCAGTGAACAAGTTGGGGGGCTTGGATTTTGATTATTTCAAGAACTACCCACAGTTACTACACAAGTTACTCACTTTATGTCTCCAACAAAATAATGTCACTGGAAACTTAATTAAGCTCACTCAAAAAGCAAAAGGTATGTTTAAGCAACACTGACCATGCTGCTGCAATAGAGAAATAACCTTCTGGTTTACCAAAAATATTTTAAATCATTTTAAGATGGAACTAAATATGGACAAAAGCATAAGAAGTTGATTAGGACAGATCATTATGAGTTCCCTTTTCAAAGGCTGGAACTGTGTTTCACAGAATCTCAGAATGGGTAAGGTTGGAAGGGACCACAGTGGTCATCTGCTCCAACCTCCCTGCTCAAGCAGGGTCACTCTAGACCACATGGCACGGGATTGTGTCCAGACAGTTCTTGAATATCTCCAGTGAAGGAGACTCCACAACCTCTCTGGGCAATCTGTTCTAGTGCGTGGTCACCCGCACAGTAAAAATGTTCTTCTTCATGTTCAGGTGGAAGTTCCTGCGCATCAGGGTATTTTTAACTGTATTCTCCTTCTACCTCACAGTTAGCAATTAAAGCTCTTACTGAAACCATTTTTAGTTACCTGAGGAAGTGATGCTTACAGCCTACTGGCTGACGTGTTCTCACGTTTCCTTTGTGCTCTCTCTGCCCTAGCAGGACATTTGCCACTCAGGTTATTTTTCCCACAGAATATTGCTGGTTCCCAAGCAAGCGCACAAGAGCGAGTACATGTGCACCTTGAGGTTTGGTACAGTTTGGGACACAAGATATATCCATAAGAAACAAGACATTACTTGTTCTCCTGCATATGTTTTTTTCTCTCCATTTTATCTTAATAGAATTGCTTTACTTTGAATCAAAAGCAAAGCGCTTTCCCAATGCTGGGAAATTCAGAAGCGGTTTTTTCCCCTTAGCCTTGGATGTTCAAGCCATGTACTATTACAAGCTAGAGGAAGGAGAGAGAAAATACAAACATATTCCCTGTACTTGGTCCCCAAGATGAACAGGTTGAGCACCATCCTATCCAGGCACGTGAACATTTTTAACAGTGCATTCTTGTGGCATTGGGAGTATAAACACACAAGCACCACAATGGATTAAAGAGATCTTTCAATAATGGTCCAACCATGTCTGCCAATACTGTCACAAAAGTGGAGCTCTACAGTTAGAAACAGCTGCTCTAGAATATACCAGAAACTACCAACCTACAATTTTTTTTGCAGACAGAAAGGCAGATGAAAAATGAAAGAATACTGAATAATCATGACAAAACAATTATCCTTTATTATTTGTATTTTAATTCTGAGTAGTTACAAAAGCTCTATGAACAACGGAGCTCCAAAGACTGATTTTTACTCAAATTTTATCCTCAACTTCAAAGTGCTTTTCAGATGTTTTTGCAAGTTTGCTGAGAGCGACAAAAAACACATTTTATTTTCAAATTCTCCACAGCTTTTAATATCGGAAAAGTTGATAAAATTCTAGTGTATCCAGAATTTATGATAGTGAAGCAGCCTCTGACCAAGTTTTACTAGCTGAAATGAGGAAGTTGGCAGCTGAATTAAATTTAAAGTCTAAATATAGGAGCAGTATGGGATGTGAAATTTATAGTGTGGCACGTCTTCCTTATTAGCAGCTCCTGCATACACACTTGTATTGCGGCAAATCTCAAGTAGCCTACTTTGTGTGAAGTACCTTGTGTTTCCTGCATGTGCCACACAGCAGGAGTTTCTTTGCAAAGTTAATACGTACAACACTTATACACAGACTACCCTGTCATAAGTTGCTTGCATGTCCAGAACTTCACTATATTGATTTATTCTCAACCTTAGTGTTGAAGACTCAACTGACGGGCAAATGAGCAGTTTTAAGCCTCATCATATAAATGCTAAAGTGAAGAAGCTGCATTTCCACATCAGCCAAAGCCAGTTTCTCTGCTGTCAGGATCCCAAACCTCTTGCAGTGCTCCAGCCACAAAGTCATGACTCCTCCCTTTGCCTTGGCTGCAGGACACACGTGGCTGTGCAGCTGAGCTGGGCTATTTCAGTGTTCAACTAGCGACAGAATAACTCTTGTGCTTTTCTCCACTCCCATAAACGAATGGTGCCCAGAAGCTACACAGCTATCTAGCACTAAAGTAAAAGGAGTGGGGCTGCGCAGTTAGGGGTGGGAGAAAAGGGAAGAACAGGGCAGGACCAGGCCAGCGGCCAGGTCTGCTTAGGCTGCTACAAGAACACACAGCAATTACACCGAATCCATCTAAGTCTTACAGGGCTTCTTATATTTAGACAAGTCTACGGTAACTGTAAGGACTACTAATATAGAATCACAGAATGGTTTGGGTTGGAGGGGACCTTAAAGATAATCTAGTTCCAACCCTGCTGCTATGGTCAGGGACACCTTCCACATTGCTCAGGGCCACATCCAGCCTGGTCTTGAACACTTCCAGGGAAAGGGCATCCACAACTTCTCTGGGCAACCTGTTTCAGTGCTTCACCACAATTATTATTCAAATATAAAGTAGTTTTTCATATTTATCCATTACAGATTAAAACTCTATACTTCGTAAAAAGTTTCAGTGTGTATTTTTATTCTATTTTTCACTTGCCTTGACTGTGTTTTATAACACACCCCAATCCAACGATCTAATCTTTAGCCTCTCCCTTCATGATACATTAATGCAGTCTGTCTTCTATATCTGATTTAGATCAGTGACTCCAAATGTAAACAGTATCTTAAATAGAAAGAAAGGAAGAATTCCTATGGAAATAACTATACAAATAAAACAATACACGGACATTATTGAATAATTTTTTTTTGTCAATGGCATTGTCCCTCAAAAACCACAATAGACAAAAATAGCAAAGCATAATGCTTTTCTTGGTTTTGGAGTGAAACTGCACCAAAGGAAAGACTCACAAAATCCAGGAACTCGAGGATCTCAATCTTCTAAAACTAGTCTCCTCCCATAGTGCTGTTAGAACTAATTTTATTAATTGTACTAAAAAATAACATTATGGTTTATTTTGGGGTTTTTTGTTTGTTTTTTTCCTAAATTAAAGGTTTCTATTTGCCTCAACTGGACAAGGAATGACTCAGAACTTCCTGGTTCATTCTCATGTCTTGATGGGTCAACTTTTTTTTTACTGCCACCATACAAAAGACTTTACTATATGCTCTAGGCTGCCCAGATAACAACAAAAGGAATTCATCTTGTCAGACATTTAATAAATACCCAGTAATATTAATGAAACCAATTGAAAATGGCTGTTGTGTGGGGTACATAAACGAGGTAAGTAAAATTTGAGATCATAAAAGCAACATCAGAAACTACAGCAGAAAAAAACTCCTCACTTCTTAACAAACTAGAACTCAAAGCATGATGAAAAAAAACTTTTAAACATTTCAACTATGTGCAGGTCTGAAAGGTGATTGCTGGATAATTTAGTTCTTAGTTCTGCTACAAATGCTGACCTCCTCAAAGCAAGTAACCAGGCAGCACCCTGAAACAATCTACGTGCAATGACAATCTTCCAAGAGTTCAATACAAACCAGATTCTGGAGTATCAGTCTGCCCTAAGGAGGAAGTTGACTGTTGCTATTTGCAGCTTCAACAACACAACACCTAACACGTTTAATTTTGACAGCTGAAGGTGCCAGGAAGTATGCTAAAGAAAATGCAATCAGGCCACAAAAATGGAGAAAAAGCAAGGGGATGCGTTTGTTTAAGGAATAGTAAAAAAAATACACATGCAGTATGCAAGCTAATTATCTGTGATTTAGAAGTTGCAAACACTGGAGAAAGAAATATTTATTTTAGGAAATAAAAGAGACAGTATTGGTTAATGATAAGCAATAAACTTCCTACAGCAAGCTAAAGAATATAATGCAATAGAATTATATTGGGCCTTGCGTTGTTATGCAAAAACAAATCCTACTAATACACGCAAGTCACCTGTAGTACCTGAAGATCCACTGACTGCGCCGAGACCTGGGGCAGCCAGAAATTTACTCATACTTAAGGAAGTCAAAAATAAAATTCTGAATGAGAAAAGAAGACAATGAAACAAACGGTACAAAGATTCAGAACAAATTGGCAAAGTGTGATTAATGAAAACAGCAATGTTTTCTGCAATAGCTACCTTTTTTCAAATATTGTTACCGCCAAACTTAGAAAAAAAAATTTTGTGATATCTCTGGACTTTCAAGTCCAAGCTTAAGTTCAGCCTGATATTTTTTTTGTGTAAATGTAGTTTTCCATTGCTCACTCTTGGTGTTCTCTTTTTTAGTTTTGTTTTGGTTTTGGGAAGGGTTTTCTTTTAAATATTTACTCTTTTTTGCAATACTCCTACTGACTACATCCAACTACTCCTTTTCACTAATTCCAGCATTGTGCCAGCAACATTATCTTTCTTACTGTTCTCCAACTAGGATGAAAACTGAAGAGAACAAAGCCACACAGTACTGTTTAGAAAAGAAGAAAAAAATGTTAAAAAAAAGGCATATTCATCAGAAGCCTCTCTGCAGCTCCCCACAAAACAAGTGGAGACAATTCCCTATATCAGGAATCTGTTTTCAACAGATGAAAAATGTCCATATGCTTCCATTCTTCAACTGGCATTACAGATCTTGATGAGTTTATGCCTCTTTCAGATACGCTACATAAAATGTATCTGTAGGATCGATATTGGTCATGCAATTGCAACTCTCAAAAGAGCACTGAGCAAGAAAAAGTTACACATAGGATTCCTCGCAATATTTTAGGACTGCAGCTGGTGTGAAAAGAATCATAGAATGGTTTGGGTTGGAAAGGACTTTAAAAATCATTTAGTTTCAACCCCCCACCACGGGCAGTGACATCTCTCACTAGACTGGGTTGCTCAGATTACCTCCAGCCTGGCCTTGAACACTGCCAGGGTTGGGGCAGCTACAGCTCACCACCCTCACAGTAAAGAATTTTTTCCTAATATCTAATCTAAACCTACTCTCTTTCAATTCCATTCCCTCTTGTCCTGTCAAGAGATAACAAGGTGTATTTAGTAGCAGATTAATTAGGATTTGATTAATTAAAAATATGCTACTGAATTTGTGATCAAAATGGTAACAGACAAAAATAAAAACATTCACTTTAACAAATAGGCATGAATTATGGCATACTTTAAGTTAATTAATCTCACTAAGGTTGCTAAAGATTCAAGTTAGTGTAGACTTCAAAGAAATAAAGGCTCTACCCAATTATCACCAGTATGGCCTAATAAAATAATTAGTATGATGTTTAAACAACTACGAGAGCATGATGACTGAGCAGCATTTAGAAGAAAAACAGTTTTTGAAAAACACCTTTTATTATGTCTACCAACAGGAACTGTGATAGTAAACAAAACACAAAATGACCACAGAGGGCAGTATCATCCATAACATGAAAAAAAATGCAGTGGTTCCATAATTCTTATGTCAACCAGTTGCCACCACTCTTCAAAACTCCCTGCTAATCCAAAAGCTAAACAACAAGTTCTCAGTGGTTCCTCCAAGGCTTCCTGAATAACTTCTGCTTAAAATTTAAAAAAATATTTGTAATGGCCAGTTTCTCAGGCAGCTTAAAGCTAAAATTCAAAATGTGTTTTTGACTTGGAATCACCTCAAAAAGTCATTCCTAAAGGAAGGGTTTCACCTTCACTTTACATGACTATCCCCTTTGGAAGCCAAGTACAATAAAAAGAATGGGGAGATGAATGAGCGAAAGTATAATCATCATTAATCTCACAAAACTGGGGCAGCTTTTTTGTAATAACAAAATATGTAGAAAAATCAAGATTTTAATTATTAAATTAAGTTGATATATTGCTGAACATGAATAAAAAATGAGGCCATTTTTAGTGAACACAGCTGAAGAAACGAAGATCAAGTGGAAGGAACAATCCTTAATATGAACTATACCCGACCCAAAAGTTGCAAGCAGAAAATAGATGGAAGACTATCAGAAATTACCATATATTGCTTGCACCTTTTTTAACTCTCCCTTGGCACCAGGTTATATCTATTCTTGGAGAAAAGATACTGGGTATGAGTCAGAAAAAAGGTCCATCTATGTGGCCATTCTTATGAAAATTAAAAGAAAAAAAAAAGAAGTAAAACTACAATATTACCCATTCTCTTTCGTAAATTAAAATTATAAAATTAAGTAGAATACTTCCTGACTTCGAGATTCCCGTGATGGTACAGCTCCACAGGACTAAATAGTCAGCTTAAGTCCAAGGGGGCAGAGAAGAGAAGGTAAGATTAATGTAAGCAGGGAAAATGTATGTTCATGAGAAAACAGAGAAGATATCATGACATTTCAGCTTCCTGTCGCTTTCTTCCTAATTTTGAAATGCAATCCACTACGAGAGGACAAACAAGACATAATTGAAAAGGCTTTGGTTTTGAACACAGAACAGAATGCATATTTAGATGGCCAAATATTTGCAATTCAACAGAAAGACCATCAACAAAATTATTTGCGCATGTAATTTTGAGGGAAAAGTCACAAGTACATCTGATTTAATGCACTGAGTGTATTACTACTTTCAGACCATAATGATCTGCTAATGGATTGATTACAAGTTTTTCATATACCACAGCTGAAGACTAACTAAATACTCTGCGCACAAAGAAACATCTTGGAAATGCCAGGGAGTGGCATCACTTCTGTAATTATGTCTCTGAAAAGCTCAATAATTGCAGTTCTTCCTGGAAAGAAACAAAACGAGCAGAACCAGAATTTCATTTGGAATGAAATACAGAATGAGATAAGATGACATCTGGAAAAACCACCGCACAGACTTCAAAAGATTCAGCTATTTGTCACGAACAATACCCTCTTAAGTTTCATGGACTAGATCAGAATATAAAACATTTTAGTTCACAAGAACAGAAACAAGCAAAGAAAAAAAACACCAACTGCTGAAAGAAATGCAGCAGAACCAACCAAAGAAGCTAGGCAATAAGAGGGCTGCCATTGATGGATCTGAATCAGCCTACTAGGCCCACAAGTGAAGGATGCTGAAGCTCTACAAAGCACCTAGCAAAGGAAAAGTCTATTTTTTCAGGAACAATTTCTCAGAGGAGAAACAAAGTTTACAGATATGTTGAATTCATATGGGAAAAATTTATCATGTTTTACTGAGAATATATTCTATTCAGGGGATAAAAAGAGAGACTATGGTTCAATCTCTGTTTTGAATTAATAAAAACAATTTCTCTAAACATATACCTAATAGCAGTTTTCTACAATTCACAAAAACCACATGTGTCAAACCTAGTAAGTAGCAAAGACGAAAACTATGAAAATATTTGAAAATTTACATCCTTAAATTCTGTAAAGGAGAAGATACCAATATTAGTCTGGCACAAAAATCCTGCTTATCCTAGTACAAAGGCCACAAAGCTTAACAGAAACACTTCTAGTCCCTCTTTTAACACTTACTTTACAGAGAAATATTTTTTTCATCCAGTGATATGTCTGTGGTTGTGGGCATTTTATATATCAAGGACCACAAATAAAGACTAATAACAAGAACAAATCTTATTAATTTTGTTTTCTTGGATTTATGCATAACCCGCCTCCTCTCTGATTGCAGTAGCCTACAGTGGCACAGAGGACAACCACGGAGGACAGTAAAGTAGACTACATGTATCTTTGCTACTGGAAAAATGAGTATTCTTCTCTTCCTGGCTTGACACTGCTGTCCCCATTCTGTGTACTTGCTCTGGCACTCATCTGACCACACAATAAGATAATTCAATTTGCTAATCCAAGGGAGAAAGAGAAAAAAAACTAAAAAAAAGCAAAACAAAAAGAAAAGAAATAGTGTTCTGCTCGGTTAGTGGAGTGAATTAACTTCTCAGGTACTTAGAAAACTACCAGAGTCACTGCAATAGAGCAGTACAGCCATGCTGTACCAAAACCAGGGAAGAGTGAGTAACTGGGAATACTCCATGCAGAGGCATGCTACTGCTACTCAGTCTCTTTAATATCCATCTACTCTCAGACTTACTTCTTACCTGCATCTAAGAGCCTGCACGACACACTTCAACTACAGTGATGCAGCAGAGTACAGCACACATATTTGTGGCTTTTATTTGAAACTCCTAGGACAAGCAGGTTTTACATAATATATGATAGAAAATCACATATATTAATTTAAAATATATGAGGTCTTTTGAAAGTCAAACACAATTTTAATTAAAAAGATCATTCTACAAAAAAATGCACCTGTAAAATAAAAACAGCATCCCAGCTTTTTGGTGGTAGAGTCAGAGAAACTAAACTACAGGAGAGAACTAAGCATTTGCAATTTATTTCAATATTTTTTTGAACATATAACTGTACAACAGACAGACATGAAATAGTTTAAACAAGTAGTTTTTACTCTCTTCCCACCCTAACTTACATGCATTATGTTACAGTTTAAGTCACTTGATCACATACTATTTTTCCCCATGACACCTGTCCCATTCAATGCCCTAGATGGACTCTGATCCAGGGAAACATTAGCATCGTGCACTGAGGGAAGCTGCTCTCTGTGGACCAGTCCACTGAAAATGTGTAGATACAGAAGGATCAATAATAGAACGGAAGACATGCAGGCATTCGGTAAGAGCACTAGAAACCCAATAGACAATGAAAGACCCCCACAGGATCAATTAGTGCAGTGAAGATGTGTACCTTAGAAGAGATACACATATCTAACGCAGCTCCAAGCTAGCAGATTTGATGCTTCATCCCTCAGTAACAAACAACTTCCTTTTCTCAAATTGCAAACAGAATCAATTTTTTTGATGTTATGTAGCACGTTCTCCAAAGAGAGGGAAGTGTATGCCATTGTGTCCTTTTACAATCTTGCATTTGCTAGAGTAGATAGCAGAATTTACTTGTAGAAATTCTCCTATCTTCATGGATTCCATGTCTGACTCCCTTGTTCAGAATTTTCTACAGGAAAACCAGAATTTCTCAGTTTTTCCTTACTTTCTAGCTAAAGTAAAAACAATCTGTTCTACCTCAGTTCCACTCTGCCCGCAAAGCTAAGAAAAGCAGCACTAACATGGAAACTGTCCTTTTAGGAGGCTCGAGGAGATCTGATGGTATTGATATACATTAAATACCTTTTCCTTGCATTTGCAAAAAGTGGAAATGGTATTGCAAAATCCACGTCTGCAACTACTCATGCCTTGGGTTTCATTCCAGTCATTTGAGGAAGCTTCCAAGCTCCCACCTACAACCGAACATAGCCTTTGACAGTTCATTTTCACAAGCTGGATCTTTTCTGATTGGTATATTATCACCGGAATTTTTAAAAAATTTTGCCTATCAAGTCCATTACAGCTGATGAAGCACAATATAGGAAGAACCCGTTGTTCTTTTCAAAAGAATAGATATGGGAAAAACCCACCACACGGCCAAAAAAACCAAACAAATGTACTACCACGATGAAATAAGTTTGGTAACAAATGATATGCCAGAATGTTTATCTTCAAAAGAATTAAAGAAAACATTTTTATCTGATCCATTACAAATGAGATTTGGACAAAATCCCGTGTATCCCCAGCTGCATTATTCTCTCTATTCAGACAGCCTTCCTGATCTCCTTCAGACAAGGAAAGGGAAAAAAAGCCAACAACAACAAAACATTTACATGAAGGTGACAAAGAATTAAGGAAAATGATAATCCAAGAGTAAAGGGAGCTTCTTTGTGGTGTTTATATTTAAATTTTCTCCCCCGCTAAATAAAATATAAAGTTGACGAGTTTTCATATTAGCAGAGTTCAGTAAGACAGACTTCTCAGCATCTGGACATAAAGTAATTCCCAGAGGAAATTAATCATAGGAAATCACAGCATATTTAATCATGTCTTAGTTCAGTTTACAAAAACTGTCCCATCCCACACATCACATTATAGACACAAGCCCAAGGCCATGAAGACTGTCACAATGCTTTGAATGGCATTTCAAAGGAAAAAAGATGATCATCGCAGCGCTAGAACAGGCCTTATTCTTTCAAAGTACTTAAATATTTTATGAGCACCTTTGCTTTTACAGGGAAGAAAATAATTTCCTCCAAGTGCAGATCAGTGGATGCTACCTAATCTCCTGTCACAAGAACGCGATCCTTATGTATCTGCAACTCATCAGCATAAGCACCTACAGCCCATTTTTTTCCATCAAGCACTGATGGGCTAATTGTTGGCTCATCTTAACAAGGCCCTCAAAATACCAACGAGGGCACGCCATCCCCGCTCCCGGCTCGCACGGGCACTGATGCCCGGCAGCTGCGGGAGCACCGGGGGGGCGGCCCGGGGAGCGCCCTCCGCCCCGCCCCGCCCCTCCCCTCCCTTCCCCTCCCGCTTCCTCCGCTGCGCCGCGCTCTCTGCCGAGAATCGCCATCGGGTTTTTGTTAGCGCAGTAACCCGTTCGGCCCCGCGGCCGCCGTACAAAGTGGGCCCCGCGCTGCCCCTCGGCACCCGGGACAAAAACCCGCGATTCCATGTCTTCCCTGGGAAAGCGCCCCGAGAGCGAAAAGCTAACCCCTTCGGGAAGGTGTTTTCGAGCACAGGGGACCCGCCTCGTGGGGTGAAAATACGCAATAAGAGAAAAGGCAAAACCTGCAGATTTTCTCCATCATCCTTTCTCAGAAGACATTATTTCAAAGGAGACCGGGGGAAACGCCGCATCTCAAACGAAGAGTGTCACTGATTTTTAAATCTGGAGAAACATGCCGCCTCCAGCCCCGGGGCGGTCAGTGAAAGGGGGCAACCGAAAAAAACAAAATTAAAGCTCTGGAAAGGTCTCCGCTGGAATCACGGAAATCCGCCCCCGGGAAGGGAGGCAGGAGCTTAGCCCCAGGCCCTGGTGGGTGTGCCGGAGGCGCCCGGCAGGCGGAAAGGTGCAGGGACACGCGGGCAGCGGGATCTGGGGGCGCCGCCCGCATCCCGCCTGAGGCGATGCCCCGTGGCAGCGGCGACGTCCCCCGGCCCCAAGGAGAAGAGAAGGCGGGGGCGCGGCGCAACCTCCGGGCCCGGCGGGGACCCACAACGTGCCGGGTCCCCCTCGGCCGGCCGCAGCCCCCCCAGTCCCGGCGGGCGGGGCCGCCTGGCACAATGGGCACCGGGCGGACCAACAGCGCGACCGCGGCCCCGCTCCCCACCACGGCTCCCGCCCGACCCGCACCCCGGGGCGACGTCGGCGGCAGCAGCAGCATCATCCTCACTCACCCCTCCGAGGAGGCTTCGCCACGCCGGGGAGGGGCCGTCGCTAGCGGGTGCTCAGCGAGCCGGCATCCCGCGGGATGCGGGGGCGGAGCGCTCGGTGTCCCTCTGGCAACGGCCCCGGCGTTATTCCCTGCACATAGCGGCGGGTAACGGGCACCGCGGCGCTGCCCGCACTGCGCATGCGCCGGGGGACGAGCGGTGGCAGGGCCGCGATGCGCCTGCGCGGGCCGCAGACAATAGCGCTGCCCGCGCACCGGGCGCCCCCCGAGCGGGCGATGGCTGGAGGTAAACGTCGCTTCCCGCCCGATCTGCCCCGGCCGCGACGGGACCGGCGCTGCGCCCGCTGCGGGCCCGAGGGCGCGGGCGGGCGGACTTGCGCTGTGCGCAGGCGTGAGCGCGGTCGCGATCCACAACAAAGGGGAGAGAGGATGCGGCGACCACCCTCCCACCGCTGCCGGGGGTGGGCGGGGGCGGCCGGGGGGTCCCGCCCCTCGCGGCGTGGTGCATGCCGGGACGTGTAGTCCTGGCGGAGGCATTCCCGCCGCCCGGAGGCGTGGCGGGCTCTCAGCGTTGCCAGGTTGGGCTGCGGCGCGGGGCGGCTGGCGTGAACGGCCGGCGCTCGGGAGCCGCAGGGGTTGCGCAGGTCGTTCCTCTGGGAGCCCGCCGCGGGAAGGCAGGACGAGTGGAACTACTGGGGCTCCCCGGTGTGGGGGGCAGCGCCGGCGGCTCTCCCGGGAGCGGCGGCGTCCTGATGCCGGCGCCCCGCGGGGAGCGCGCCCTGGAGGAGTCCCTGGAGCGGTACCAGAGGCGCCTCCGAGGTGAGCGGCCCTGGCGCGGGGTGAGGGCGAACTGCTCCATCCGCGCCCGACCGCCCCTGCTCTGGTATGCGCGGCTGGCGCGCCGCCGTCCCGCCGCCTCCCGAGCGGCCGGGCAGGGTGAGGCGGCGCGGCACCCGGCGGCGGTACTGAAGTTGCTCCTGGTCCTCTCCGCAGCCGATGGCCGTGGCTGTGAGTGCTGTGACACGTGCTGGTCCCATCGTAACTTGGCTTGGATGGGGCCGCTGCTGCTTCAGGTGGGGTTTTGCTCCCTGTGAGGCCTTTGGCCGCCGTTGAGGCATCGGATTCTAGTCGTGCTAAAGATGAGGGCACGAACTGATTATAATGGGACTGATTATTTCCCACGTCATTGACTGTTTTTGTACCAGCCGCCTTGTCCATGAAGCAAGGTATATACCTTAGCAGAGAACACTTCAGTCTCTCAGCTGTGACACCTGGGCTTTACCAACTTTCAGATAGTCACTGACTAGTCAGAGGAAGTGTCCAAATTCTGACGAAAGCCTCTAGGTAATTTGTGGGTGTGAACCCACTTGACGAAAATAGTTGTGTTCTGGGCACAGTGCCCACACATGACCTGTTGTGATGCTATTTATATTTTTAAATACCTATTCGATTCTTAGCAAGTATTTTGTATTTCCTTCTTGAAATAGCATCAGTTCTTTCTGTGGAAGGTATGTTTCATTTGTTCCAGAAGAGAGAAATTTGAAGAATAATTTCTATTTACTTTGCCTGTTGATGAAGTGGGCAGGGTGGTAATGCTGCTTGACACTTGCAGGTAGAACAGCTAAAATGACAATTATCAAGGCTGTTTAACTGTGTGTAAGACTACTATTAGAGCTCATGATATCTAATGATTGGACACATATTCTGTTCATTCAACTTATTTGCATTTAATCTTTAACTGGATCCCTTTACACTGGATCCATTATGTTTGTTAAATAATTTGAGCACCTGAACTTCTGGTGATCTGCTTCCCTTTACATTCTTGAAAACAAGGACTTTTTTTTTCAAAAAATGCCAAGATAGGTTTGATTTCATACATCCAGGGTTGCCTTTTAGTAGAAATCAGTCGGATATTGCAAACATAACCCCAATGCATGGTGATATAACCTAAGTTCCATTATATTTCTCAAAGAACCTCTTTATTTCTCAGTGATGTACAATTTTAACTCCTTTGAGCTGTACAGCATTTCTCACATCATCACTGTTAGGAATTTACTGTAGGACAAACAGATCATTATTACTCTCAAAGTGGTTAAATCTGATTCTTTACCTATTTTTCTTATATAGTTGTACAGCTTGAGATTCTTCTTCACATTGATATTGTCCCTGTCATCTGGATTCTGAAATTTCAGGTGGCATGCCTTGGGCGTTATTTGATGGTTTCAAAAAGCAGCATTCTTAAACTACCTGTAATGCTTGACATTATCTGGGCCCAGGCTGACACATGGCAACAGGTTATCACCACCCATGCTGAACACCAGAAGAATCATTTTACAGCCTTACTCAGTTTGAGGGAAGAGTGTATAAGTTCTCAAAGAGTAATTGATTATTTCAGTGCCTTTGTTGCAAAGGGAAATCCCTCAGAAGACAGGGAGCCCAAGTGTTCAGTAAACTGTGTCCTGTGGCCAAAGGGCAGAAAGCTGGACCAAAAAATCTGATTAAGACCTAACGGGTCTTAGAACCCAACAGAGTGACTTTGATAAAATAACAAAGATTCTATAATGCAGCTTTTCCTAAATAGTGTAGACCTCGTATAATGAAAGTCTGTAATGCTGTGTGTAGTACTGAGTTAAGAGAGTGGTATTTTTACAGCTGGGGTTATTAGGTTACTGTGTGAACTTTCACACAGTTGAGATCATTCCAAAAGAACCTTAAAAACTTTAGGAGATAATAACATTTCTAATAAAAAGTTATTCTCAAGGGAGTAGAGGTATTTTGTAAAGGAAAGTAAGTGGTGTGCTGTAGTATTCATATTAATAACTAAAAATTTACAGGCATAATGTGAATGTGCAATGGGCCTTCTACTACACCATTGCCAAGAGCAGGGTGTGATGCCTTCCTGTTACTTTCCAGTTTTCTCCCAGCAGAATTAAATGGAGAAGACCATGTAGAGCCCACTTCTTTTTTTCTAGCATTTGCCTGGTTCCTCAAACAGAGAACATTTAACTTATTTTTTATGTTGAGTTTTCTGCCTTTTCAGTAAAGAGCACTGGCTCACTGTTGGGCCAGAGATAGTATAAGAGGAGGGGGAGTCCATCCCTTTTAGGTACAGTCGTCTTGTAAATCTGCCCTAAGAAATTGTGGAAATTATGTTCTGTATTCCACTGCATTACTGAGTGCGGTGTCCTATGTAATTTCAGAGAACGAAGATGCAAACTGTAAGAGGAACTGATGAAAATATAGGACTTCTACAAATAAACTTTTATGTTGCGGCTGCTTTATGCAACTTCAAAAATAAAGTAGGAGAGATGTGAAGGCAGAGTCATCTTAGGAAAAATGAGCATGTGGCCCAGTTACCATCTCTCCAAGTTAGCTATGACACTGAACCAGCCAAGAGTTACACTCTAAATGGTAATCTATAATTGTAAGGTTTTTTGCTTAGGCTTTTTATTTTTATTTGGTAGTTGTTTCTAAGTCTTCTTCTGAACACATAATGTTCATTTAAGGGTGGAGAATCTGGCAGAAGGAACTGAGAAATGCTTGGGAGTCTTTCACACATGAGGGTTTCCATACCTTAGGCAAGTGCTTTATGCTCTGCAAAAAGTGCTGGTTTAGGAACTCATGACAATGAATACTGCAGCTCCAGAGAACACTTTTCCAGAGAACACTTTTCTCTTAAAGATGGTAATTTGGTAAAACTGTGTTGAAAAACCACTTAGTTCTCATATAATGCAAAGCAACAATGAAGTCCAAGAAACCAAATTAAAAGGATTCATTATTTTGAAATATCTGAGCGTTACATACATCTTGGGACTTTTTGAGGCCTAGCTAATGAACAGCCTGGTGTTGCTCATTGTTGCATGTAATATCCTAACAGCACAGGTAGTAATTGATAGGATACTTTTAGTCTCAAAACTGCCATACAGTATGTTACTAGCATGGTAGCATGCCTGTGTTTGGCAGCCAATGAAGAATAGCTGCATGTCAGAATGATAAGTAAATTCCAGGATGGAAAAAACCTCAAAAAAACACTTATAAGCAAATTCTCTGTTTCAGTATTTTTCAGCAGCTACTTGGCTGAAGTGCTATCTCAGAAGAGGTACATGATGTATATTTTAGATTTTTAACTGTCAATAGAAACTAAGTAAAAGTTGATATACTTTTGCACAGGAAAGTTTTCTTTGAATGGTCATAATCTTTCTGTTTTCACTAACTTGTCTAATTGTCTGTTTTGTCAGTTATTGTTTCACATAAGTTTATAATTTTTTTAAGGCCTAAAGAATTGGTGTAATTCCTTCTTCTTTGACTTTCTAAGACCATTTTCTGATTGGGAACCATGAGATATCAGAAAGTGAAGCTGTTTATTGAATTTATAGCCAGTAACTTCATGTTCCTGTAAACATTACTAGAACTGGACTGTCAGCTTTAGATGGCAGACTTACAGCAACTTTTTCATACAGTTGTAGTTTGTTTTCTTTAATTTATGCTGCTTAATGCTTCTACCAGCTGGAGTTATTTTCCATGTCTTTCAGGCAATTCTGTTGTTTTGGATGGTTGGTTCCTTTGCTAAACTCTCCATTAGCTCCCAGAGTATTTTCTATGGCATTTCCGAGTTCATGAATGAGATAACTTTGGTGCTTTCATTTAAAGGAGTACTCTTTTTAAGCAGTCTTGTGCAGTGTCTGAAAAAACATCTCTTGTTCAGGCAATGCTAACCCAGTTCAATGCCTTCTCTGTTTTTTTTTCCTGTTTTCACTTCAGTGGCAAATTTTTCTTACACTGATTTTTATTTTAATTATTTTTTTAAAGTATTTTTGTTTCCCCCCAAGCTGATTACTACTTTGGAGATACAGCTACCTCTTCATGTTGCATTTTACTTCAGAGTTTCCTGACTCTGTCTTCTGTCTTCTTTTTTTTCTTTTTTTTTGACAAGTTGAATGGATCTTTACTGTGCCTCCAATGTAAAAAAATGTTGTTCAGCAGTAGGATTGACACTCCTGTATTAAAAAAAAAATCTACCATTTATATTTATACAAAGATACTTCTATGGAAAAAGGATACCTATATTATATTTTCAGGGGGTAATACTTAGATTTTGTAGTTAAAATGAGTACAGAAAATAACCGTAGTTATCAATGCTTCTTTCAGGGCAGATAAGTATCTCTATTCATCATGTAGAATATGTGTCATGTTATTTTTGAAGATTAATTAATGTTTCAGTCATGGCTCTATTGGTTTTGTTTAAAGCATTATGCTTAACTGAACTTAATCTAGTCCAGAGTTGCATTCAAGTTTAGATGAATAGAGGGGTAGGAATATCTTTGTACCCGGAATAATCCTGGATTAGGATTGCTGGTTGCTTCTGTCTCTGAAATAATAAACAGTAATATATTTCTTTCTCTATATTGCTAAGGTGTTAGATAAGTTGTCTGCCTGTCCATTGTGTCACGTACTACCTGGGATTCATGTATGATAGTTGACAACTTGATAGCATTTTTATGGAGCAATTGTTTTTTTGTGTTTTTTTAATGTATTGAGTTTGATTCCTCAGGTTTGGGTGCTAGCTTGCCATTTTTCATAATTGTCTCAGATCCTTTAAACACTGAAAACCAAAGAGTTTTAAACAAACAAGTGGGTTTTTTGAAGTTTTAACACACGAGTCCAATTTCTATTATATCCTCAGCTGTTCCTATAGGAAATAGCGCATCAATGATGTTTTATCATAGAACAGGAACACATGTTTGGATTTCGTTTGTAGAGTCTTGTTAAGATGTAGAAAAGAAAGATGCTGATTGATTTTGATATGCAAATTGTAGGACTACATGTGAGCAGTTTTCTGTAATATGGTTTTACTGAGGTCCTGTTTCTATAAAATGTATTTTTACAGGAGTAGCCTAAATGAAGAAGTTAAGTTGACTGTGGGAGCACATAAAAATTAATTACTTCTAAATTAATTAAAAAATTATCATATTATTAACCTTTAAGCAAAGGTTCTTTGGTGTCCAGTCGTTTTCATCCACAGAGGTTTTTTCAATTTCTTTCATATTTAAAAAGAATATTTTTACATTGGCAGAAACAACAACATAACCTTTCCACTCACTGATGCATCCCTTACTTTGGAAAAAAAAGTGCTATAATGTACTTATTCCCTTTTACACATCCAGTTCCACTCTTCTTTGTTGTATGTAAAGCCACACCATCGTGAACTCCTGACTCCCAGTTTCTCAGTGGCGAGTGGTTTGCTTATGGCAGCAACATTTGTAATTTGGAAATAGGCAAGCTTTTAAGACATTTAAGCAAATACTTGATGAAGCTTTCAGGAATGTGGTGACATTATTCCAGAGGCGGGAAAGAGTAGTCAAAAAAAACCCCCAGACATCAGTGTCCCATCGATAATGGTTTTAATGTGTTTCACTGTTACTGACTGTCCTGTGTATTTTATGGGAGAAGAATACATGGTGTAAGAAGATCTATGCTATCTTTGTGGATCAAGTACCACCTTTGAGATCAGAAGCTTTAATATTACAAAGACAGAAGTTTAGGAAAAACCAATATATATGGGTTTGTTTAGTTTTGGTTTGATTTGTATTGTTGTTTGTCACTGGCTGTGGAGCAAATACTGATACTCAGGTCCTCTGACAGACATCTACGGTGAATAGGGAAATGAAGGAACTTTATTGCTATCAGATAAAACACCACAAAATACGGCATTGAACAGTTCTTGGCAACAACTATTTGCAACATAGTTTGCTAAATATCTAAGCCATTGCATCAGTGAGATACTTCTGGCATTTCTCAATTAGCTCTCCCACCCTCATAGCATCCTGGAATGCTTAAGAAAGGATGAATAGCATAAGTATGCCAAAAGAGAAATATTTGACCTAAACCCCTCTTTTTTGAGTCATTGCCTTGTGAACTGTGTTGGGGGTTTGTTATACTAAATTATGACTGTTTGAAATGTGCCTTTTATGTCTTCTTTTGCGTTAAATTTATTAAAGGGTGGAGTACCCGAAAATGAAAAGACATGATGTCAGCCATAAGATTACTGGGCTTTAAAAATAAATGCTGAGAGAAGATTAATAGGTCAGAAATGGGTCAGGTTTTCATTAAAAATTAGCATTGCTAAAAAAAGAGTGATGGTTGGCATACTGGCCTGAGAACCGTGTTCTTAAATATAATGCTTTTTGGGGTGTTATTTATATTTTATAAGCTGTTGGTAAGTTACAACCAAGCTGAGAAGAAGACCGAAAAAATGGTGAAAATCATTAGAGTGGGCAAAAAAATCAATTTCCAAGCTTCAGTCAGGATGATGTGAACTTGAAAAAGATAGGTAAAGTGAAGGCAGAAATACATATCTAGCTTTTGTTTTCTGACTTGAACTGCTATTTACCTTTCCCTTTGGAAGAAAGGAGCTATTAATATTTTTGTAACCAGCAACATATGTTATACTCTGAGGCATGTCTTCTGAATTCTATCTAACAAATAGATAGAATAACAAATAAACTGTGCTTATTTGTTTAAACTTTTTTTTTGCCAGTGACGTAAATATATTTTCAGTTACTTATGCATCATATCAATTTAGAAATTACAAGCATGTAAAAATAAGTTAAGGATATGTGTTGCAAAGGTTACCATTTTTCTAGTTGTAGCAGTTGCTCCAGTAGAAGATGTTACCTTGTAAACTTGACTCACAAGAGTGAAATTCCTGTTCTGTGGGCAGTTATACCTAAATGTTTCATGCATGATAGTCTTAGGGGACAATAGCCCTCCAAAGAATTTAGGGCTAAATGAAGAAAATGGCTATGATTTTATGTTTCTGGAAGTCAAGTGAGGTTTTAAGAGTGTGAGTTTTTGTTTCATTTTAAATTAGTAACAGTTAACTATTAATGGAACTTTTCTGATTTTGTGTAGTTTTGACTGGTAGTCGTACATGACTGTGACATTACTTAGGAGAAATGTAAAAGAAACATGTCTTCCTGTATTCATGATAAAGTGCCTGTGAATCATGTTGGAGGACTGTCTCACCAAGTGTGTACCCTCTGTGACTGATGTACAGGTCATTTTCTTGGTTCACTTGGTACTACAGCAGATCCTGCTTTGCTGAACATTGCATGAAGCCATACTACTTAGGTTACTACTCTGTCTTTTCTAGTTAGTATAATACATTGCTTAAAGGGAAGTGAAATGAAATACTCATCTTCCAACTACACAGGCAGTTGAAAGAAAGAAGTAATAAGTGAGTTGTCCGAGATCCTGTGGTGTGAACTAGACATATCATTATCTAAAACCAAGCCCGTATTTTGTGACTTCCAATTCAGTTGTCATCTCTCGGCTACAAATCTCTCAAATTTATTTTCTGGCACATTGGAAATGTTAAGCTGTATCAGAGGGATATGGCATTTATGACTGGCAAATTTTTGGTTTTTTGTGAAGTCAGCTTAAAAAAGAAATATAAGAAAATTAAATTTCTTAAAAAAGAAATATAAGAAAAAAATATACTGAACATTAGAAAAGACCACTACTGTCAGTAGGTCAGTTCTTGAAAATATTTGTAATTATCTGGAAAAAAGTTTTCTGTTGTGTGTCTTGGGGTTTTTTTTTCTAGAATAGTGTTATTATTTATTTTTCCCACTTGTTCAGAAGTCATCAGTCTTTATTAAGTAACTGTTTTATGTTGGCTCAGTTTGCTGAATTATTAGTTTATATACTTAGGTATTTGTTTTGTTGTGTGACACATTGCTTTGTAATGTGTGGTGGCATCATAAGAAAGAAAAAATATTGTTCCTGGTTCCCACTCCTCCATGTTGTATAAAATACAGCATGAGCTTTAGGTTCATTGAAAAGTACAAAAAGTGTGTATGTTAGGAAATGTTCTAGGGTCAGGTATATTATTATTTGTGCTGCTGCAGAATCCTAATGTGTTGAGGGGCTAAGATGCTATTTATAGCTGCTTCTTTGAATATTTAGTAAATATTTAGCAAGTCTTTTGTAAATATAGTAGTTGTTTTGGCTGTTTGAATTAGGAAATTGCTTTCAATGTCTGAGTTTAGGTCAAGTAGTCAAGGTAGACACATGCTGGAAGCTTTTAGTTCTCTCATGTTTTTTCCAATTAAAATATCAGTCAGTAAATACTTTCTTTTATGTTGCTTATTGTGGCTAATGATGTGATTATTTTTTTTTATTTTCAGAACGTGCTACTGAAAGCATCCATCAACTGAAATATGCCTTGGCAAAAGGTGAGGATGACATTGGATTTGACCAGTCCTCTGTGGACGAGGGCAGTGATGATGCGGATAAGGAAAATGATGACTGTGGGAATGCGGCCAGGCAGGAACTGCAGCACAGTCATGCAGGTAAGATTACTCTGAAAGCAAATGGTTTAATCATTTTTAGAAATTAAAATAATTTATTTGAAAAAAGTAATTATTCTTGTTATAATGGTGGGGGGGTTTTGTCTCTTCCTAGTTAATCAACTTAAAATTTTGCTGCAACATCAAGAGAAAATGGAAAGTGAAGTCTCTCCATCAAGAAGGAAGCCATCATTCCGTGTATGTTTCTTCTGGTTTCCTCTGTGTTGTTTGAATGAATGGCATGCATGTTGAGAACAATTTTATAGTATAGAGGGAGAAAAAGAAGCATTGAATCGTTTTTATGTTGTTAAATACAGGAGATTGCGGATACTATGGCCAGACCTTTGTATGCTTTTGACCACAGTGAAAGAAAAAGGAATCTATAATACAGGGTTAGGCTTTTCTCCTTTTTTGTTGATCATGCAGTGTGGGTTATTCATCCTTTTTGTTTTGGAAACACTTGAGATAGACAACGTGGAAAAATTTCTGTAAAAGTAGCCTCTGTTTTCCTTTGACTGTACCTCAAGTATTCTCAACGGCCTTCTTATGCTGTAACTATGCTTTTTCTTTAAAGAATTAGAAATGTTCATGTAAGAACAGGTTTTTTAGTCCTCTGCCAAAATGCAGTGCTTTCTGTGTGGAATTTTGTTTATACCCTTACAAGGGCTTCTAGGTTCTGCTTTCTTGCAGCAGAACTACACAGAAGTATGTGCAGTGCACAATTTAGTTACAGAGCAGCTGCTAGTTAATAGCATCTCTATGGGAAAATAATTCAAAGATATTACAGTTTTATCTTTTGACAGCCTTCACTGGCTACTGTTGGTTTATACTAAGCAAGACAAGCAGCTCTTTGCTGCCAAAGTTGAGGTAACAGCAGAATAATCTAAAGCCTGTATTCCTGCTGTGTTGCTGTCAGCCTGTGTAAAGAGCCTAGCTCTACTGTCTTGACACTGAGAAATTTGATTTAAAGTTAACTTTTCTGAGTGTTCTAAAATTCATGAGTTTAATATGGTTGTCCTGACAGGTGTTTTGCCTCATAATGGCATAGGAAAGAGTTAGTGTTTGTAGCTCAAGGGAAAGATGGTTGGTTGACCTTGGCATGACATGAATCAATATCTGTTTGTATTTAGCCTGGGAGGGAAGGGAAACAATCTTTTATTCCAACTTTGGTGAAGTTTTCTACTTGTATTGGGAAGTTTTAGTAGAGTGGAAAATTCAGAAAACAAAATACTTTTATTTAAGAAACATGGGCTAGTGCTTTCAGGGAGTGGGTTAAAGAATGGATGAATAAACAGAGGAAAAAATGGGAATGTACTGTATTGGTAGGGCATTGTCTCTTTTCTTCCTCTTGAAGTTTGCAGTAAGAGACATTCTGTGACGTGGTATCCTTATTCTCCTTAGCAGCTGTCCTCTACCTGCTCGCTAAATAGGATGTGAAAGTGTTCTGAAGACAGACGAAGTTTAAAGTTCAAAAAAATGTGAAAGTGTAAAAGTGTGCACACACCAAAAAAAATCGCAAACCCTTATAAAATATGAGCTTCTCTGGTGATTTACTGGACACTGCAGAAATCCTTCTTGTATAAGAAGAACCCAATTCCCCACAGGTCAAGGAAAGCAAACTTAGATTATCAATAACCTTAACGTTTTGCTTTGAGTTATGCTGAAATACCTGATGACTGTTGAATACTGTATGACTGCGTGATCTGCAGCTAACTATAATATTTCACAGAAAGTATACTGTTTAGTAACCTTTACCACACTTCATACATATAAATTACATTGTCTTAACAAAATTCCCTTTTCTTTCTCTTTGATAAGAGTTGCAATAGACATCAAATGAGTACATCTTTTTGTTGATTACATCCAAACAGTTTGGTGGAAATTTTCCTTTTGCTCTACATTTTTCTACCTGAGGTCAAGGACCAGCACAATTGCTTTGTACAACAAATGTAGTTCTGCAAGCTGGATTTTGGTTAACCTAGCTGGACCCAGCCTCTGTTCCTGACACTGCTGTTGTAACTGGAGTTTCTGTGATGGATTCCTGTTGTTTCTTGCCAGTTTACAGGGTGGCAGAGTTTCTCTAATTCTGTGGATTAGATGTTTGAAATTTGGGGCATTTGGGAAAAGTACAAGGTGGGACAAATTATTTGTGATGTTGGCAAAACTTTGTCACCGTGTAGAATGCTGGCTTTTAAAGCTGCTAAACATTTCTATTTTATAAATCCTTTTTAATATTAAGTATGCAAATGTGAACAGGATTTTTGAGACTCAGGCATAAATGTTTCATACTGATCATATGTGTCTTTCAGTTCTGATTTTAATGTTCAACCTAATTTAAATACATGCCTCCCCGACCATTGTTCTTTCACCCTACAATATGTTACATTATCAGAACATTAATTAAAAAATCCCAAATAAATTTCAAATCAGTTTATAACAATTATGTTGTAAAAAAGGTTAAAAAAAAAGTCACAAAGAGATGCTCTCTTTATACTGGGAAAATATACTACATGTTATTTTCTTTTTAGTGAAACCATTTCTTACCACTATTGTTTACAGTACACTGATGTTTCTCAGGTTAAACATTAGCACTGTTTTTCAGTGAAAAATAATTTGTATAAAAATGGAGTTTTCCCATGTTTTCTAACACTGGTGTGGTGTCATCTTTTCAGGGAGGCAGCTGGAGGTGTCAGCTGCAAGGTGTTCATTACACTTTCAGAGAAGAGGGAGGGATGAATAGAAGCCAGAGAAAGAGAAAGATGAGTGACAAATATTATCGGGCTATATTGTATATACTTTACCAAGTGTGGTTCATTTCTTTTAAAATTTATGAAGTAGTTAATATTAACAGACTTTAAATCAAGGTGAATTCTGAGTTAATGGAACATGGGACTTACATGCACTGAGCCAGGTGGAATACTTTGCAAATTTGGAGTTCCTTCTCTAAATGTTTTTCCAAATGGTTCTAGATATACTCCATTTCTCTCCCCAATCATAGTTCCAGATACCTCAGGAGTTCCTGAAAATGAGTTCTATGATCTTCAAGTCTTTAATTATATTTAAGAATATGGAATATTTTTGGACAAAAAGATATGTTTCTGAACCAAGATCACAGATGTTAGGATTGTATCAGTTTCAAACTAGGTAGGGATTGGCATAAAGATGCTTGTTTTCCTTCAGAATCATGAATTAATGCTAGAAATGTACCTGTTGTTCCTCTGAGAGGATTCCATTAACAGCTCTGTGTGCATTTTGAATCCATACCAGAAAAGTGTACGTTGTATTCTGTATGCAAGCAACTTCTTATTGCAATAAGTGGGAAACTGGAAAATAACACATACTATTCTTTATTTCCTTCAGAAACCCCCTGAAGCTGTACCTGGAGACTCACCAGCCCTTTCTGATCTCATTCCTATAATCAATGATCAATCACAGTACATTAACCATTTGGAAACAGAAGTGAAGTTTTGCAAGGTATCAGACAACATATTTGACCTATTAAAACCCTGATCCCCCAAATATGAATAACTGCTTTAAAAGCAGCTTAACTTTGACTTGAGATTGCTTGTTGTAGTGACCCAAACTGAGCCAAATGCAGTTCGGTAGATCCCTTACCATGTGTCTCAGTCTCTGGTGTTTAAGGGTATTTAGGGCATTTTTATGTCCTAATACAAATACAAATAAGCTTTTTTTTTTTTTTTAAACAGTTACATGGGAATTCAAGCTGCAAAAACCATATATCTTTTGAGTATTCTTACTTCCTCTAAAAGGGTTAAAATAGTTGAGAATGTTAATCTAGACTTTGGGTCTCAAGATGTATTCCAATGTTGATAGCTGTCTCAAGGAGCCTTTTACATGCTGACCCTTTATTCTATAGGAGGAGTTGGCTGGGATGAAAGATCGAGTACAAGCAGTTGTACTTGAAAATGAGGAACTCCATCAGAAACTGAAATTCTTAACTGCAGAATACACATTGAGAGAACAAACTCTTCTAGATGCCTCGGTAGGTTCTTATTTTTTGTCCTTTTAATCAGTGCTCAGGTACCTGACCTATTCTTTTTATGGAAGGCAATACAAATGGTTGTCTGCAAACTGAATTTTAGTCAAAATTTAATGAGAATTTGCAAACATGGATTTCCTTGGGTAAGATCATTGTCATAATCTGCTAACCTAATTAACTTGTTTATTGGTTCTTATATTCTACTGAAATTTATAAGATTCAATACTTACACAAGTAGCATTTGTTTTAAAAAACAGCCTACATAATTACAACTGAAACATTAATATTTTTGTTTTAGGCAAATCCTCAGAACTCCTGGCCTGTAGGTGGTAAAGACTTTAGCATGCGTCAGCCTGTCACCTCATCGCCAGCACATAACAAAGATCAGGCTTTTGTTACAGCAGTTGCTGGAGGCATAGAAAAATGGCCTGTAGAACTGGTTGGTATAAACTTTCTTTGCAGAGTCCTACCTTTGCAAAAACTTTCAGTGCTTTGTTGTTGCTGCAGTTCTGATGATTAATTTTGTAACAGACACAGGAGGGGTTTTGGTTGACTGAACCTTAATCTGAGCTCAAATTTTATGCTCTTAAACCTCATCTTCTCATTGTGCCCTAATTAATATTGTGCAGTTAGATACAGATGGCAGGTTGTATCTGCAGATGTTGACTTTCCACAGATAAGTCTTGTTTAAAGATGATGGCTCCACTGTACTTTGGAGATTCTTAGCAGTAACACAATGCCCAAGCAGGTGGGAACTAGCTGATGTAATTTATGTAGCCCTCTACACAAGCTCTTTTGTAATGAGTTGTTCTGTTCCTGGAGCAGCACAGGCTCAGTGAGGTACAAAAGTAGCTTTGTGCAGTCTGCTTTCTCTAAGCTGAATTACAAGCTTTTTGCTTTTAGACATGCAGAGGTATCCTGGTGATTTAGAGATGATGTTGTCTCTATCCTATATTTTTAGTTTGGCAAGATATTAATTTTTCTTTTGCTCTGGAGTAGTAGGGTAGCATTGCTATCTTTGGGGAAAAAAACTTGGTTAACTGAAAAGTTTTGATATTTTTTATCCGTGTGCATATGTGCACTCTGAAATGTATAGGGTACTGTAATTCTTCAATTATATGTATTTGTTAATTTTTTTCACTGACAAATATAGTTTTCTTATTTTTGTGCTATTATTTTAGAGCTGAAAACCTTCTCAGTGATCCCTAATGCCTGCAGTTGTTTGAAAGCTAGGTTTTACAGTAGTTGCATTTTTCATCTGCCACATTTAAAGCAAGAGAATCGTGTTGATTGTGACTTCTTTCGAAGTGTCATAGTGAGCTAAAATTGTAGTGCTTTATCTGGTTTGTTATCACCACTGCATTTAACATGAGTGTGGTTGATTCATATACCTTGTTCTTCACCAGGTAATAAAAGTATTATCACTGTATTATACACTATATTATAAATAAATAGCCTGTCTACTTCCAGTTCTTCAGAATTCCTCTTTAATATCTGCTGACTTATGGGAAAGCAAGAGCAAACTCAGGATCATGAATTTGTGTAAATCATTGTAGAGGGCTACTGTTGGAGCTGAAACAGTTTGCCATATGAGGTTCTGGCAAGATATACAGAAATAAGAAAATGGGAAGGTTGTTCGTTTTGTAGACGTTCAGAAGTGTGAAATATTTAGGTTTCTCTGCCACTAGTGTTTCAACAAGTTTATTTCCTTGGGGGAAAACAATGAATGTGGGTAAAGTCTAGGTTTATTTGTAAAGACTATTATGAAGAAAGCAAAAGACACTTATTTTCTCCCATCTTTTCTAAAGGAGAATCTAAAACTTCTTTACCAAGAAAAAGTCAATATCCTTGATGCTCAAATACAGTCTCTAAGGTAAAGTGAAATGTTTACTTTTTTTTTTTTCCTTAAAATGATTGTTAATAAATTATCACTACATATTGGGGACCCCTGGTGGCCTAGTGGTTAGGATGCAGCACTCTCACTGCTGCGACCCAGGTTCGATTCCAGGTCCCCCGGGCAGATGGAGCTCGTTAGCCCTGTGAGGCCATCCATCTATGAGAAGGTCACTCTAAACAAACCTACGTCCTGAGGACCTCACTGCCATTGTCCAAGCTTGCTTGGCCCCGGCAGATGAACCTTAGGATTAAAGGGTGGGCTCAGTTCAGCTCATGCTGTGTCTCACCTAAAAAATCCATTGCGCAGGCTGGAAAGGTAAAAGACCTTTCCCAAAATCTTCGTTCGTGAAGACTGACCATTATTATTTTATATATCACTACGTAACAGCACGAACCACTCTTGATCTGAATTTAACTAGGAGAATGCCTGAATGCCTGAATGTTGTGTTTTCTGACAGTATCCCTGAAAGCTAGTTTTGTGAAAAATTTTCTCAAATATAAATGTAGCAAAAAAAAATTGAATGTACTGCTACTTTATAGTAACAGTAACAATATAAGATGTCTTTATCCTTTTTACCCTCTTTCCTCAGAGAAACATGTCTGCTAAGGTACACCAATCAAAGAAAAAAAAAGCAGTTAATATTGTATCTTGTGTGAGGCCTTCCATAATTACCAATCTTCTACTAATATTTTATACTGCAAATTTTAGAGATCTTCAGCATCAAACTAGTTTAGGCCACATAATGATTTTGGAGCAGGAAAATATAATTTTGAGATTTTCAGGCAGTGTTTCCAGTTGTGTAACTTGCATATCTTTAAACACAAAAATATTTGAAAGTAAGTCCTCATGTACTCCTCAAAATATTCAGGGTTTGAATAGGTAGCAAATTACGAAACAACAGAGGAAGGGGCAACCACTTTAAGATATGGTTTTCAGGGCTGAACTTCCCCTTGTACACCTGCATGGATGATACTGCTACTGAATCTGTTTATTTATGCTTTTCCCTAAATAGATTGTGGTTTCATATATCTGAAAACTCTAGGCTTTTCTGTCTATGTAAAAAGAGTTATTGGTAGGGAGACAAGTTTAAATAATACTGTCTGCAGTGGTGAAATCTGAAACATGCAAAGCTAGCTGGTTAGTGAATGTAAACGAGGATCTTAAATTTCAGCTGTTTTTATTTTTTTTTCCACTTGGCTTAAAGTGTTATGTATACTCAGAAATAATTATTGGAGGCTAAAGTAGTCTGAAAATTTCCTCAAGTACATTATTCAGCCTCGTGATTTATTTCTCCTAAGAGGCATGCTCTTTCAAACTGTAAGTTCTGCAAAGCTAAATTTTAATTGAAGTGAGAAATTATATCACTTTCAGTGATATAATAACTGTCTTTAACTTTAAGCATGAATTTACATAGGACTTGCTGATTTCTTTCCAAGGCTTTCCAACAATAGGTCTGTTGTACCATGACTGTCTAAGGATATATGCAGAGCAAATTCTGTTCAGGTTATAGTGGATTATATTTAATAGACCAGCTACTAAAATTGGAAAAAGTGCACAGAAGATTTTCCAGATGGAAATAAGCATCCATGCAGTGTATATATCATGTGCACGGTAAATCTGATGCAACCAGAATGTGTCAGACTTCTATGTGTGTGCTGCCCAGATGGCCTGCATAACAAACCAAAAGCTTTGGATTCATTGCACAATTTGTCAAATTGATCTATATGTGCACAGTGTACATTTGTCTGAAACTTCCTGATGTTAGCATTCCTACTGCTTGCAATCTCCCCAGCCTGACACATGCTTGGAAATTCTGGAGAAAATTCTTCAGAGCACCTGGTAAAAATTTTGGAGACAAGTGAAAAACTTGGCCTGTTTTTCTGCACATTTGTTTGACCTCAAGTTCATGTACATCAATGGATCAGAGTGAATGTGCTGAATAGATCTGGATTCTTGTCTAGAGAGTAGAGAATAAATATGAAGTTAGTGATATTATTAATAAAAACAACAGAAAATTGTTAGGGTATTGAAATATTTATACAACTGGTAGTGTTTCTTGCTAATGAATCTTATACTCTGTTCAGATAATATCTAAGCCTACAAATTTTTTATCTAATAATTTTCTGATACTACAGGGGGAAGGAACAAATTAACATAATATTGTTTTCTCTATTAATAACTTAAAGTGGGCAGTTCAACTGTTATTTTGCTATTAAAGTCTTTCTTAGCCTACTGAAATGTGGAAAATAATTACAGAGATTCTTACAGTTCTTTTTAGTATATTGGACATGAATATAAGTTGTAGGAATGTTTGATTTCACAAATAATATTTTTTATTTCTTCTTTCTAGAAAAGACCTTTCAGAATCTCAGAAGACATGCAAAGATTTGGAAGGAAGGCTGAAACAGCAGAAGTCACTTGTTTCAGCTGCAAATGGTAGTCGGGTTGGTGGAATGTGCCTGAAATGTGCACAACACGAGGCAGTTCTTGCACAGACTCATTGTAATGTTCATGTGCAGACCATCGAAAGGCTAACGAAGTAGGTTTGGGGGGGTATTTATTTTGTCATTGAAAGTATGAATGCTTACATTAAACCATTTCAGTCTCAATATGTTTGGTTGTATTCATAGAGAGGTGTGCACTTATGGAACAATATACTCCCAAGCTGAAATCATAATGCTAAAATCAATGAATTTAGGTCCCAACCATTTTGAAATCAATAATTCAGTTTTTCTACTTATTTCAACTGGGAAAGAACGCTATGTAATTACCATGTAATTATGGTACCTTGGGCTATCCAGATAATGAGGCTATTTATAGTCTTTTTCCTGCACTTTTTGTGCAGGAACTCCTTCTCTCTGTCAGCACAAATATTGTGGAAGTCCATGTATTTTGATTGATTATTTCCTGCAACAGTTCCTTATCTTTCTGTAGTTGGAATTTTTTCTGGCTCCACTTTGTTCTCCTTGCATTTGGGGAACTTTTCGGATACATCAGCAGTAGGTCAGGTGCTTGGGGTAGGATGCATTTCCGACCAAAAACATGTGTGGTAGTTCCTCCCTGACAATAAGTCAGGGAAAAGAAGTTCCATTGGATAAAAATAAATTATTTGCCGCAACGTTTTTTTTAATTCTAGCTTTTATTTAAATATTTTTTTAAAAACAGCTATACAGACTGAATATATGAAATTCAGAAACCCCAACAGCATTAAATTTCTTTTTCATATGAATTCTGCTAGTCAACCATCTTGAAAAAAACTCTCCCTCTACTTGCTAGTAATAATGATAGGGCACTTCAACTTTCTCAAACTTGGTTAAACAGCCATTGATTTGTTGTCAGATATCTGAAGCTTCTTAGGATTTCTGAAGTTTTAGAATGAGCCTGCTGGAGATGGAATAGTGGGTCAGTTAGAAGCAAGGAGACTGAAGGGACATAGTCCATAGTATGTGTAGTCTGTCAAGTGGATATTATCCCTATGCATTTGATGGCTATTGCCAGGATTTATATATTTTTTTCTAATATCAAGTCCAAGAATTTTCTGGAAAAGTTCTGGTCCTGAAAAGTCAGTTTTCAAAATCTACATTTGTAAGAAAAGTAATTATTTGTCACAAATGTTGGAAAATATGAACAAACTATAAATCAGTGCACTCTTGTCCTCTTGTATTATAAGGCAGCTCGAAGGAAAAGATTTGAGCTAACCTATTTTTCTATCTTAAACCATTATTTCATTCAAGATTTAACAAAATCTAAAAGCTACATCTACTTGTGATGCAGTTTATTAAAACCAAAGTTATTTCAGTAGGGATTTTCAAAGAAACTTTGTCCAATTCTTGTAGAAATTAAATTTCAAAATATGGCTGTTAGTTCTCTGACAAATACAAAAAAACGTTTCACACAATGTCAAGAAAAGAAAGAAATGAAACCCAAACACAGCAGTTTTCAGCCAGAATCTCAAGTTGCACCTCAACTACAGATAGTTAAAACTGTAAAAGTTTTTAACATAACAAAATAATGAAAAGGTGAAGTTAAGTATTAGAGTTTTACCAACTCTACTTCACTGTTTAGTATAGATCTTAGTTTCTTTGTTAACAAAATTCATAGGAGATGTAGAATCAAGGTGGCTTATTGATTAGTTTAGTTCCAGTTTGTGGCAAAGGGATACAGTTCTTCATTTTATATACTTAATGATCTGAATTACTTGTTGAACCTAATCCTTTCTTTTATTATTTTTCCCCTTTTTTACCTTTAATGACAGTGTAATTCCATATTGCATCAATCTGCTTTTCCAGAAACATGCTTTTATTTATTTTTTTTTTAGCATGGATCCCCATTTTGTAATGCCCACAGAATGCGCTCAGCTTCAGCACATTAATGACTTAAGACCTGCTCTCATTATTGGCATTTGTTCTAGTGGTCCATCCTTCTGAAGTGAAGGACAGGTCATCAAGCGAGTGATATTTTCAATGTCTGCTAAGCTAGCAGTATGTGTTCTCTTTCACTCTTAACCCATGAGTTTTAGTCTTGCTTCACTTACCACCATCCTTATGTGTTATATCTGTTAATATTTTATATTTTATGTAGATAGTGTTAGGTTTTTTTCTCTTACGATATAGAGGAAATATCTTGTTTTTCTTTATATGCAGGGAAAGAGATGACTTGATGGATGCACTTGTTTCACTGCGACAAAACATAAAAGAGATGCAACAAAGAGAATCTGATGCTTGTAAGCAAGTTGAACATGCTGTGCAAATGGCAGAAGAGGCAAATTTGGAAAAAATAAAGGTAAATTAATCCAGAAATTAGAGCTTTTCAGTGTTCAGTTCTACTGCAAATGTTAGTTTTCATGCTAATGAACAAGTATGTGTTAGACCTTTGTCATATGTTGATATGATGTAGTAGATTTAAAACAATTGCACTGTGTGACTGTTTCTGAGCAGTAACATGAACTCTGGATTTGAGTTCTTGAATTTTCATGAATACTGTAGGGAGTGTTAAATTTTTAAATTCTGATATAGCTTCACAGCTAAGTGATATAAATTCAAAGAATTTTCAAAGGCATTCATAACATGTAAGAGGATAGTTTTTGCATCACATTTCTGACATACTCTGGAAAGAATAGTTAAAATGCTTACAAACAACTCTTTTTTGCCTCAGATAAGAGCAGTGCAAGAACTGATTAACTGTCAGAGCTCTTTGAAGATGAGAAGTCCTGTCTAATGTTACCTGCAGGAAGCTTTTGGTGTTATGTAAATGATAATCTTAAAATCAGTTTTGATCTAATGCTTGTGTTAGCTCTAGTTCTATACACCATCAGTCTATATTGGCCTAAATTATTTTCTTGATAGGTAGTGACATCTACTGTATTATTAGTGAATTACTATGGAATTGAGAGTGTGTTGGTTTGTTTTGTTTTTTTTAACTAAATGCATACAAGATTGATATAAATGCTCTATTGATCAAATTGGTATTATTCATCCAGTGCTGCAAGAGAAGTGTACGTGTGTGTAGGGTCTTGTGGAGTGCTGTCTACTTGTGTATAAGTCTGAATAGTAGTCTGGTTTTTTTGATACTCAAAAACTTTTTTAATATGAAGGAACGGGAAGAAATTTTTTACTTATGCTGCATTAATTTAGCATTTTTACATCTACTGGTATATTTTGGTAACTACAGTCCTCTTTTTTCCAGTCCTATTCTACTCTTCAGCGCTGTTTTTGTTGATAATTAGCATGTAATCCAGTAGAACATTCCGTATAAGAAAAGTGAGGGGTTAACACATTAAGCTTCCAAATCCTACAATTGCAGTTTCATCACCTTGTTGATCAAAAGTCCAGCCTCTGGTGCTTATCGTTTGAAACCACAATTTCTTTTTGTCTTTTGATTGTCTCTGTAGTTTGTGGCCTCTTGCCTGTTGTGTAGGGCAAGGAGGAGGTCTGTTAAGATTGATTTTACATAGTTGAAGGAAAATCAGGAATGTATTTTCAACATAAATGTCATAAACGAATAATTGTTTGATTGCTCACTGTGTAGTCAAAACAATGGTACCTCACCAAGGTAGACTGGTGATATGAAAAGGGATCCTGTGGAGAGTCTCACAGAATTGGCATAAAACTGTTGGATGGGGGAGATCCTTCAGGCCTGGCTTCAGTCCATACCTGGAAGGAGTATGCCCTTCCACCCTTCCCCCCACCACGGGGCCCTGAGACCCCACAATGGAGCACTCACCAGACCACCAGGGGAGAGACAGACGAAAGAGGAAGTTTATTGTGGGATGGGGGCTTATATAGCCCTTGGGAGGGTCAAAAGGGACCAATCACAGGTGAGGGGGTCTTACAATCAGGTAAGGAGTTTACAGCCAAATAAGGAAAGGGTTGACAAAGGACCAATGAGAGCACCTTGGGACATCTTCCCAGGACACTCCTACCTGAGAGATAAGGGGTTACAGAGAAGGTATAGGGGAAAAGCAGTGACTCTGCAAAGAGCCATCTAAACACATGTTTAAACAACATTAAAAACTTCTGATTCACCAGTCCATCTTTGGCAGGACTCTTTCCATACATCCATTGCTACATAAAACTAACAGAGACTGTTAGAGCATTCTTTAAAAAATTATGGCTTAACTTGCTTCCCTCATGAACAGCCCAATGCCATGAAAATTGAATGCAGGGGATTGGCTTTGAGTAAAAGAAAAATACAGTTTAATACAGTAGGATTCCTAAAAGGAGGTTGCTCTAGCTTCTTTGAAACAGGATATCCTGAGTATCAGCGAAATGATGAAATGAGATCTAGTTTACTTGTCAGCTAGCAAAGCTACCTTTAGGGTGCTTTGAATACTTGGATTTACTTTTAAGAGAAGAGGGTATTTCTGATTTAAACTGATGTAACACTAATTCTATCACTTTGGCAGAAATACGGCAGCAAACATTGATAAATATATTTTTTTCCCTAGCTTTTTTAGAAGATAGTGTTTTGAGAGTGTTCTTCAACTTATGTTTCTTCTTTTTTGATAGAAAACACATCCATAACCTGTTGTTTTAGCACCTCAAATTGAGCAGTGCTTTTATGAGGTTTTTAGTAGAATTAATTTTTTACAAACCTGAAACTTAAAAAAAAAGTTTTAAAAATAGTATTTATCTTTACTTACTGCTTTCAGGTTTCTTCTTAGCGTTCTGCACTCAGTAATTCACTTCAGGGGGAGAATAGGTGAAAGTGCATACATTTCATTAATTTTTCCATATCTTTTTCCTAAGTTATGCAGTTAGGCAATAACCACAGTATTTGCAAGGAGTCAAATACTAGAGGCTGATTCTAGTGATGTGCACTCAGGAATTTTAAATGCAAAGCAAATAATCATAGTTTTAGAAGAACAGCTACTTATTTGGAAAATGCTTCTATCTTTGCCATAACTCTTAAAAGCCATTAGATTTGTATGTATATACAGTAGGACATGTATATACATAGAAACATATACATCTATTTTCATTTTCTTAGTCCTATTTTAGATGTTAACACAATAGGGTATGTATAAACATCATAATAACTACATAAAAAATAAAAATATTACCTTTCTTCTAGCAAATTGGTTTCTCTGACAGCATTAGATAAATACTGTATTTGTTCAAAAATTTTCGTTTTCTTCCACTTAAGAAAATAGTTTGGTTTTTTTAGGCTCTAGTCCACTGTGAGCAACTGAAAAGTGAGGTGGAACGGCAGAAGAATTGTCTTGAAAGGGAGTTGGCTGCCCAGCTAAATGAGAGGGCTAATGAAAAAGAAGCAGTGCGGGAAGAAATGAAGAAAGAAAGGGAGGACTTGGCAGCAATGGTATGAATTGGTTCTTTTCCTGTTTATGTATTACAATGAGCGCATCATCCTCTTTAAACTTTCTGTTTGCTTGTCTTTCATTTTCAGTTTTGGATTTGAGGGTTCACTAAGTCACTTCTACTATTGTTTTAAAGCAGTGGTAGATAAGTGATCCTTTGAATTTGAATGACTGGGTTTTATGCTATGTCACTATGTACATACTAGGTTATTTATGTTATGCCCTTTATTTTAGTTTGCATAATATTTTCTAATGCACATTGTCAAAGTAGGAAAGGGTTAAGTAACGTGTGACGCAAGGTTTGTACATATCTCTTTTATAAAAATTATTATTTAACTTGGCAAGTCAAACATTGAGAAGTTAGCACATGTCAAATTTAGGATTGTTTGCTACTTTGATCTTAAATATACATTAATGTTATGGTATCATAATTTCAGAGTGATCTTATCATATGCTTAGTTTTCCCACCTGCAGAAATGTGTTGGAATCTCTTTTCTCACTTTTACTGATGTTTATAAACAGAATCTGTTTATAGACAGAATCTGTCTTATCATTTATGCTGTGACCATTGTGGTAGTCTTGATAACCTCTTCTGGATGCTAGTTCAATTTGAGTATAAAACATAAGGATTTTCTGCCCAGTGGAGTCTACAGAGGAAACCTCATGCTAACAGCAGTAAGCCTGAGAGACGTGATAGAGAAGGCACTTCTAAGGTGATTGAAAAAGAAAGAAAATGTAGAGAGAGAAATACTTCATGAATTAGTGGTTTTCGTGCTTGCTTGACGTGCAACCTCTTTAACTATTTTCTGGTGGAGATTTGGAAACAATAGAGTGAATTTCTCTGCTGACTGTAAGCTTTTTCCGTATTTTGGGGCTCTTTTATAAACTGTATGGCTTATTTCTAAAAATTCAGAGAGCTGACCAGGATGAACTAGTTAAGTGTGTTTAAAAAAAAAAGGGGGGGGGGAAACGTTCTTTAGTAGTGTTGTTGCTTGTAAAATGACTGGAAAGCCACTAACATAAACAGGGAACCAAGGTGATCTGGTGGTATTTCTGGTATTATGAGATGGTGGAATAATGTCCTAAGCTGCTACAGGAAGTCAAAGCTTTTGACTCCTGTTCCAGATATAAAAACAGGAATTAAGCACAGCGATAGGGACTAAGTGATATTTAAGTAAGTGAACTGATCATCAGAAATCTGTTGCCAGGGAAACTGAAATTAAAAAAAATAAGCTTACACTGGAGACAATGAGACATTATTAAGCAATTCCTTGTTTGACTCCCTGCTATCTATCATGTTATCCCTCTTATGAAATCAATTATTTAGCTACAGAGTTGCTTTAGAGCAGAGTATTCACTCCAAAATACAACCTATTAGATAAGCATTTCATTTGTTTTTTTGGTAGAATATTTCACTCCATGTCATCACATTACTTTATATTTCATCACTCACTGAGATGTGTTTTACTGAAACTGATTCCCACTTTAAGTAGTTGTAGTCCTTTTTTAAAATCCTGAATGCACATCAGACAACATATAGTGACACTATGATGACATCATGCTTGGTAATTAAAGATATGGGATGATTTGATAAAAAGCTATGATCTATATTAATGATTATATTATTATTATATAATGATCTACATATTATTAGCTACTTTTATGTTTCAGAATTAATGAAATAGTAGAAATGGTATACTGTGCATCAAGTCAACCTTCATATGAATATTTTATCACTCACTTTATGAAATTATTTGTTTGAAGGGGAGAATTGGCATGATACATAAATCAGATGGATGTATAAGGAGTGAAAAATAGTTATGAATATATAATCCTCTAGGTTTGGCTTTGAATTTCTGTAAGTTAACCTAGAACTGTCAGACACCGTTATTTCCACTTATATTAGTAAGCTTCAGGGCTAAATAGCTGAAGGTTCACTGTCTCTGTTTTATTGTTACATTTTTCTGCCATTCAGCAAAACTTTATCTGGATTACGTTAGAATTTTTAATATACTGTTTCTGTATGGGTTTTGTACGACATCATGCTTTGATCTATATGCTGAAATGTTTTCTGAAATTGAAAATTAATTTGAAGTCTGTGGTTGCAATGAGAGTTTTCTTTAGCTGGGAGAATGTGATTTGGTTTAAAACAATCTACATAAGGATGCATAAGAAGGTGTTCAATAGTACTCTTACAGCTGCAAAACTAATGCAGCCAGCTGCTTCTGACACTTTGTCCAAACTTAAAATTCCTGGAGACTAGTCTAGTTGATGAAAAGTTTCAAATAAACTACTGTGTCATAAATTAATTAAAAATTACGAACCTATTGTTAAAATAATTTAACCATATTCTATTATTAATAATACATGATAAATTTTATTGTACGTGCTTATTTTTTATTGTATTTTTAATTCTATGTATTTTGTCTACATATGGTTGCTTTTGAGGAGAATGTCCCACAAGATTTAGGTCTGTGGTTGGTCAAATTGTCATTGCAGTGTTCTTGGACTTTTTGCAGATGACAGCCTTGTCTGAGAATGTGGCCATTTTGGAGGCTCAAATAAAGAAAATTACGAGTGAAAAGAACTCTCTAATTAACCAGTTAGAACAATCACAGGATCAGCTTGCATCTCATGAAATGGAGATGAATAAGGTAAGCACATTTATAAATGAGTATTGAGCTTGGTTTTCCTTATCATTGTGACCTGAAAGATGAGAATTTTTTCTTTCTCTGTTTTTCTGTTTTGGTAAAGAATGTGTGATAAACGTAGACTTCATCTGACTATCCCACAGGCACAGCTGTAGGAGTAAAAAGATAAATTTTTCAGCCTGCCTAGTCACCTTATCATGCTAAAGCTAACTCTTCTACTTTGCAATCTATGCAGATCACTATTTAATACTATTTAAAACTATTTAAAAATTCAGTAAAAATTGCATTTGGTCTGAATGAGACAACATAGTATTCAACAGTGTCCTGGGACATGCAGAGCTAAAATAAAGGGAGCTGTATTAAATCCCTGTTTGTCAAATACTTTCCTTTAGATTTTGTGTGTAGTATACTGCTTTATTCATTAACATTGATTGTATGTCCCTTACAAACCGATCTTTCTTCTAATTAAGAATTATAGCTTAATATCTCTCTAGTGTAGATATATCACTTTTGGGTTCTTTATTTTGCGCGTTTCTCAATTTATTAGAGCCTTAATATGGGTTAACATGAGAATGAAAAAACACTTTGTTATAGCCTCTTGAAATGTCTATATACCTTACCAATAATCTTTAGGGCCCATTCTACCTCCCCAGCTGTTAAGTGCAAGGTTTTGGCTAACAATTCTTTAGGCCTCTAGAGATTTCTGGAGAGGTTTTCAACAGTTTCTGTTTTCCCCTGCTTCCCCAGCTGGTAGTAATAGGTGAAAGTATTGCAGAAAATTCACAGCAAAAACTCATTGCAACTTATTAGAAATTTTAATTCCATTTCAGATGAAAGATAAATGAGTATTTTAAGAATGTCAGAATGGTTTGATTTATCATTTCTGAAACACACTTTTGGTCTTTCAGGCTGTGTTTGCAGATGACTAGCACCACTTACAGGGGCAAAGACCAGGTAGTAGGTATAAATATTCATGGATCTGAAAAGAACAATTTTGTAGCCTGCTGATTTGAAGCTGTCTCTCAGGAGAGTGATACTGCATTTCGTCTCTGCTTCAGTTAAGGTTAATCAGTACGAAGTTGAATAGGTGGTCACCTTGCAATAGCCTATACTCTTTTAATTGCACTATCCTGAGCGATTGGAAGGCTTCATTTGTGTCACTGTACTAAATTGAGAGGTCTCAAAAATCCTGAAGGAACCCTCTGACCATTGAGCTGGCAGGACTATGTGGATCACCCTGACATTTTCCATTGGCCATGTAAGCGACATCTTTGTCTGTTATGAGTCTGACTCCTTGTTTCCAAACTGAGTTTCCCATTATTAAAAACAGCAAATAGCAACACTTTGGTTTTGAGTTTTAGCTGAAATATTTTTTTCCTCATGTACCAGAAGTCAGAGGGAGAAAAATTTCCTTCATTCCTGAGGAGACTGAAAAATCTGTTATTAGGACAGCACCATCTGCTGATTTTTCTGTGTTATTCACTTTGTACACTCAATGGAGGAGCTGAAGGCGAGGATTGCTGTATTTCTTTAATTTTACTTGGAGGAAGTGACATATTGCATTTTGTTACATTCTTCATGTAATGGAAGGAGGAGGTAGAAAGAGACAGGGTTTGCAAGCTATGCAGTTGCATATTATGGTTTTTTTTAGTTGCATATGATATTTTAGTGTTTAAAAAAATGCTTTGGAAATTTGCCATTCTTTAGAGTGTTTGCTGCTTTGCATTATTTGCAGTGGCTAAATTCACAAGCTGTCCTTTGCATTTATAAGTCATGCTATTTCTTAAAAGTTACGACAGTTGGCTTAGTTTTTTCCTAGAGTGATTTCATTATAGTATGCATGTTTACTTTTTCCCTACCTTTTTTTTTAAGAAGAAGGAGAAAAAAATAGTGAAAATGAGAAGATGTATGAGACTGAAAACAGAAATTAGTTTGGGTTATAGAATATGTGAGAGCGTTTTTGAGAAGCACAGAGGATCGTAGCAGCAAATTAAAGGGTGCACATTTAGGAAGCAAGTCTGCTGAAAGAATATGAGCAACGCAGGAAAACAGAGTGAGTTGGAAAGAAAGTTGTCTAAGAGGAGCTGTGAATAAACACATTTGCGTTCTCATTAGGGAATGTGCATGTATTTATGTTTGGTTAATTAAGGTGACATGAACAGGCACAAACTGGAGGTGATGGCACAAAAAGGGGATTGAGAAATTTACTGCATAGCAGTAAAGAAAGTTATGTGGGAGGAATTTTTGTATTTTGTATTGTTCTTTTTTTATTTTTTTTCACTTTCTCCTAACCCCTCCCCAGACCCTCTGAAGATGACCAGCCTCCAGCAGCAGAGAATAGTTGTCCTGGGGGGAAGTGATTTCTTTAAATGTTGCTTTGATCCATTTCTTGTGGACTATGGCTATATTTAAATTAGGCATTGTTTTTTAAAGAATTTATGTTCAGTTTGCTGTACCTCTGTAAAGCTCTGATCAAACTTTAAAAATTATTGTAGTAACATCTAAATTTCTTTCTTAACAGTGAAAAATTGGCAAGTTAAGAAAATACACCCTTACATAGGAGTGTGATACATCCTTTGCTTCTAGGTTTTCAGGTGTTGACATAGACTTTCTTGGGATTTTACAGAGAATAGAAGAAGAATATAAAACCAGCAAGTGTATTTTAACTGTATTTAGTGGCATATATTTGCAATATAAATATTTATACTTAGCAAAATATTGACTCAAATATATTTGAATCTAGAAGGCACTGCATATTTCAAAGTTAACGACTATATAGAGAATTCATGTAGCAGTTCATATTCAGATCCACCTTTTTATATACCATAGTAGCCTTAAAATATCTGTAAATTTAAAATATGTTGCTTTTCAATGACCTGTAGAGGGCACCAAAAGATCTAATTGCAAACCCTGGTCTACCCTTCAAGCTACAGATCATGTTGTCTGTGTAATCTAACAGGTGTGTGGAGAAATGCGCTATCAGTTGAATCAAACCAAAATGAAGAAGGATGAGGCAGAAAAGGAGCTCAGAGAGTACAGAACAAAAACTATAAGGGAGCTTGAAATTAAGGATCAGGTAAGAGATAATACTGCTATAACTTTGCAGTTACTAGTAGCCTAAATAGGGTTATTTCAGAAGCTGGAATGATTCATTTTTCTGTTAGTGATCATTTATTAGTGTTAAATGGTTTCTAAATTAATGGCAAAAAGCCAGCTATTACTGCTAAATAAATACCTCTTGGTTGTCTTAATCTTGTTTTCAGCCCTAGTATGTTGAGTTTTGCGTATTACTCATCCCATGCTTTCATGTAGAGTTACTCTATCATATGTATTCATATGAGGTACTTAAATTGTATGTACTGTATACATATGTTTATACACTTTTTATCACAAATAAATCCACACATAATTACCTACATATGCAGCCTGACAGAACATTAAAGACTCTAAGCATAACATAATGATACCAAAAATGAAAATAATTTATCTTCCAATTTCTTTAAAGATTCAAGGTTAATGAATGCTGGAATTCATAGAAGTTTAAAAAAAAACAAAGCAAAACCAAAAGTAACCTTCTAGAAAAAAGTAACTGTAGAAAAATTCCACTTGGCATTAACTGTTGCTTATCTAAAACTGGGTTTTATAATAATGCAAAAACCAATGTGTGCCTTACAGGCAGTCTCTGAGAAAACATCCCATGCAGTAAGAAGGATTATTAGAGTAACCTGCAACATACTTGCCAAACAGCTTGAACAGGTGTAATCTGCATCTTTTGAAGTGCCCTTTTTGTTGAAGTTCTATCTACTTTTTCTCTAGGACTTCAAACTTTCACTTATTCCTTCATAGTTGTGATTTGCACATGAATGGATATCTTCTGAATACACAGATATATAAGATGCACATGAGGATAATTTTTTTAATATGCGTTTTGTTATTAGGGCAGCCTATCCAACAGGTTTTGAATCATTCTTTTTCTTCTAAATAACTGAACACATCGTTCCCTGTGTATAAATATATGTAGGGAAAAAAATGCAGTATTTCTAAAATTATATTTTTATTTACCAGTTCCCCCAAAGTTTTGAATAGGACAATAAGTTTACTTAATAAAGTGCAAGCTTAGTCTGGAAGCAATTATTAATTCAAATTAGAATGAAATGATAGTAAAGTCCAAAGGAGGAGCTTATTAGATAAAACAATCCTTCAGCATGTATAGAAATTCCTACAGCGCAGAAAAATAGAGGTCTTAAAGCATTTTCTTTTCAGAGTTGTTATTTTTTTATTTGTTTTTTTTTTTGTTCACTCCTGCATCCTTTAGGCCTAAGGACACGGAGAAACAAAAAACAAGCTTGTCGTCTGTGCCTTGACAGATATCACAGATAAAAGAGTTGGCATAATCTTGGCATACAAATAAAACAGGATGTGTTTAATAAGATACTTGAAGAAGTATCTTGGATTTTATATCCTGTTCTTCAGCTTGCTTCAGGATTGCCTTTTGAACAAATTGCAAAATTTAACAAAATATTTTAACCTCATGTATTGACATACTGGTATTTTAATCAGTGTGGGTATGAGTGCACCAAAATGTGGTGATTTAAAATTTGATATAAAGTGAAGTGATGTGAGAGGGAGTTCCTATCAGCAAAGATTATTAGATAATTAGATAAAGATTAGATAATTCAGTAATTATGTAATTATATTGTTCAAATATGATTGTTGGTTCCTAAAAAAAAGGGAAAACAAACCATTTTGAAATTCTCAGACTCAGTATCTAGCAGCTGTTTTATAGCTGTGGCTCTAGGAACCCAGATAGCTCTCTATAAGTCCTAGTATTATTTAACATGTTCAAAGGCAACCCAAGAAGAGTGTTCATTCATTTTTGCCTTGTTCTGTTGTTGTTGCTGTGTTTTTTTTAAATCAAATTTTAACGAATGTTAATAAGTAACTGCAAACTATTTCATGTAAATGAAATGAAAACAGCTCAATCACATCGAGCTTTGTATTTGAAGAAAAACCTGAAATGTTTTATCTTATATGGCACTGAATAGCAAATAGTAATTGTTCTTTGGTCTCTCAGCCATGACCTGACCTTCTGGCTAAGAGACAGAGCTAATACTTTCCTTGGCCACCATCTGTTCATAATAAATGCTTTTTTTTTTTTTTTTAAGTATAGAGACAATAATGTATGAGTATTTTCTTGCTATTCTGTATTAAATGATGCTTTTTTCTGTTTTAAAAGCAAAGAATCATGTTTCATATTGAGAGTAAGTTTACTGTTTCTTGGGGAATAATTGTATTTTTAATTGTGGCGTGGATAAATTTTAGTTTTGAAGATATTTTTTAGTTTATATGTAGTGACTTTTAAAAAGGGATTAAAATTATTCGGGTGTGTCAGAATAGGCAGAAATCCCCACATGTATGATTTAGGATCACCAGATACATATATGTCGAATAAATGCAGGTATGTATTTATTATATGCTGGTATTTATAAAGCTCTTCAAGAATGAACTTGCATCATTTAGGGAATTTACAGAGAATATGTATCTTTGGTCTTATTCTCTTTTAACTTATATCTCTTTTCCTATCTTTATTGCTCAGTTAGTACTAGTATCAAGATGTCAATATTATTGCCTGTTATTAACATTTTATATGAATATTTCTTAAAATAAATATTAAGAGGCAATGAGCAATGTTTCCATTGAAATTGAATAACTGTTTTGTAATAGAATAACTGTTTTGTAATATCATCCATCATGATCCTGATTAACATCAGGATTTTGGAGGGAGGTGGGAGGAAAGACATGTACCACACAGTTTCTCTACACAAAAACCACATCTGTTCATCTGGCCCAGTATGTTGTAAAGTAGCATCACCTACTGCCCTCTCTTTTTCTCTCTCGGTCCTCCCATTGTGGATGTAGCTGTGCTGAAATAACAGTGCATTACTTAATACTTTACTGCTTAGGAACAAGCTTTATAAATTGTATGAATATAATGCCTTCATGGCAGTAAACTGTGTCCACACTAGGGGTTGTACTAGCACAGCTATATCAGAGAAAAGTCACGCCCTAACCTAAATAGCTATTATCAGAACAAAAATTGTGTGGCATATTTGACACAGCAGGACTTCACTCTTATAATACTTTTTTTGTTAATTTATAAGCACTGCATGGCATAATTTGTGCATTTCTAGCAGAAATCATACTTCTGACACACTACGAAATTGTTCCTCAGATTAGTCTCACTTGTTCTTTTCTGCTCTGCCTTATAAAAATGAAGTTCACTGTTAATAATTTGCTTTCTGTTTGTATGAAATAATTTATATTTGGTTTATAAAATCTGGCAAGCTTCAGCATGTAGAAGTGAAAACAGTTTTTAGTATTGGTTTATGCAGTCAAAGCCAATTTGGCCATCATCCTTCCTTATTAAATCTTACCAGTAGCATTGCTCCACTGGGAGTTGTGGTATCCTTGTAATAAAGTAATAGGACATTATAAATTCAACTTCAGAAACTAAGTGCAGCTTTTAAATTTTGTTTTACCCTATTTTGAGGAATCACATAAATACTTTGATGTAGAAATAAATCCAAACTGGTAATCTTAACCCGTAAAAAAGTCTTTAAATTTGGGCAGGCATAGTTTGAAGTGGAGGGTTACAGAATTCTGTTGCCTATTTGCAGCAATTCCTGTGACAGAATAAAAAGCTTCAGAAATGTTATACTAAAACCTACAGACTTTTAAGACTTTTCTGCATGGCAGTTCGTCAGCCCAAATACAAAAAAAGTTGGAGACTCACTGATGTGCACAACCTGTACAAATAGGAAGAGCTACACATCAAAGCATTTTGGTGCAATATGACAGAACCTAAATGATGCCTCTGTACACTATAGACTGACAATTTTGCAGACAAATAAAAATCTGGCAAAATGGCAGTTCAAAAGCATTTTGCCAAAGGGTATTTTGGGAATGTTTATCTCATTTGTCATAAATCCGTGATTTATAGTAACCTAATTTAGACAGTATAAGAGAAGAGATTACTGACTCTGTCTTCATCAAAAATAATTCAGGCCAAGAATTTGGGTATATATCCTGGAAATGCTGCAGAGTGTCCGCTGCAAGATCAATAACACCTTCTGAAGACCCTGATTCACTGAAAATGTCTTTTTATAATAGATATCAGGCTTTCATAAGTCAACTTTTTAAATACTAGAGTTTTCACAAGCTGTGACATTCAGAATATCACCAGATGTTTTGAAACTTCCAAGTTTTAATAGCAGTGGTGAAGATGGGTCAGGATTATGTGTTATGTGTATTCTTGTGACAGTCCTATATCTGACATTTTCTTACCTCATTAGTTCTAAAGATGCTCTGCAAGTCCTATTTTGAAAAGAAATTCTATTAAATAAGTGAACATATACTTGAGTAATATTTGGCAAGAAAACATTAAGAAAATGTGATAACCTTTACTGTAACTGAACTCTTTCCAAGGAATCATTTTGTGTTTTGGGCATTCAATGCATTAATTTGAAAATGAGTAAATAAGGATAAAATGGCAGTACTTTATGCCTTGCTTTGATATGAATTTTCTGACCTACTCAGAAGGAACATCACTCTTTTTTATAGCTGAACTTACTAGCTCATCTCAAGACTTTTGAGGAAGACTTTGACCTGCAACCCTGCAATGTGTAACAAAAATGTTTAATTACAATTATAATATGTCTGCTGCTGCTCTGCAATGGCATCCATTCCTTAAGGATCAATGGTATGAGCAGCCTTCATTAAATTCTTTGTCATCTTTCCATAACAAAAATCCTAGGGACCATGATTCCTCATTGTAGAATTTTCTGTAATGACTGGTCTGCATTTTCTGTATGAGTCTGCTTCCCTTAAGCAACTGGCCTGCTAAGAGGAAGAACACAGCTGGTAAATCAGGATTTTATTGTTCATAGGTGTAGTTGGCCCATGTAATCTGGATTTGTGTTCTGTCATCCAGAGTCACCCCATAGTATATGGAAAGAGAAAATAATTTATGTGCATTAAACATTATTCAGAGTAGGAAAAGAATTGCACATCTCTTGATAAATTGGGTATATATACTTAAATAGTTGTTTCCTTTTGTTTTTTTTTCTTCTTCTCTGACTAGAAAAAATGGTTGTTTTATCAATAGTCATTGTGTCAACAGTCAGAAGAAAAAGAGTGTAAAAGTCCCTATCACTTGTCAGTTGTTACTGCATAGATTTTCTTTCCAGTTATTCCTTAATGCTGTCCAGGAGGAAAGAACCTATCTCACATCAGTAGTCTCAAATAGTGTTTCAAAGAATAAAAGGAGCAGGATTTTTTTCTCTCCTGTTTTTCAGTAATGAAGTAGGAGTAATATTCCTCTTCTTTCTTTCTACATGCACCTCTCCTTTTCTGAAATTCTTTTATCAGCAAGAAAACTATTTATTTTGCACCACCTCATTCTCCCCTGTCCTCCTCAGTGCAATCCGTTTATTAAAAAAACCCCAAATATTGTGTTCCACTGTGAACAAAATCACTTTCTTATCTCTGCTGGTGGCTACTGAGCTAATCTGTAGTACAGCAATGTTCTCTGTTAAAATGTGACTGTAATAATCTCTATGGGATTGGAAGTTTTGTTCCTGAAATAGTATTGCAGTTCAGATATTTTGGCAAATCAAAACCAAATATTTTCATGGAAATAATGAGGTAAAATCCTTGTGTAATATGTTTCAGCCATTCACTCCTGTCTGTTTCCCAGGGTATTTATCCACAGGGACCATATTGCTCTTTCAGAGTTTGCACAAGGACAAGCCTTTAAGGTTATTTCTTAATTAAAAAATTGCATGTGTGTACTCATAAATATATACTTTGCAACATAAATTTTTTCTTGCCCCAGATAACAATTGCAGGTATAAAGTTTGCTTCTATGAGATTTAGAATGTGTGATTTTAAGAGTATCTACCCTCCATGCTATTCCCCTGCTCTTTCTAGCAAAGTGCAGGGTCCTGTCTCTTAATTCTCAGTCAATTTGGAAGCAGAGGGTTTGTGGCTGATGGCCTTTGCTTAGGTAATGGCTCTCCTCTTGAGGCTTTGCCTTTTAGTGGAGCACACAAGGCAGTGCTAGGTGCTGTTACAACTGATAAAGTGGTCACAAAACTACCTGGTTTTGAGGAATTCAAAAGTCCCACCAGATGAGGTTAGAATAGTAGCTATCCAACTAATTGCAGCCTTCATTACTTATCTAGGCCGCCTTTGTTCCTCTGGTCTTTAGAGATCGATTGATTTGTGAGCCAGCCATACAGAAAAAAACTTTTCAAAGGAACCACGTGTGTTTATTGGGGTTACTTCTTGTGTTTCTGCTCACATTACTTGCCTTTCATGTCAGGAAAGGTTTTCAGATTCCTATTTTGGGCGAGATGTTTTGTAGAATTTGCAGTAGTCTTGTGGGTTTTGTGAATTAACCTCTTAGCAAAAGGTGGTCTTTGTGAATTCTTCTAAGCCTTGTGTACATGGGATTTGTATATTCTCACAGCTTTATAATAAATCTGCTTCCAGAAAGGAGGTTTCCCCTATGAACCCAAATTTAGTTTTCATAACTGCTTCATATCTTCATTCAGATTTGAATGGAAACAGCAGTAAGTCATACAGAGTGTAAAAGAAAGAAAGACCTTGTTGGGATGTGGCAGGAGTTAACCTTGTGATGGCCCTAACTCTCTTTATAAAGTTGGATAGTTCTTCAGGTGCAATATGCTATGTCAGATGGCCGTGCCTGGGAGGTCTGAGGCTTAGAGACCACTCCGAACCTAGAGTTGCCTGATTGATATCAGGATTAGGATAGAAATGAATGCAAGTGACCCCTGCTGCATATGGACTGATAGTAATCTTTTCTCCAAGTAAAATACTCAAAATCTTCCTACAAAACCAGTCTTGTTTTGTTGTTTTTTTTTAATTTAAAAATAAATAAAACAAACCCCAATTAGTTCTGTCCCTGATTAATTAATACATTAATAAGGATAGAAAGCAACATGGCTTGAGATCATTGTTAAGTAGTGCAAAAATTTCCTGTCACTGGTACATATAATATTTAAATGCATGTGAATGGCCATACTGGGGTCACCTCTTTCAAAGACCATGATTATAGCCTTGGTCCTGTGCACTGTCACTGGTCTCATTGCTTTGAAGGGCTGCTTTAGTAAATGAAACTAAGCTCGTGAGCATCAGGGCCTGTAGAAGTATATGTGTTTTTATAGGTGTTGATCGCCTCTGGGGGAGGTACCTACAAATACCAACCACCACGGTAATTATATTTTACTTTTTATTACTTTATATTTGTTCTTTTATTTTTGGCTCTAAATTATGCCCCTTTAATCTTTAATAATAATAATAACAATAACAGAAGTTAATAAAAATAAATTAATAAATTAAAATTAATATTAATGGTGGAGAATGAAGTATGAAACAAAAAGAATGTACTGTAAATTCACATAATAAATATTTTCCTCTCCAGAATTATTTTACTGCAGAATTTGTGCAATGATATGGTCAGTGCAAAATTTTTTTTACGTTATACTGTGTATTTTCTTACCTGATGTGTGAGCATACTGGTACAACAGTAAATGTCATAAATCACTTATGAATTAATTTGATTTTAGTTTATTTTTTATGTTTTAGAACTCTTCTAAAGTTTTTACATTTACTTCAGAATATGAGTTCTTTTATCACCACTTAATAATTCTCATTTGTTTAAAAAGAAAAAGTATTTGTCTTTTCTGTCAGTTGTCTGCTATTTAAAATTCTGTGAAAAACATCTGCTACTTTGAAATTTAAAGTTGCATTTTTGCATACAATAGAATCAGCATCAGTATGAAAAGAATTAAACAATTATTTTAATCTTTAATTTGACTTGTTTTGAATGAAACTGTTATTTCCTTTAATCAGATTTTGTAGAGATAAAGAGATGTCTAGTTAATTAAAAAGCACATTTTTACAATAGACATAAGTATTGTTAGATGCGGATAATTTCAAATACGTTATGAAGAGGATATTTGAGGATTGTTTCAGTGTTTGAGAAATCATCTTTTATGTTTTCCAGTAAGTTGAATTTATGTCACTGAATAAGCATCTCTAGTGTGTTCCCCTAAAAATGAGTTGTGAAAGTCTGAAGATAATTCATAAATGCATCATAAACTAAGGAATGAGAAGTGAAACACTTAAGTGCTTCAAGAAAAGATATAGAAGGGTCATATATACTTCTAAGTGGAAAACTTAAAATATAAAAGGTGGTTGGTGGTAATACTGAAAAAAGAATAATTGATATAGAATTAAATTTTACTGCTGTGATGTTTCACCAATGTTTTAATTTTTGTTTAATTAAAACTTCTTTCCTGTAACTGCGTATGTGTGTGAAATGGTGTTAATGTGTTTCAGCTTACTAATAATGGTGTTTCTCTTACTGAGGTTTAGCCTGCCATCTTTCAATGGCAAAGTGCCTGTTGATATTCCTGGGAATTTGGGCAACTGCAGAGCAAGACAGATTAAACAGTACTTTTGAAATTATGTGCAGAAGTAATAAGAACATTAAAGTTGCGGAGTTAAGCACCAGAAGTTGCCTGTTCTAACCTTAATGTAGTCTTGTTGTACATATACATTATGATAATTCTGTTCCTTGTTATACTGAAAATCTGTTTCAGATTTTCTTAAATGCAAGATCGTCATCTGTCTTTTTGCAGTTCTGTGCTCCATCTCTTGTCTCTCATATACATTGAAAAGTTAAGTACCTTGAAGAAATAACTTTCTGATCATGCTGTAGAAAGCTGTATCACAGGTGATAGGCACTGAGAGATCAAATTAACACTGCATAAGAAACAGAGCTGTCAGCAAAATGCTTTAGTTGGTGGTTTGTTTCTGTTTCTGTCCCTACAATTACACTTGGACCCGGATAGCAGCTACAGAACTTCTTGCAGCTTCCCAGTAGAAATGGTAACCGAAGTAGTGCAAAAACTAGTTTGAGTCCAAATAGTTTTGGAAAAATGCTCCTGATAAGGTTCCCTGCAGGAGCAGTGAAAAAGATTCATCAATTCTTTAATTTCCCTGTGGATTAAATCCTGGTTATATTGTGATGACCTAATGGTGGACTAGACTTGGCATATTTCAATATAGAGGGTGTTTGTGAGACTGTTATTGTTTGCAGGAGAGAGAAGAGGGTGTATTTTTATTGTATGGGCATGTCTCAAGTTTTGAGGCTTTATGTTTCAAACTATTATCTGAGTTTTTAAACCAAAGTAACATGTAGCATTTTAGAGTATGGTCTGTTTTCAGCATGATGATGCACGGCTCCTACCAACTTATTTTTAACTAGCATTTTCTGGTGTTTCAAAAGAATAATTTAGTTGATAACCCTAAATATAACTGGATTAGATATTTCTGATTTCTGAGTTGCTGTTAACATGTCTTCTCAGGTAGCATTTTTCTGTCATCCCTTTCTCATGAGATTGTCTGCTGTTTCTGCCATGGTCATTACCAGCATTCTTGCATAGAATTCCTGCTTTTCATATAGGTCCATGCTGCGAGTACCTCCAATTATTGGTAATTTAAGATGTTTATGTATATATATATAAATATCTGTATATACCTACACACATGAACAAACACATGCATACATGTGTGTATGAGTGTGTAAAGGAGCTGATACCAAATTTTTGAATTACTGATGAAAGTAGCACAAGTAAAATTGTCCTTCAAACCCAATGTTTGCTTTCTTGATATTTTTAATAGAAATTATAATACACCTGTGAATCTAAAGATCCTGTCATGAAGTGACACTTCTGTGTCTGAGAATTTCTCTCTACACTTTCATGACAACTGAAATCTATGGATGTGTTCTTGGGTTCAGCCCTGAAGGTTCAACATCTGGCCAATGGAAACGAAACATTTTCACCAGAGGTTCTTGCACTTGGAATTTGTTTCCTTCTCTAGGTCTGTGTCAAAACCTGACTGAGCCTGTTTAACTTGAGGCAATGGTGTAAAGCCCATCTGTTCCTTGAAACTTTTCCCCGAAGGAGTCATGTACAGTGTATTTATATTCTCAGCTGTGGTTGTGCTTTATCAAATACTTAGTTGATGTTTTTTGACTAATTTGTGGTTTGAGTTTGTTTAAAGGTATGCTGAATGGATGTATTTTTGAAGCAAATTTTAAGAATGTTGCAGAACTTCCCTGTCTTTAACAGTGAAGAGCTCGTGTCTGTGCTTACTGTGGATGGAGAAATAACATTTATGAACTGCTACTGTTAAGAAGAATAGAGAACCACTGAGACTTCTGTTCTATTTAACATATGCAAAAGTCCATGAAAATAAGTACAAATGCGAAGCATATGTAACTTAATATCTCTGAACACCTGGTTTTAAAATATATTGACAGTGCAATAGGTTGATACATTCTTTAGAAGGAAAGAGTACTAACGATTTTGTATATCATTTTACTATCTTTGCATTTGAACTTGAAATTATCAATTTAATTTGATAGGAACTCCATGTGATAAAGCAAGGTTCTAATCAAAATTTCCTTCATGAGCCTTTTTTGAGTGCTCTTGGGGGGGGAGTGTACAATTAAGTAATTAGCAAAATTAAAAATTTTTTAAAAACCCAACATTATGAAATGTTTTTCTGCATGAAGAGGTTGTATTTGTCTGACACTGTGATTTAATGTAAGTAGTATAGGTTAACATTTTTGTAAGAGGAAAAGAAACAATATTGTTACAAAGGTGCTTCAAATGTAAATACTGGGACAGAGTTACAATAGCTTGTTCTTGTAGGATATTTGAATGAATAATATCATTAATTAAAGAAGATAGAGCCTTGTCTACATGAGGAAATTATCGCAAATAAGCTATGGTATGAATTTAAAGTATAATAGCTATTCAGCACTAACTTCTTATATGAACAATTTTATTCTGTACTACAAATGACCTTTCACAGTTTAGTTGACTGAGAAACATGCAAGTTCCCTCCAGCCCCAATGACAAATAAATATTTATGTCAGGAGTTAGTGCAGAACAGTTACTACATGATAAAATTACATTGTCAGCTTATTCTATACTCTACTGGCCTTCTTAAAAGCATTCTTAGGACAAAGTATAATACTGCTTTACAGATGTATTCCTACAGGTACTTGTATATAATATATGGGCTTACAGCAAAATACATTATTTTTCAGAATATCTATATTCATCTATATATTCTGAGATATCAGAAGTCTATTATGCTTTACTGGAATCAAAGATGATGGTCATGCAAACTAGACTATTGTAAAATAAATTATAAACTCATCAACTTTAGTTACTATGTTGACATATAAGGACTAATGATGTTACTAAAACAATGGGATTAACAGCAGCTGGTATGATTAGAGTTCAGATATAAGTCATAAATTACTTCTTTTCAATAATGGTAAAATCACAAAATTACCTTTATTATCATGTGTAATATTAGATGACAAAGCTATATGCCCACTTGTCGTTGCTTATGTGATAGGCACTAAAAAAAGAAAAATAAATGACCACAAGAGTTATCCTATGTCAATCAGCTTCTGAAGATGGCCACTATTCCACTACCTTTCTGGTTTTCTAATGCAGTGAATTCAGGACACAAATATGGAAGCTTTCACATGAGAAAATCAGGAAATGTTTCAATTCCCGTAACTCTTAAACCACATGAAGACAATAACATCGCTTGTGTATTAGTGTATTTAAACATGATATGCATTTTGGCTTTTAATAAGAATGTAATTTCAAATACTTTAATTTGCCTATTTTGCAGTTTTTATTAACTAACTCCTTTTGTTCTAAAACAGAAGTGTGCGTTGTTTTTCAGGTGCTTTGATTACCTTTTTTTTGTCTTCAAATGTATCTCTATGCATTTCTTAAATATATTTTCTTTGGTTCTGTAATTTTCTAAGAAAATAGAAAAACTGGGATTAGAGCTGAATGGAAGCAAACAGCGTTTGGAACAAGCCCAGCAGGATGTGACAGGAGCCAGAGAGGAGTGCCTAAAACTGGCAGAACTGCTGAGTAAATCTGAACACCAACTGCACCTCACCAGGTACCCCTTATCCTATTACATGCTGTAGTACCAATTTCATTCTGCTAATTTTTTGCCACAGGCTTCCCCACAGTTGTTGTAGATCCTTGCAGTCATTGACTGCATGGGCAGCCCTCAGTCAAGTTAGAAGCGGAGATTGGAATAAGTGAGTTATGAACTACAAAGTGAGTTATGAACCATGTAGAAGTGAATTACTAGTGTAGTAGGAAAGGCAGTGTTCAGCCCTGGTGATGAGGTGGCATGCTTCTAGGCAGGAAGAAGAGCAGGGGAGACTGCAGAAGCATTCTTCTTGTTGTTGTTATGTTTGGTAGGACAAAGATATTTGAAATGTTTAAGACTAGTGTACAGCAGCACCTTTAAGCATAGGAGTTCTCAGATTAATAACCTGAAATTTCTGCAGCAGAATGACCAGGAACATATAAGTGAACAAAATCGTGTCTATAGGAGGTAAACTCAAGTAAGTGAGGAGAGTGTTTAAGTCAGTGAAGATATAGTACAATGCAACGTGTGATGAGCTCCCTGAATTTATTTCATCCTTGGGTATAGTTCCCAATGTCATTTAATGTACTACTCATTACACATTTCTAGAAAACTCCAGAAGGTTGACATGCCAATTATTCGTTGCAGCTTGAGTTTTGGTAACTGCAGGATTGTTTCCTTTTGCCTCAGAAAATGCTATTGTCTGACTGTTTGCAGACTTTTGGGTGTGTGTGTGGTTATTGTTTTGTTCTGCCACCCTGCTCTCCCCAAGAGTGAACATCCAGAAACAAATCTGGCAGCTTTTATTGCTCAGTCCCTAAAGAAAAAAGTTAAGTTCGTTTAAGTTTTTCATGGGGGGAAAAAAAAAGCTCAAATTTTTATCACTTAACAGAAGTCTGTGTGTTTATCCAACTCTTGTACATTTGGGACTTTGTGAGAATTTTGCCATTGAGTAAATGGAAATAAAATAGAGCCTTGTCTAAACTATTGAATTCAATGAATCATTTTTTTTTATTCAGCTAAATTTCTGTGTAATTCAGAGCACGGTTGTTTAACAGATGGAAGAAAGTACCACTCTAACAGCCTGTATTTAGAGAAAAAAATATGCTAGAGGTTAATGAACTTGAAAAAAGTTTTGGGTGAGTTGTTAAGATATCTAAAGTTTGGATTTAGCAGAACTTTATTAATAATGATTTGTTGTGATAGTTAACCAAATGGCTTACCGTGCTCCTTTTAGCAAAAGGCTGATTATATGCAATAAAGCTCTGGATATCTTGGAGGAAATCTGAGTAGTGAATTTATAATTTTTTTTTTTTTTTTTTTTTTTTTGTTTAAAATATAAAAAAAAATATAAAAATGAGGACTATAGCCTACTTTTACACAGCAAGGCAATTTAAAGCTGAATACCTAGCATACAGATGATTCAGATAGCTTTTCAATGTATGGTCTCTGAGTCGGAAGGTTTCTGAGATCCAAATCACTGGATGCTGTGAATAGTATTTTGGGCAAGTAATGCTCTGTGCTGGCCCCGTTCTCATACAATTTCACAGACGCCTGCTTTTTAAGACAGATGCTGAACTGCCATGGCTTCTTTGTCTGACCTAGTGCAGACACTCTTCTGCAAGGGGCTGATCTCTTGGGGTTTTGGGGTTTTTTGTTACTACTTTGTGTTCACGTTATGGCTTCTGCTTATAAGTATCAAAATGTTTTCTATGCTGACACGTATTTGTTGGAAAAAGATATATGCTGAGGCATGGGAAATAGGTTCCAATCTTTCTTCTTGACATTCCCCAAATTCTATAATACTTTGTAGATTTTTATGCCCTCTGTATATTTGGACTGTCTGTCTGCTTTCCAGGAATACATTAGGTGATGTTGCTGTTAGGGGCGAAGGAGGGAGCAAAAGAGATGAGCGATTCATTGCTCCTGGACTGTTACTTGTTTTCCCCTTGTACTTAGATTGGTGGGGCAGTGTTAGAGGTGTTCTCGCAGAGTTACCTGTTTTCCCTGAGTTGCAGAGGAAAACATCCCCTACTCAAATGAAACTTGTCCTTAGCCTGTACTCCTTTTCTTCCTCTAAGATCACTTCCTGGCAGAACAGATTATCTGTGTTAGTGAAGATATAAAAGTTCCATGCCTCTAGTTGCATCAGTTTTGCCTTTTTAAACTTAGTATGTTTTTCATGGATTGGTACATCCATAGTTGTTGAATGTGAATTTTATTCGCTCATGATTTGCCTTCTTGCGTTTATTCCCTTCGTCTCAAATGGCAACAGGAACAGTGAAAATAGTCACTTGAAGGGTTGGGGTAATAGCAATCCTGGGGGGGTTATAGACCCATTCACTGTGGCACTTGCCAAGGAAAACAGATTTTAAGCTCTAGAGCCCTGGCTGTGGGAGGTTGCTGCAGAAATTGCACTGATTTAGTGCATCTCTTGGGTATTCTGGCCTTGGCCTTGTCTTCCTGATTCTCTTCTTTTCAGGAGAGGACCAGCTGGTCCGCTCCAAGTCTTCTCACAACGCTGGATTTGAAGGAGGCTGTACTGCTGTTACACCGTTGCGGATGGTCTTTCTGTTGCCTTGCATGACCTGTCTGTGCTGTTCTGGCAGAAACCTGAGGTAGCTGAGGAGATACAGAAATAATTCTTTATTTTGTTATGAATTAGTATATTACTAAGGAGAAAAGTTCTTCACTAATCCAATGAATCTGTGTTTGGATATTGTAAATAAATAGGATAATAAAATGAATACAAGAACTTGGGATTTTAATGTACAAAAATGAGATGATAAATGTATATTAATGGATTAAATGAGAAAAAAGCATTCAATCTGTCTCTTAATGAGAAAAAGAAAGTGCTCTGCAGAGCAACACTCTTTTCCACAAGTCCCACTTCTTTGCTGCATCCTAGTTTTCAGACATTGTTGATTGATTACCAACTAAACAGCTTCTAAGTTAACAAAATGTACTTGTTAAAAATGAAGAAAAAAAGGTTACAATTAGCTATTCTAAACCATTGCCACAGAGTTTAAAATTGCCTTTTCCTGTCACCTTTCTTCCTGGAGCAATATGTTGCTTAGAAATCCTTGCTATTAACATGCATTTTCTGCTATTGAATCTAGTTAGTAATTCTAATATGTATATCTTCAAAAGACTGGAAAAATACAGAATTTTTACTGTGTAGTTTTGCTTGTCAGTCATGTAACTTTGCAGATGTCACCATGAGACTGACCATGATTGTTTAAAGTTTTCTTGGGGTTTTTTTTACCCTAGTTTTAGCTTTATGTTTATTTGTATTAGAGTTATTGTAGTAGGAGAAACTTATGAAACTAGTTCTTAAGTCAATGTTAAATTGCCATTACTTTGGCAAGGTTAGGTCTTGCTAATGAATCTTACCTGAATCCATTCTTCAGAGAGTAGAAAACATATAAACCTATTGGTCTTAGTTGATGAAAGAATAGTCATTAAAAATCATGTCAATATGCTCATGGAAAAGATCATATAGAAGATGCAAGATGTTAACAACTTGTCCAGATCTTAGTGTACCATCTAATTTAATAAAATTTTTAACTATTCTTGCATAACAGAATCATCATTGAAAAACTTTCCTCTTTCTCTTTCAAACCAGATCTGAAGTTATTATTTGTTTCAGTTGCAGTCAGATGTAGTTCCTGTTTACGTATGCCAAAGAAGTTAAATAAACCTTAAAAAGCGAGGGAATCGGTGAGTTTCAAAATTGAATTTTTTCTGTGCCATCATGCGTTTTCTCAGGTACAGAGGTAGGTAGATGGCTTGAGATACTTTAGACTGAAATGTCATCTAAAATTTGCTGAAAAATATAATGGAGTAGAGTTGAAGCAGATTTAGTTTAGTTTAATTTTTTATTATTCTTGTTTATTTATATGAAACATTATAAGCACTAGTGAAGGTCAACTTGTAGGTGAGGAAAAATTACTAAATGAACCCATGCTTTCAGGTTCAGGTGATCCACCAAGTTGCCCTAAATCCCTGTGTCGTTCTCTTGAAGGACTAACGTCTATATTACAGTGAGTCAGTGGGTGTTGAGTTTCTTGATTATTGTTTTTCCCCCTTATGGGATATTCCTTTTCTCCCCTCTTTTTGACGATGATATGATCTCTAGAAAGCAGGAGATCTAAGAAAGTGGCAATTAGGTTTTAGCAGTGCTATAGCCATCCTACTGTGCATTGGTCCTTCTTGCTAGTTTCAATGACTCCATTAAGACTAGCTTCTATTACATGCAAAATAAATCAAGCACATACTCTTCCAGCTTAATGTGGCATTAGCACAGTCTCTGAAGCTTTGGTGTTGAGCTGTATGTCGTCATCAGTGTTCCTTATTAGAAATGCAGCATGCCTCATACATTGATTTCCCTATTTAAACTATACTGTTAAATGATAAAATTGTAAATTAACTTCTTGGTGGTTATACATAGCCTTCTAGGGAGTTGCGCACTACTTAATATTTATTGTTTTTTTCCTAGCAGTATCTATCCGTTAGCAGCATACTTACTGCAGTGCTTTTTCCAACAATTTCAGCATGTCAGAGTCCATCATCTATGCTGGAAAGGAGTTTTAAAGAAATGCTTTTACTAATATTAAATGACTGAGATATGCTTTATGTTCTCAGACTAACTGATGAAAGGACCAATAACACTTGAATTGGGGGGGTGGGGGAGAAGCATAAATAAGGTGTAAGCAGTGATTGATTTCTATTTTTTTTATATTCTGCTCATCTTCTACAAAACCGGTATTTTAAAATGCAAGGAGGGGTGATAACATGAAACAACTCTGACAACTAATAAACTTTTTAGATTATGCTTCATATGTTTACTTTTCATTAAATTTAGGGACAGTTGCGACTATGTTGTTGTGATTCAGTCAACATTTACTTCTATCTGTTTTTCATATACAAAGGCATCGGGGTGCCAGAAAATAAGCTGTTAACGGAGAATTAACTTCTTTGGCACGCTTTCATACCTATCTTCCAAATTAAAGAAAATGAAATGGGCAGAAGCAGAGTGTAGATTACCTCCTTTTTGTCAAAAATGGTGGGAATTTGAAAATTAATAATAAAAAAGGGAACAGATGCAGTAACATGCCAGAGGGAGATTAATGTGGAGAGTAAAATCTGTGAGCAACAAAACTGAAGCAAACTGAATCAGTGGGAGGTGGTTGTACAATCAAAATCAGGATAAAAGAGAAATTACAAACAACCCTGCACTTGTCAAAGTAGTAGTAATGAAATCCTGACTCTGCCAGCAGCGAGAACCTGTGTTAGCACTTTGGGGTAAGGCCGGGAGCCGGGTGCCAGGTAGGAGGGCAGCGCGAGGCTGCTGGGCGGCAGCCATCGCGTGTGGAACAGATGGCGGGGAAAGCTGGCCGGGGAGGGGCTCCTTCGCAGAGCTAATCAGACAGTAACGGATAGGGCAGCTGGGAGGACTGACCACCGAGAGGTGAGCGGCGGGGTAGCCGCAGCCTTCCTCGATGTGTGCAGTGGTGTGCCCGCCGGCCGGAGAGAAGACCTTGCAACGTCTTTTCTCTGCTGCAACCGCACAAACTTTGGAGGTGGGCGGTGGGCATCGCCCCATGCCAGGGAATGGGGGCACGTGCTGGCACCAGGCTCCCTCTGCGGCCTCCAGGGCCTCGAGCGTGTCCCACCTCGGGGTATCGCGCCCCTCTTACCTCAAAAATACATCTTTGCTTTCTGTCCTGTTGTGTAATCAGGTTATGTGGGTTTGTGTTTTATTGTAGCAGTATAGCAAACGTAGAATTTGGCGATTGACAGAAATGCAAAAGCATATGGGTCCAGGGTCTGATCCAGCAAACCGATATGGAAACTTTTCCTGTTGAAAGGTGGGAAGGAGAGCTGTAGGTCAGCACCTTCCCACAGGGCTGTGCCCCTCCAATGAATGGAACCAGTTTTCTGATGTTTTATTTTTGCTCGGAGGAGGCACTTCCCTCCTCGTAAATGAGAGCTTGTGAGGAATGAATGGAGGTCCGAGCCTTCTGATCTTTAGTCACATGAATAATTTGACTCACGTAAGAAGTAAAGATCAATAGGATTTCTTGTGCAAGTAAGAGGTAGTCATGTGTGAGAGGATTACAAGGTCATGCCCTGTGTTGATGACTGTCAGCTTGAAAGAGAAATGAAAACAAAATTTTATCAAGGAAAGGGGGAAATAAAATCCTGAAGTGTAGCAAGGGAGACCTGACCTATTACTATCCAGTTTTGTTTGATCTGGATATGTGATACTTTTTTAGACAATTTCAACAAAGAAAGCTACATGTCCTGCATCTGCTTTCTGAACTTGTATATACCTTGTCTGCTGAAGGTTTATAGCTTGGCTCAAGTATTCATTTTGAGCAGGGAGGGGAGGAAACATTACAGGGATTTGAAATAGGTGGTATAACATAGCCATATGCTATTTATGCAGCAGTTTCTGCAATAAATCTAATTTGGTGCTGTCAAAAAAAATTAGACTTATTTGGTATAGCAGCACATTAGTAAATGATTGTGGTAGCTTTGAAAGTTGTCATTCACTCTGCTTTACTTGCAATAGAATCTTGCAGAGCTTTTTTTTTCGCCTGAGAAACTCTGTGAAAATTCTCAGTTCTTTGTCCCGAAGCTGTAAAAACTGCAAATATTTCCACCACTGAAAAGGAGGTCTTGCTTTAAGGTAATTGAAGAAGGAGATGGAAAAAAGAATAGCCTGCATTGTTAAAAATCATATGAATGTATAGGGGGATAAATTTCTCCCTTGCCTACAGGTTTTCATAGTGCAGCTGAAATTGTTTATCTGATTATACAGCATGTAGATAAATTAGTTGCTCTGCGTTATTATAGAAGGTAAAATATTTTACCTGCCATGATAAGACCATATGCTGCTTTATGAAGACTGATACTGAGTGATTTGAAATAAATTGGTTCTGTCGTCTTCTGGCAGTGTGTTGTAAAATTTTCGAAGCTGATATACTTTGTGTCAAGATAACACACAATTATTTAAATGTCTTTCTATTTAATATTTTAAACATATTTAAGTTATTGTACAGACATATAAAAGCCAATGATGAATTTTGTAGGGGAAAGAAAGAAATTGTAAGTAAAGGAGTAAAGAACAGATCCAAAATCATATATTAATTTTGAATATGAAAGTATTTATAAATCACCTTTTTTTCATTTTTAAAGAGTTTTAACATGGTTGACAATTTTATTTATTGTCCTACCATGCAAATTTCTCAAGGAAAAGGCACTAATACATTTCCAATTTTTAGTCTTACATTCATCTAAATTTTTCTTCACGGCATTTAAACTGCAACTGGTCACATAGAATTTCTCTAATGATTGCATCAGGTTGTTGAGGCAGCCAAATTGCTACTGCATGTAGAGTGTGGTTCAGGAGCAGTGACAGTACTTAAAGCACTTTGGAGTGAGTAGTGAATTCAGATGAAATACAGAAGAGACTAACTGCTGTAGAAAACAAACATCTTTATAAGGTCTTTGTTTTGAGCAGTTATTATTCAGCACTAACAGTAATAGATTTATGAGTGTGTATCAAATATTTACTTTGATCTTATTCAAATTAGGTTTTGTATTTGTGTGACTAATGACAACAGGATAATGATTTATTTTTTTGACCCATAAAAGTCTTTTAGATACATGTATTCATGGCTGCTGGATTTTTTGCTGAATTTGCTACTGGAAAAATGGTTCTGATTTTTATCTTTATTTTTGACTTGTTCTAAGGCTTTTCTCTCAAGTACATCTGAAAGCTTGTTTTTACAATAAGCTAAAATGTACTTTTTCAGTCAGCGCTTGGTATTTGTGAACTTAAACAATTTTAAAAGCTGTCTTGTGCTTTCAGAAGTATATTCGAAGTTGTTTATTTTGTGCAGTCACAGTGGTTGTTCATTTTTTGGTATTTTTTTTTCTGTGCAAGATTCTGCTCCTGAAATTCTTGCCTAGAAAAAAATCCAACAGAGAACCCAAGGTCCTGAACTGGACACTTTGTCCAACTTGACTTTGAAGAGCATCAGCCTGTGGGTTATCACCTCTGGAGAAAGCAGCTGGTGGATGGAGGAATGAAAAAAAAAAAATCACCTGAACACATCATCTTTAGCTGCCTGGCTGCTCTCCTTGCCCCTGTGCTCCACACCCTTGTGCTGGTGATTGGTCAGGAAAGAGTGTGAGCTGGGAGATGCCTCTCCTGGGTGAGCAGATGAGCACAGCCTCTGCTGTGGGTTCTTAACAGGGCTGAACTCCTTCCCCTGGCTGTGCCGGCAGCATTGCAAGGTTAATAGCGTGCTGCTGTTGGTTGACCCTGCGATCTTGGTGGTTTCAGTATCAAACTGTATTTTTGTAGAAATAGGAAAAACTGTTCTTCATTAGCTTTTCCTTGTTGGTCAGTTGCCTTCTACAGGGCTTAAATCAAACTGGAGAATGAAGTGTATTCTTCTTCTACCAGAGTTCCTCTTCTATTTCCACTGCATTTGTTCACCTGCATTTGTTCGTATAGCTTCCTATGGAAGAAGATCATAGCATCATAAAATATTCCCTTGCAAATGCCCCATATAAGGTATATATCAGTATTAAGTTATTATTCAGCTAAACGTGTGCAATATTTGTCAATCTAATTTTCATTAGAAGCAAATTCAGACCTAACGTAAGTATAAATGCATTTCTGCTAATGAGGTTGGATTACCTCCTGGATTTGATCCCAGAAAGCTTTACTTTAAATTCATTTTTGGTGAAATGGTAATAAAATGGGTGGTTCATTATAATTTCTTACAAAACTTAAAATATGTATTTTATTTTTTGGTACTGTATTTAGTCTTGGTGAAAGGTTATTTTTTTTTAAAGGATACCCAAGGTAAGCAGTGAAATTGAAAGGTATTTCTTATTTTTGAAGAATGAAACTGTCAAGGAGGTTAGTTAATAATTCAGAAACTTTTCGTTGTCAGAGTGTATTCCAGGAACTGCTAAAAATGATGCATCCTGTTGACAATATGAATTTAGTCTCAGCCCTGACAAAGAATCTTTACAATTTGCCTCAATGTGGAAAGCAGTATTCTAACAAAGAGTTGCATCTGTGTGTTTTACAAGGCTTGAAAACAAGAAAAAATATTAAGAAATTTTTCCCTTAATAGTGTTGCATTTGAAGCATCGATAGGTAAGGTAAAAAAAAAATACTGAATATTAAATAATTTGCAGTGAATGCTGTTGGCCGCTTTAAGGTTTTACTGTAAACTCACTCATTCAGCTGTTTCCATTTTCTCTTTGTATTTTTTGTTCAATATCTCTATTACATGGTGTTAAAACAAGTCAAAAGCTTTCATTTATTTTATTTGTAATTTTCTTCCACTTCTTTACATAGCTCTGCAAAGTCTTTCTCAGATTTTACTAGTCTTAGAAAGAAGGAATAGATATACGTATAAGAAAAAACCACATTAGCTCTTAGAGTTAACAAATAATGATTAAAAGCTATTCTTTTGCTTCTGTATTATTTCTCCTATACACCAAACTGATCTTCACAAATACAGGACTGTAAAGAACTTCATCTGCTGCTGGTTAGCAGGAGTGGATTTAAATCTACACCGACAGTTCATTTGACAATGACCTTGAGGGGCTTTGCTTCTTGAAGAAGAAAGCAGAAGCTTGCGGTAAACAAAGTTCACTTCTGACAGATGGATTGAATGACAGAAAGGTTGCGAGTGCCAGAATAGCCCTGGCAGAGGAGGAAATGTTCAGTGGAATCCAACAGGAGAGGAGGTGTGAACAGGTGCAGGGTTGCTGACGGAAGGGGAACCAGATGGAAGGAGCCAGAGCCAGTTTATTTAAAGGAAAAGGCAGAAAACACTGAAAGGCTGTGCGATCAGTGGCTAAAAGTGTGCATGGAAGAAGGTAAAAATTCACAAAGCAAAACTGCACAGTGGGATATCTAGCACTTAACATAATGGTAGTAATTTGTGAGTTTCATTTTAAAGTTGCTATTGAAATATGTTTCTCCCTTACTCTTGACAGCATAAAGAAGAGAGATTTATAACCTGTCCAAAAAAATCCCAAAACAAAGCACCCACAAAACCCTCAACTGTTATATTGCCTGTCCATTATTTCTAATAATAATGTGCAGTTACAATCAGGATAATACAAAAATTATGCCACACTTGACCAAATGAATAAAAGGCATATAAGGCTAGATTTTTATTTTTTAACTCACCTCTTTGTATCCAGCTCCTGTGATAAGTGGACAGATAAACACGCCTTTCACTGGAATGTTTCTGTAACATCTAGAGCAAATCAACAACAGTAAAGTACAATGTAATGTTAGCACAGTATTTTTCATCTTTTGTGCTTTTGGTTCTAAGTCTGTCAGTTTACTGGAATATGTGGTATCTTGCTGTAAGATGGGGTAGAAGTCTAGCTCACCCTAGATCAAATTCCCTGAAAATGAAATACTGTCTTTCAAATTGTCATCCTGAAGATTTCTTTCTTCTGTCGAATGGTTCTGCTTCTTCCTAAGCTGTTCTTGTGAGGCTTGGTCCTTTGGAGGGAATTAAAAAACATTCCTCACCTCAACTTCAGCAATAGTTGGAGTGCATTAGCCACTTGCACATATCAGGCCTGTGGCAGTTTAACTGCAGGTTGCGTGTGCAAACGTAGTGTCCGTGAAAAATGCAGGTAACTGTTCAGCAGTCATTCATGGTGCATCTGTGATCTACTGGATCATTCAGCTGTGCTGATCTGATCCAGATCAGGTGTGAGCACACAGTCACTTTCCTTTTGAATTAGCTAGACCATGCAATGCAGTGTTTATGCTGACTTTATGCCAGCTGCAGGAAGGACAGATGAGACCTGATTCAGCATAAAGCTTGCTGGTAGAAAGTTAACGTACCAAAAACATTGGGTTTTTGAACAAATTTAAATTGGCAGACTGGGTTCATAGCAGATCAGGTCTCTGCATCATTTAGCTGCATCATTTTTTGATTCAATGGTAGGAGCCTGATGGTTGAATTTACTGTATTTACAAGCTGAGCCTTGGAGTACAGAGTCGCAGTTGTTTGAAGCTGGTCTAAGTCTATGCTGTTACTCAAAAGGCAAATCCCTAGAGTGGTAATATTTGACTATGTCTGGCCTCATATTGCCAGGCCCTTGCTTCTGCTGACACTGGAAGGAAGACACCTGTGTAGTAAGGTTGTTCAGGGAGTTAATCAGATTGAAAAAGAATAATTTCTTGAAGAATAAGTTGTTTGAGTGCTAATTATAAGAGGATGAAAGAAGGACTACACCTCTTACACTGACAGTATTGCCTTAGACTGGCTTAAATGTGTCCTGAAGCTGCATTGTAAGAGGCTGCTGGTGCCAAATTCAAGAATCACCATAAGTCAAGAAAATTATTCCTTTATTTTAAATACAGTGAAAATAATTTAAATAAGTTTGTGTATAGAGAGTACATGCCTGTAAAAATGTTTTGTGTTAAGCAATTATTTCCACAAACAGTAATTTGTAAAAGGGGCTTGTGGAACAAAGATAGAAAGAACATTCCAGAGAAAGGCGTGCAGTACTGTGAAGTGCTAGGGCTACATACTAAGACTTCACAAAAATCATATCTTCTCACGTTGCACGCAACTTGTTCTCTGTATTTAATTGTCTGTGTCTATAGGGACTTATCAGCCAAATATTTCACAATCTGATGGTAATAGTCACAGGAGGATTGGTTTACTTACAAGGTATGTATCTTGCTGGCAAGGCTTATAGATGTGCCAGAAAAATCAGATTTTGATTCCAAGTCAGTGTATTTGACCTAATATGAGATGTTAATTACTGCTGGAGACACTTTTCTCTAACAGTGAAATAGAGGGCAGTTGATGATATTTGACTGTGGATTGGGATACAGAGAACTATTGATTGAAAACAAGTTATTGTCTACATTGAAGAACTGGTAGTTTTTTGTATATATCTTGAAGGTATAATGGCTAAAGAGTAAAATCACGTTATAGTTTAGGTGTTTGCAAATTCTTTCTTCTTTTCTGAATTTAAAGTAAGAAACCCAGTCCTTTCATTTTGTTAACTGACCCGGTAGGTAGAAGCAGAGATGGAATATATCATCAGTCATGTATATGCCCAAGTTAGCTATATTCAAGATTCTTTATTTCACATAAATAGGACTAACACTATGTGGCTCTCTGTTCCTATGCCCCTACAGCTTTTCATTTTTCTCACGCCCATTAATATCTCCAGTTACTGGAGATAATTTTTAAGTAGTTTTGAGGTATGACAAGTGCTAAAAAATAAGAGTAGGAATTTTTTTCATGTGCAGCCATTAATGTATAATATGTTCTGATGCCTCAGTAGGGGTTAAAGGGCAAAGTGGAAACTTTAGACTTAGTGTTTAATTGTTTCTGTAGACCTCATTATTATACAAAGTGTAAATATATGTAAAAGTTATAAGGCAGTTCCAATGGTGTAACTGCATTCTAAATAGAGAAAGATGGAAAAACTTTCCAGATCCATATTTAAAGAGCTGAATCAGTTTGAATGCTTAATTTTTTACCCCTTGACCTTCACATAACTTTTCTAATTGCTTGTAGTAGCTTCCGCTCCTGGTGATTTTGGGGAGAAAGCTCTGACATTTCATTATTTTAAGGAACTTTGTATTTCTCAACTATTGTAAAAGAACAATAACTAAGATTATTTTTAATTAGCCTAAGTTCTCATGAATAGGCCCACATGTGTCTTGAACAATGATGCAGTCCTTCAGTTCTACCAATTAAATTAATAGTTAGGTCTCTTCAAGAAAATTTAACCATGCGAATACAGATTTTACTGAAGCTCACCAAACACAGTGTGCTGGCTGGGGCAGTTTCCAGAAACTTGAGCTTTCTGCTGAGAAGACCTGGCAGCCTGCTCCAGAATCAGCATCCAGTCAGCTCTCAGAAACAGACAAAAAGAGCAACTCAGTGGGTAATTCCCTCAATGGGATACAGGAAGGGCAAGTTTTCAGCTCCTTGGAGAGGTTTAAAGAAATGACCTGATCATGATGCTTTTAAAAGATATTTCTGTATAATTCTTGCACAAGCATGCACGTGTGCTTCTTTTTTTATTTATTTTTTTACATAAGAACATTTGTTTCATGCCTTCTGCCCTGTAAAAGCATCAAGAGCCGTAAAATCCAGTCTAGGGTGGATTTACACATGCACAGAAAAAATCAGAACCTTTATTACAAGAATTTAGATGGCAGAAAAAAACGAACAGTGTTTTATAAGAGGAAACCACCGAACACTGTCCAGTTATGTCCTTGTTCACAGCAACCATATGTATTAACAGTTACCTATTAGATGAAAATTCATAGGCCTTACAAAGGAAGATAACCAAAACAATCCATGCCAAACAAAAGGTTGCTAGAAGCCTGACTTAAGGGAAAGGGAGAAATCTTGTGACCACGAGCCTTCTTATGGACTTGATCAAACCATGTGAGCAAGGCACATGCTCTAGAGGTCTGTTAATTTAGAAGGTTTGGAAAGTAATAATTTTGAATCATAGCTACACTTAAAACCAGCATGTACCTCTTTACCTGCAGAATTAAGGGTCTTACTGTGTTGCATTTCCTTACTTAAATGTTCGAAAATACTAAGACCAGATAGCATATGATAAAACGCAGTAAGCACACTCTCCATTATAAATGGCTGAATAGGATACTGCAGTGCTGTTAAATTGAAAGGCAGGTCTGAAAGGAGTTTTAGGAGTTTTACATTAAGAGAAAGAATTATTTATGACTATTCTTTGGAACAATGACTTCTTGGTAAACTATATTTATTTTTTTTCATATTTACAGACCAACCTTTAGGCTTATCCGCTGACCTGAAAAAAATAAAAAATGACCCCTTATTCTTCTGTGTGTGACATACTTACAAAGATAAATGTGGAATACAGAGGGAAGAAATTTGTAAAGTGTGATCTTACTCTGTATACATTCTTTCATGACCTTAATCACTGTGGTTTTTGAATAGTTTCTGATAGTAAAGTAAGAGATGGCAAAAATTATTATCATGTTTCCCTTTACAGAATAGGGCAAATATTGTGACCTCTTGTTTCAGCTTTTATTCTTTTGGGTTTTTTGTTAGTCATGAATTTGTGGTTTGGTTGGTTGGGGTTTTTTCCTCCTGTAGCCTGCAAGAAGAGCAAGGATATACTCTAATTTTCCATTCCTCCCTTGACACTTGTAGCTGAAATAATAAGATGAAAAAACCTATGAGAAGGTGGTTCAGAAGGCTGCTTGTAATAGACAATCCAGTACACCTATATCATGGAAAGCTTGCAAAGTAGACTGCTGAAACGTTGCTGAGCCTTTGTACCCAAACCTATTGGTCTTTAGGGTTCCTAATACTTGTAGGCTTTCAAGTCCTACTTTCAAAAGTGTTTTAATTGATTTGAGTGCCTTCGTGGCAGATTTTATTAAAGAAACTGGGAATAAAATGCTTGAGTAACTCCTCAAAACTTTTTAAATTTGGTAGAAAAGCTTTTGCATACATTTATTTTCAAAAATACTGGGAGAAAAAGCTCATTTCCTCTGAAAGAGCTGAGGGAGCCTTCAGCCAAGTCCTTTCCCTCTTCTGAGGTGATTTGTTGTGCGCTCACTCACAGTGCTGGCCCACTTGACTCTGTGTTATCTAGGAAAGAGGTCTGTGCTCGACCACTGAGGCATGTGGTAAAAGCATCAGTGTTCGGCTTGACTGGTCCTCTTGCTGCCCAAGTATGAGTGTTGGTACAGAGTTCCAGGACTGGTCATCATTTAGACAACAGTCTTGTTAGTTCAGATAGCTCAAACATTTGGAAGACTAAATGCTAGCTACTCCTTAATGAATGATGAAGTTCAGTTTAAAGTAAGTATATCTGAAAGCTGAAATATTTTATAGTTACATTTTTAACTGTAATTAATATGAACTGAAGATGTCAAAAATAATGTTATGATAACCTCGTGTGTGTCACTGAACTAATTACTAGAGTATTTTAATTTGTCCAATTAAGTTCATAGTCCTTACTAATGGATGCATTAGCTTTTTACAAAATTACACATGTTGATCTCATGGAAAAATCAAATAGTCACTATAGTAAGCATGATTGCTTCAAATCATAGTTGCTTTGTCAGAAGACTTACTGACAGCCTCCAGTCAGATGCCTAATTCTACATGTAGAACCATCCTGTACTTTTTCTTTTTGTGTTTTCACAGTTACCAAACTGAAAAGACTTTGAAAAATACCTACTGTTGAACTGTGTTGTGAAATTCAAAGTTTTATCAATCTAAGTTCTTTTCCTTTACAGTCAAAAATAGACAAGCTATTATTTATGTCAAATATGACTTTTATACCAGTAGTCTTTACATCCTTCATTTTTCTTTACTGCAAAGCCATTCTGTGGAGAGTAGTCTTCTATTGAAAATGGATCTGTGATCCAGTTTTTCTTTGTTAGTGGTGGGAAAGGTGGTTTGGGGTTTTTATGTACTTGTTTGTTTTTATTAAATTTCGTGGGTCAAATTCAGCCACATACTTTTACGTTAACTTTGAGGTCGAAGTGAATTTTCACTTCATTTTTAGCAAGGATTTTTTTAAGGTTTGCCAGTGATGGCAATTTTCTTCTTCCTGTGCTATAAGCTACAGTTTACAGTGCCTTTTGTTTTGTCAAGAACATGTAGAAAGCATAGCTTTCAAGCACTGCAAACCAATATCCAGTTCGTTGAGATATGAGTTAACTACGTTACCTGTGACTCTTCGCAGCGATAACACGCGCTCAAAACAGTCAATGTTTAGAACTAAAATCACTGTGGAAAACGTGCTTCAGAACAGGGCTCAGGAAGAGCTTGAGCTTGTCTCAATGGTTGCTTCTGACTTCAACGGCACAAAAATGAAAGTCACCATGAGTTCAATGCTTCTGCTTTAGTAAAACTGATCAGTGTTACAACCAAATGCAGACTTATTATCAGATGGACATTTGCTTAGTGTTTTGCAAAGAGTACTTTGTGAAAGAACAGTAACTGTTGCTGCTGTCTCCAGTTTTGAGTTCGTGTTTGCATTTGAGTAGAGAACAGGCTGTTGCACTTTAACCACTCTTTCCCCTGTTTTTGATCCCTATAGATGAAGTTTTAAAGAGTTCTGGAACAATTAATCTTTAGTTGACATTTCTGATTCAGATCTTACCTGTGTCATCAAATTAGTCTGTTGTGGCTTCTCTTTACATGTCTCTGTGCTTTCCTTTAGTGAATATGAGAAATTCTGAAGTCTTTGTAAGAGGAGATTTCTGAAATCTTCACACTAATGCTGGAGAGACTAAGGACTGTTTCCTTCTGTCTACAGTCCATAGATTTTCTTTTTCTTAAATCAAGCACCCCTTCTTTCACAATTCAGAGTAATTGCAAATAATCAGTGTCAGACCTTCTAAAACTCCCGCAGTATTTGCCGGTCATAGCAGGAATACCAATAGATCCTGAAATCTCTTAGGTTGCCTTCTGCATGTTTTATACTTTTTTTTTTCTTATTTTCTTATTTCTCTGTATATGTGTTGGGGAAATTTTCAGTAGGGGGAACAGAGAGATTGAACTTAGAGAGCAGGGAAGGTGCCAACTCAAGGTGTGGGTGAAAGACTTACCACTCTGTTTAGGCAGCTTTGGCTCCAGGAATTTTTTTCATTCCTCGGCAGCTCTAGGCACCTCAGATGTTGTTCTTTATGTGGCACTGGATGTGTTTTAATCCCATAATTTTCTAGGTTCTAAGAAGCTACCCATCTGTGTAACAATTATGTGTGTTCTCCTAGTCTTACAATTGAGCTTTTATCCACTGTATAAACTCATCTTCAACCACTCCATATACATTTCAGCTGTAGGGAACTCACCACACATCTGTTGTTTCTGAGCTCTTGCGAGTTTGCTCTATACAGTAAGTAACACAGGTGAATGGCTCTTTTGGATGGGTCCCCTTAACAAGAGAGTGTTTCTGGTGGCAGTAGATTCTCCATTTATTTTGAATGTGAACATCAGCATGTGTTTGTCAGAAGGGACCTTAGCAATGAAGAATGGACCTCTACTGGCTTGTTTTGGTGGCTTCAGCTGTGCAGCTTGATACATGCTGAAGGCTACCCCCAGCAGAATGCTAGCCAGCCAGCTGTGTGCCAGATGAAACACAGCACCCAACTGTACACAGCCATCTCACGTGAGACACTATTAAATAAAATACTGTACTACTGACATTTTCTTTGGCTGAAAGTGTTGGGGGGATGTGTTAGGTGCTGGTGTTGGGGTTTTTTGTTGTTGGGTTTTTTTTTTTGAGCAGTCTGGTGCTCACTGCAACTGTTTGAAGGTAAAAAAATGTTTATAAAAGAGAAGGAGTTTGCATAGACTGGTTTCCAGCAAATATGGAAAAAATTTTCTTAGTAACGCTTTCCATATTTGGAACTTACACTTAGGAAATGATGTGAGCCTTGCTCCTTAGGATAGCCGCAATATGGTTGTGAAGTAATGCTGAGAGTGATGTGATAAAGTGCAATTCAATGTATGAAATTTCCTTTAAAAATGTGCTTTGTTTCCTTAATGCTCTAATATTCTTGCAATATAAATGTATTCTCTGTCTTACCTCAGAAGAAACTGCCTGTGATTTCCAAGGGAGTTTTGCCTAAGGTAGGGCTTGCAACATCAGGACCAGGAATTAGTGTAATGTGACCCACCATTTGTATTGCTTTGGGGTAAATTTGAGAGAGAAAATTTAACATTGTGTGTGTCATGCTGAGATATTGCAATATCTCGGATGGGTTATTAGGCACCAATCCAAAGGTTAAGTGCAGCAACCACATGAGATGTGGCTTTATCCTTATGTGATCTATGCCCGTGTTCCGTTTTGGAGTCCTCTGAAATAGGTATTATCCCTAGAATAAAACATGTTTATAAGACTTTACTGAAACCTATCCCAAGCTATTAAATGTCGTTTCAGTAGAAAGATGTGTGCTTACATGTCATTTGAAATCTAGAAATCAATCCTTGTATGTGTGAACTCACATTTTGAACCTGGATCCCAATGTGCATCGGATAAATATTCACGACCTTTGGGAAAGTCTAGGTATGAATTTGCAGTTTAGGACCTTTCTAATTTATATGCATATATCTTTTTGGGGTTTTATTTTCCATGCTGTTTTTGCTTGGCTTGCATTAAATAAAATGCTTCAATGGAGTGTGGTAGTCTAGCATTTGTTTTGCCTCAGGAGTAAATTGCCCCATCTTGCATATCTGGTCAAGTAAATTGCTCTCTTGCCCGTGTACTTCAATAATAATACTGGGCTTTAGACCTTCCTATACAACCCCCCAGTGAGCAGAGCCACGAGAGCCTGGGCCTATGCGGTGCTAGCAGTCTTCTCTATTGTAATGGATGCATTCATCTCCTATTTACATAAATGAATAGTTAAAACTTGTTTGGTTGCTTAAGAAAACTCATTAAGCTTTCAGAGTAGCTGTATTATGAGCACTGTGGCAATCGCTCCCATTGACTTATCTCCTGCTGGTTCACTGGGAACCAGTCCATCTCAGGGTCAGGTCCCTAAGCTTCATTGCAGAATTAAACAAATAGCATTTAAAAGAAAAATACAAATAATATGTTCAATGCAAAATGGATGTTGGTAAGCTTCCATATGAAAAAGAGGTCACGTTTAAAATTTTTAAAAATAAAATCCTATTTTTGTCTGCAAGGCCAATTTTCTCTCAGGAAATAGATCATATTTTTTATCCATTTTCTAGTAGTCACTGGAGAATGTTTGACATTGTAAGAGAAAGGTCAGTTTGTATCACCTGAAGTGGGAGGAGAATGTTTGATGTGAAAAGCTTGGCCAGATTTTTTGTTACTATTATTTGAATGTTCTGCTTTACCTTTTTAATTTATCATCTTCAGTATATGATTTTTATTTTTCTTTATTTCCTATTTGGTTTTTTTTATAGATTGGAGAAAGAGAGCATTCAGCACAGCATTAGCAATGAAGCAAAGGCCCGAGCCCTTCAGGCCCAGCAAAGAGAGCAGGAGCTGACACAGAAGATGCAGCAAATGGAGGCCCAGCATGAGAAAACTGGTAGGTGGTAGGGAAAGATTAGAGCCTGGGCACTCACTCACAAGCCAGGCCCACGCCTTACTGTGAAATGACATCAGGAACACCTGTAACCTTTGGCTGGCCGAAGGGAGCAGATGCTAACTACACCGGAGATTCCGAATTACATATTAGTTAGCGTTTAAAAGAGAAAATGGAAAGTATTGCCCACTGTCTGTTGATTTCAGAGTGCTGCTCTCACATCTGTTGCACCATCTGGATTATGAGTTTATTTACCTGTGTTCAAGAAACGTAAAGCTGAGAGAGACCACAACAAAGTAGAAAAACAAAGGGCTTGTTTTTGGCTGGATTTTCAGGCACACATGTTATATAAAGAAAATAGCATCAGAAGCTCTGCGGGAAATGCTCTGAGCTTACAGTTAAAGTCTCCTGAATAGCATTGAACAGTTCCCACAGTACACACATTATAGCTACTCTAAAAGCTTAATGAGTTTGCTTCGGCATCCAAACTGGAGAAAAGCTTTAGCCATTAATCGGTTCTTAATTCACTGTCGCAGCTGGATGTAATTCACTGGCTCCAAATTGATATGTTCCTTTATTTAATCTTTGGAGCCTCAAACATTTTTAGCATTACCATGTGCCCCCCCCCTCCTCAATCTAGAAGAAAGATGTTTAATCCCTTGCATACTTCAGGTTCTCAGAATAGGAGACTTCATTGCATTGACTTAGCCGATCAATAACTTCTAACTTTAATCTGGAAATAAAATGGGTTTTCCAAACAAACAAAAAAAACCCTTTTGTTATTGTGCAGTACTATGCCAACAACATTAATAAAAGTAAATATTATAAGTAAACAAAACAAAAATTTTTTAAAAAGGGATTTTTTAGAGAGGAAACCTATAACCCCTGAGCATAGAAAGAAGGAGGAGCTTCAGCTCTTATGGAACATGATATATTCATGTGTTTAATAAAGTATCATTTGTACGCATCAGTCCTGCAATGCCTTTAGGAAAACTATGTAACATATTAATCCTAAGCAGCATTGGATAATACCTCAGGTAGCAGGCATGTTTATATCTGCTGTCTGATCTTCTGCCTTTTTTTCAGCATTATCACAGTACTAGAGGACTTTTCCATGTTTTCAGGGAATGCAAACAGTTTCATTATGGCTGCTGTCTACACTATAAGAAAAGAAAAGGAGCTCTCAGAATCATCTTTCCCTCCTTTAGCCAGCACATCTGCATATGACCATGTGTAATTTTACACAAGAGAGATGTAATTTACCCTCCTGGTGTATGAATTGTCTCAGTATACAAAAATGAAACAACATTATGTCTAGGTTTGGTTTTTTATATCTCTAGTAGGATTAGAAGGAGTTGAAAATTATAGTCATTTATTATGTGTATAAAGAATCCTTTGGTTATTATGACCCTCCACACATACAAGGAATTTGGTTAAGAATAGTCTCGCTTTCTCCAATTTTAAAAGCAAAAATGAAGAAACATTTTTGTAGTATCTTCCTTTTGAAAGAATAAAGATGCCTGAATGCTAGGTCATGAGTTTTGGTGCAGCCCAAACTCATAGTAACTAAAAATTAATTTATAAAATGGTTTCACTCCAACTGTCACTGGAGAATAAGTCTATATCTTATCATTTAAGAAAAAAAAATTACATTAATTATAATAAGCTCAAGACCTGATAAATAAAAGAATTGCTTTTTTAAGGAGATACTGAATAAGTCTCCAGTTGTAGACTCAAATGCGTTTGGGTTGTCAGTGTATCCTCTGCACCAGTTGAGCAAGCAAAAGTCTGCTAAGGCATTGCTTGCCAATTTTATTCCTCCTGGAAATGTCAATTAACTTCTAGCTAAAAAGCAAAACCACCAGATTAGATATCTACTCTTCATGGTGACTCTTCTCTTACAAGACCAGATTCAGTGGCAACATTGCTTTAACACTTTAGCTAATTATGACATAGAGCCTTAATTTGGTAAATGATGGTGTCTTGATTCCATACCCAAGTAGCTGAAGCTTAAAAAACATTTCAAAACTAGAAGGATCTAGAAAAAAGAAATTACGAATATATAAAATTGTTTCTAAATTATCTATAAATTTATATAATTAGAAAGTAACTTCATAGTTTCATAATTTTATGATTTCTAGTAGAAGAACTGGATTCATTGCTGACTTCCCAGAATACATTCATAGCAAAATTGAAGGAAGAATGTTGTATGTTGGCAAGGAAGTTGGAACAAATGTCAGAAAAATACAGGTTAGTATATTTTTCTTAACCTGCCCCTTTTATTACTAGGAGATGCTTCCTTATTTTTTAATTCATATTTTAATATTTATTGTTATTCATTTTGTTCCAGGTATTACACATTATATCAATGTAATATATGCCCTTTAAGCAGTGGCCCTTTAAGTGGCTGAAGCTGGGAGATGAATCCCATGCAGAGTGTTTGGGGAAGAAATGAGAAACTTGCTGAACTGTAGGCAGTCTTCCCTTGCATATGTTGTGATGGGTAGTTGAGAGAGAAGAAAACAGAATTTTTCTTCTGAAAAAGCAGAGCTCTTCTGCTAAAGTAGTGCAAAATCTAAATAGATTCAAATCATATTATTATTCCAGCAATAAAAATGCACACAGACTTTGTTGCTAGAGCTCACAGTCACAGACTAGTAACTGTAAAGGATGAAGGAAAGACAGAAAACATACTGTGAAAACACATTATTCTCTGAAAATAAATACTAGAGATTGCCAAGTGTTTCTCCACCTAACAGCATTAGCTGACTATGTCAGGAACCTGAAAAAGGGAAAAGGAGCCCTCTTGCATCTCCAGAAAGTGGTATATTTTACACAAGAAACTGTAAGGAAGAATACATGAGAGTCGTTCTGAGAAGTGGCCCTAAAATAGCTTGAACTTGCCTTCATTGGAGCTGGAGCTGCTGCAGTCAGTAACAAGAATGGAGAAATGGGTAGGGATGAAGAAAGAATGTAAAAATGAGAAGAGAAAAGTAGAACTGGAGATGGTGAGAAATGAGTCTAATACAGATGACTTCAGAGAGTGATATGATCAGGTGCAGAAAATTACTTTGGCCAAGTTTTAAGTGCATGATCAGCATGTATCTTTCAGTAGCACCTCTCCAAAAGGCAATCTTTGTTCTCATTGTCACTAGATATAGTGTAAAACTACAATTCTGGGACAGAATGCTGTAGGTTTGTCTTCTGAAAAAAATCAGTAATTTGGGGAAGATTTTATAATTTCAGTATATTAATAAAAGCAGATCACGAAGCAGCAGTATGCCCAATTTGCATGGAAAATATAGTTTCCATTTTTGGTTTTTTACATATTTTTGACCTTATCATAAACTGAATTTTGGACCTGGATGTGTATTTTCTTGCTATACTTGTAGAATTTTTGTGCCTTAGTTTCCGTGGGTTTAAGAAATAACTGTATACTACCAGTACCATTATTTAATTGGCGAAATACTCAAACTCTTTTAATAACAGATGTAATAATAAGTTTTATTTGAATATTTTTGCTTTTGATGGGAAGTGCCCATTTGTAATAAGAGACGTTTCAAAATTATCTGTGACAACTACATATTTGCACAATTTCAGTGGGATGCATCCGAATGGCACATATATTTTTATATTTAATGTGGGTTTTCTAAGAAATCTAAACTGAAGTTTATGTGTTTGCATGTAAGCTGGAACCATTCTTGTGAGCTAGTCCCTAAACAGAAATGTTTCAGAAAGACAATGTCAGACGAATTATAAACCCCTCAAGCTGTGCAGAAAGAAGATAGTGTCTGTTAAGATTTTCGTGTACATAGGCATGTTTAAAAATATAGTCCTTTGTTGATTTCTTCTCTCTTGTTTTATTCTTTTATTTTTTTCTCTGATTGTCACTGTCTGAGTTTCTAGGTTGTAGATTAATGCTCAACACTACCCACTGTGTATTTGTGATTTGCGTTTTGTAATTAAGGGGAACAATGGGAGTCCATTGGGTCTCGTTATATATAATGGTTGGTTTAATTTGTTTCACTTCTATCTTGTTAATTGTAAATTGATCATTAAGATTTGAATTCTAATCTGTCACCAGGGTTATGAGTATTGAAGCTAGAGCAATGATCCTGGTTTTAATCACTGATGATGAGAAACAAATTTTATAATTTTGGTACATATTGCAGTTCATATATTTTAACACTGTATTTTATGGTGTTATAAATATTGTTAAATGACTTTTAGTGTAGTTTTACTGTTTGGACTATAATGTATAAATTATATTACCGGTTTGGCAACAGTAGGCATCCAACTGTGTGAGTTTAATTGAAGTAAAGAACACGTACCCGGCTGAACTATTTTTCTGCATGTTTAGTTGACTGCAGTCATTGCACTCAATACCAGGAGTGAAATGTTTGTTGAAGGTAGCTGTATGAAGATGGGAAACAGTCTCTCTGAAGGTTCAATCTTTAACATTATATGCAACAATACTGCATCAGCAGAAAATATTTTAGAGCTTGTATTTAATTTCCATACAAGTAAAGAATTGGTTTTAAGAGCAGGAAAAGGCAGTGTTTAAAAAACACTGCAATGCAAAAGGTAGTTAGAAGGAGTAAAGGCAGGATTGCCACTTTAGTGTTCAAAAACTAGCTCATCCTAAAAATATCCTAAGACTGACTTTGAATTGTGGCTATTTAACGTTTGTGCAGTTTTTTGCCTCTTGTATTTGAATGTTTTGGAGAAACTTGTTTGGTTTTTCTTTCAAGACTCTTCCAGTGGGGATGGTAAATAAAACCTTAAATTGCTTTTTAAATAGGAGTTGAGGTAGTTGAATGGATCCAGAAGAATAGAGGGGATTTTGTTGTTGCTCCTGCCCCACATCAATTATTTTTAATATACTGACAAATAAATGAGATTTGGCAAAATCTATTATGCATTTAATTACAAGCGTGCATTTTATATTTCATTTTCATGTGGTGATGTAGCTTTGCTCAGTGCAGTCAAAATAATATTGATTTCATACAGGTCTTCTGAGTCTATCAGATCTCTGAGGCACACACAAGGTACATGACTGCATGACTTGTGGGGCCAGCCTGAGTCTGCAGAAGTGCACCTTCATGCAGAGTTCAGCTTAGATGGCAGCACTCCAAATGTCTGCATGCTTCAGTTTCTACTAACTTCACCACATCTTACTGCTCAGACTGTTAAACTCAGAGTAGCTCTTGTGGAGCATCATCAGCACATCCGTGCTGTGTCCTTTAATTGTGCTGAATCCATCCGACATAGTGCTTAGCCCATAGATATTTCTAACTCATCTCTGTCCGTGGCATAATGAGTGAGCTATCTCTGAAGTTCAGCACTATGTACTTTGATTCTTGTTCCTCTCTCTCTTGCACCCCTGCTGTGACACCCTGGGAGCAGAGTAATTTGGAAGCATTTACATAGAACTGGTCCTGCCCCTGCCTCCTATATAAATGTGCTATCCCATTCAGTACAGTCATCAGGCTTATTACAATGTGGTTGGTTTTGGAGGGGGAATTGGGGGGGTGTTTTTTTTACCCCAGCGATTTGTCAAGTTATTTAAATATCACACAGAATTAACTGTTCTGTCTTTGGAAACTGGGGTGGATGAAAAGTATATTTAAAGATGTAGAGGGAAACTTTGACAAGTGATGATGAAGACTCTTGGTGTGCAGTATTGCGCTGGGACTGGTGTTCTCTCTTTAATGCTGACACATGTGAACCTTTTAACATTGACCTTAATAGGCATTCTGCCCTTCATATGTGCTGTCCTTCAAAACTTCAGTATCATTAAGTATTTGAATCTTGGTGGTGAGACTCTTAGATATTTACATGGAAAAGGCATTGTGTAAATAATGTCTTAATAGGCTGCCTTTTCCCCCCCCCCCCCCCCCGAGTTCAGCTGTAATTACAAGAGATGTTTTAGGAGTAGACAACACTAATATCGTGGTTCAAAGCATCAGGCATTTATGTCTGTATTTTACAGATTATGCTACTCATATTACTTTTGTTTCATTAATTGTAATGTTCAGTGGCATTTTGGTTTTGGTTGATTTGAATTCCTTGATCTTTCCGGAAAGACTTCAGGCACCTTCAAATATGATGGGGATGAATAAGTCCTTGTAAAACTTTAGGGACTTCTATCACCTTGAAAGTTGCTTCTGCTGTTTCCATGAATGAGACAATCACATATAAATAGAGAAAAAGAAGCAGGATCCCCCAGTTGGGAAACCCTAAAACCATGGTGATTTACAGTATTCCTACATGGCAAATTCTGTTGCTGAATTTTGCTGATAAAAAAAGGAATGCAGTATTGAACTTAGTTTCTGTTACCACTTGGTTGGGTTTGTCACATCAGGTCTCTGTTGAGCTGCTCTGCAGTGGACCTTTGCTTTTATCCACTGCTTGTCTGCCTTACGGTATCAGTATCATGTACAGACTGCATTCACATTGTGTGATAACAGTTGGTCCAGTTGGCAATGCTTTGTTAATGCTGACATTTAAGTTACTAGTATTTCTGTTGAATGACCAGTGTACAAATTCAATTTCTACTACCTCTCTATAACATCCTGCCCACTGTTACATGTACCTATCCAGGAAACTCCTGGGCGCTGAAGTTTGATGTACAACTATATCAGCACGATTATGGTGTATTTGTCTGTGATGTTCCTTAACAGAGCTGTAACTGCCTATCTAAATTTAATTACATACAGTCTTTGTCCAAAGTTTCCCTTGCTAAGTTCTTGTGGATTCACAGATGATACCATGCATTGTTCTCTATTTAAACATGAAAAGATTATGTTGTCATTTCTAGATTTGACTTGTCAATGTAACAACATGATTTTGAGGGAGGAGTATTCCTTCCCCCTGCACTTTGTTGTATTTTTCAGAATGTCAGTTGTTGTTGCATTCTGTAACAGCCAGGAAGGTAAAGTATCTTTCTGCTGTAATTACAGCATATTTAAGTTTATGATTTAAAGATATATCTGAAGCTTTTTAATCTCAAGATCTGGAGTGGCAGATGCCATAAATCAAATTTGTTTGCTTTTGATTCGTACTTTTTGATGGTATAGCAGATTCTGACATGTTCTCATTAACCTTTTCCAAAGAGTTGAAATTGTACAAGTGCATAATGTATATTTTATCACAATTTAATCTGAGGTCTTTTCCTGATATTAAGAAACAGCTCATGCCTGTTTCTCCATGGGCTGATGGTTAGAGATGTAGCAAGTAGCAGTCCCAGGTCATTCATGGACCTGGTGTCTTTGCTCACCCGTGAAGAATAAGAATTGCTTAGAAGTGACTAATATTCTTAAAGACTGTGCTGAGTTTTATGTAGGTTAGTGTGTGCCTGTATGATTTGTCTCTCGTTTCTTAAGGTTTTATTAATTTTCCTCTTAACGTGGCTTTGGGGTATTTTTTTGGTTTCTTTTTCTTGGGGGGGGGCAGAGGCTGGAAGGGTTTGTGGGGTTTTGTTTTTGTTGGGTTTTTTGTCTTTTTTTTAAAAGATATGTAATGTTATTTTGGGCACATGAGGTTAATAAAGTTACTAAAACAGTACCACTATTTAGAGTTCAACCTGTGCAGTGGAGTAAAGGTTGAATAAGTTTATAGTAGTTTTTTTAAAACTAAATGTTAGCTTTCGCTAATAAAGAAGTTGAAATGTGTTTTCAAAGTGCTAGCCAAATTCTTGCTTAACAAGTATGAATTTACATTTATTGATCTTATTTAACATCATGCATAATGCCAAGTGACATGCCTGTTTAAATGAGGCTGAAATTAGCTTAGCCAACCTATGACTGAGTGATTGCCATTGGCATATTTACCAGATACCCTTCAGCATCATGTTCTTTTGTCTCAAGATTTTCTGAAACAGAGTTTTGTTTCTGTACATTCTAGTAATAGCTTGTTTATGCATTACATATACATGTATGAAATTTTATAAATGCTGAAGCCACATATTGATGGCATGCTGCAGGATGAAATCTGACAACATCCATCATCGCTTTGTTTTACTTCTGTAGATCTGAAGTCAACCAGCTTAGTCAGGAAAAAGAGTATCTTCATGGCAGATTGGAGAAGATGCAGAAACGGAATGATGAATTGGACCAACAGTGTATCCAGCATGGGAGAATGCATGAGAGGATGAAGTCAAGGTAGGAGGTCCTGTTAATCTGTCGATATATGGTATGCTCAACTGTACTGGTTGTGTTGTGTAAACATAAAAATGACACTAGGTTGTGTGAAAGTAATATTCTTTCCTTATGAAAATGACCATTCCTTCTCCCTCACCAAGCATTCTGTCAAGTTTTTTTATAACATCTTTTGCTTGTGCCATTTTAGATAAATAAAAGGAAAGTTTGAACAACGCAGTCTTCCAAAGAATTTAAGCCTGGTACATATGTGTGTGGGCTGCTTCGGCTGTTCTCTGCTCTAACTTGGATGAATAGTCTTACCATATCAAAAAAGAAAAAGGGAGGGAATAGGGGGGAGGTGGGGAGGAAAGACAGAGGAGGTTATTCAGTGATACAAATGTAGAGTACAGATGTGAATTCTATTATGCCATGTAATAGTTGTATTTTTGAGGTTTACCATCATTTAACTTGCATAAACAGACAAATCTTAGTGAAGATCTCAGTAACCAGAGAAATGCTAACAGCTTCCAGGCACCACTAGCCTTTCAGACAAGCAATGACTTCCTCAGGAAGAGCTGGAAGCAGCTGCAGCAAGACTAGTATGAAATATTTCCACCAATATCAATTGACTATTCTGTCCAGAGTGTCCAGACTGATAATGCCTTGTGCTGTGATATGGATTAGATGTCCTCAAAGATCACTGTGGATTCTTTTCCTTTTTGTTCCAGAAACTTCATCTATGCTCTCTTGTTCTGTTTTCCACTCTACATTAAGTATAACAAGCACTGAAAGAGCTTAAGCATGCTTGTGGAGGTAGAGGATGAAGTAAGGAGGAGGCTGAGCAGCAACTCTGCAAATCCAATCAGCCAGGCTACCTCTTGTCAGTACTGAAAGGCAAAATGCAGTTTAACTTCATTTGGACTATACAGTCCTTACTGTGAAAGATTGTTTCCTTTTTTGATCACTGACCTACTGATAGGAACAGAGCTTGCATGCATTGAAGCAGCCAGTCCTTTATGCTCATTTTTTTTAAAGTATTGATTTTTAATTTTTTTTCTTTTTTTGTTGCCATCCCTTTATTCTCTGTCTTTCTATGTAAGCTTCTTCCTACCAAGCACTTCATGCGTCCATTTCAGTCACCCAGACCCCCTTCTTTCCTCTTCCTTTTCAGATTTCTGTCTGTTCCTCATCCTGTTCTTCTGTAACCCTGGATTGTCATCCTCATTTACCTCTCGGAGAACAAACTAATTCAAAATGCTACAACTGTGTCCCTAATCTGTGTGACCATTTAATCTTTCCTTTTATCTCACCTTCCTTTCGGTTTCTTTACTCGTGGTGGATTCTTACCATATGGAGGAATGAGGACTGAAGGTTACCTCCAGGAGAAAAAAAAAAAAAATTCCCCCCCCTCTTTTTCCTCCTAGCTGTTCTGTAGAATTATTAGTATCCAGTTGAATTTAAGACTGCTTTGTAAGTTTTTGAGAAAACCTTTCCTCTGTCAGAACCAAATAAAATTGATCCAATGGAAAATGTTGCTTATTCTTTGCTGCAGCAGCAATGATTTATACACTAGAAAAGATTTAAAGCATTAATCCAGAAAAGAAAAGTGGTTTGGAAGCAGAGTGGTCATGCTGCAGGCAATGCCTTACCTTCTGCTGCTGTTTTGCTGACAACAAGGAGAGAAAACAGGACAGTAATAGCATTTGTCTTATTTAATATTTTAGAATATGTAAATATGGAAGAAGTTATCAATTATTTGAAACATGAACAGTATGCTTTACCAGCATTTTAAGAGGGGGCTCTTTTAACGTATTTTTAATTGTGATCTTGCACTGTATTAATTTAAAATCCAGGTAATAAGTGACAAGACTGATACAATAATCTGCTTTAAAAATCAGTGTGATTTAATTTTAATTTCCATGTGAAAACTGTAATAGATTTTCAGGATCAGTTCCCAAATGCTTTAAATTAGTTATGAAGTTTACAGATGCAGGTGAAGAAAAGGAGAAAGTAGAACTACTACAACAAATAAATCTCCCAGTTCCTTATATTCATGTTGTAAGACTTCCACCAAATAAAAACATCCAGTTTTGAAAATAGAGATCTGACTATGCTACTCAGTAAAAGAAGAACAACAAAGAATAATAATTATAATGTATTTTGCCTCAGATTTTCATCCATCACTTAGATACTAATAATCACAGCAAAATACTATTAACACGTTAACACATTTCCCCTTTGTATGCAGCTACAAATAACTGATCTTTTTGCAACACAGTCCCACAAAGTGGATTCCTACCTAATTTTCTAGCTGCTGTTATTCTGGCTCTCTTTAGAAAGTTTTTTGTATCAAAATGATTTTGGCTTAACTTGGGACCTAACATTTGCATTTGAATAATGAGGAATTGTTGTATTTGTTTAAGAAGAAATCTTTGTCAATACTTGTGTTCTCCAAGGAGAATATGACAGGCCCTGATATAACTATTTTGTGGAAGAAGCAAGATCTAATTGATCAATCAGAATTTCTTTTGGAGAAAAACAGTGTTTTGGCAGTCATAATAGTTGCATTCCTGAAAGTGAACAAGATAACTCTTTTACTGCCTTTCCTATCTTTCTGTATAAATACATCCTGCAAATGAATACAGTCCAAAATTATATAAGCAAGTTTTAAAGAAAGAGATTGCAGTCATTAAAGAAGATATTGAATCAGCCTTTTCAATGTAATGGAAATTTCTAGGCCTTTCAATGTGTTTTTCCTTAGTGAAATATGGCATTAAAAGAAGTAGATGTCCATCTTAAATGATACAGCTGTCACATGCTACTGAGGCAAACTTGAATTGAAAGATGTATAGGTTGCAGGACTAGAGTGACATGTTAAGAGTGCAGTGGAGCTCATGAAAAGATGTCCATTTAATGTTTTTAACCTAGCAACACTCTGGATCTTTGTTTAGATACATGTATGGGGTTTTTACATTAGTTTTTTTATTGTTTTGATATGGATTTTGCAGCTATCCACTTTATCATTTTAGACAATGATTTGTTTAGCTAAGTAGATCATCTCAAAAGTATTCATTAACGTGACATAGAGTCACCTATGAGTCACTGAAAGTGGTCATCATGTGTGACTTTATGGATCTGAATCTTGGTGAAATAAATTCTTGTCTGTTATGTAGCAAAGAGTCTGTTTGTAGAAATTTTCAACCTCACAGCAAATTGTGTCATTAAATTCTTCAAATTCCCATTCTGTAGACTTGAGTTCACATTAGAAATTAGCAGGTAGCAGAAAGTACAGAATCTTTTATAAGGCAGCTGTAAAGATAGAAACTAGCCAAGAGTAAAAAGAAGATGAAGTAAAAATAAAAGGTTGTTTTTTGGGGGTTTTTTTGGTGCTCCACTCCACGTAAAATGAATAGATTCCAGACGAGGGAAAATTCAAAACCAAATGAATTGTGTAACTGTACATGTAAAGTAGGTTGATTCTCTCCTTAATCTGGTTTCAAACTGAATTCCCAGGCATGTGTTTACACCTCTGTAGTTAGACCAGTTCTGTAAATGCAGATCCACTTTCCCATGAGCTCTTTTCTCTCCCGATTTGGGGACTAAGAAGAAAAAGACAAGAATCTGCCTAGATCTTATTACTGTTGGAATGTATTTATAAATAAGTGTTATTTGCCCAAGTTGCCATGGGTCAGGATTTCATCAAACTATTTAAGCTCCCACTGAACTTAACTCCTGTAGTTACCACGTTCAATTATGGCTTTACTTGTCTGCATCTGTTCTTCTCACAAAGCAGGCATTTGATTGTGAGTCAGCTATTTAGAGAATTTCTTCTGTGGACAGCCAGTGTCTAAAATGGGAAGCATTTAATTAAATATAGCTTAGCTCTTCCTGTGTATGTTTCCTATTAAAGACCCAGGTGATATGTGGAAATACAGCAAATATGGAGTAGTATCTTCAAGCAGGAGAAGAAAATCTTAGGCAATTTCTTTCGTTTTTTCAAGATGAGCTGGCCATGCCTTTACTTTTTATCAAGCAGCTAAAGGAAAAAAAAAAGCATTTGGATAGTAGTTTATTTGAAGTGGAAGTCTCTTTTGAAATCTTTTTAATAGAACATATATTTAGAAGCTTCTAATGAGTTTTTTCCCAAACATTTTTTCAAACTAAGTTCAGCATATGGAATTTGGGGCTATGAATTTTCTCTGTTTTGGTGATTAGAGTTGGTATTACTGTTATTTTTACTGTAAGGTGTGTGATTGCTGTTCAATCTGTGTAACATTAACAATAATACATTTTATGCAAATTTATATGGAGCTTTTTGTTGTGGTAGCTTTTGGGGGTGACACTGTTAAATGTATTTCAACTGTATTTTTGCTAGTAAAGTTAAAAAGAAGAGCCTACAGGACTGGCAGTTTGGGGCAGATGTGTGTCTATTCCTTAGGCATCAGTGGTTGTAAGTTAACTATAAAAATGTTACAACCATCTGTGTAACAAGACGGCAGAGATCTGCTCTCGCCTGTTACTATAAATAAGAAGGAGATTTGTTTGACTTCATAGACATTGGATTTATAAAGACTATATGTGTCAAATTGTAACTACGTGCCATGTTGCTGAGATATGTCTGCAGCCAACTACCTGGGGTGTCTTCCCCTTCAGACATTCTAGTGTAGTGCAGCAACTGTGCAGAAATGTCTGTATAGCACAACATGTGACAAATTATATTTGTTTTCTACCTATGGCGAAATGTATGATTCTTATGGATAAGCTTATCTGGAAGAGTAGCTAAAATGGATTTTTAAATGGACCACTCAAGGAGTGAAAATGCAATATTCAGTTTGACAAGGATTTTAAAGGCTTTTTGCCACCATTAGGTTTATTTTTTGTTTTGTTTTTTTCTTAAGTAATAGTGTATGCAAGATCATGTGTGCATGAGAGGGCACATATCTGTGAGAATTGAGACAAAGAGAATACACCAGCATTTTCAAGTAACTGATATGTAATATCACAATAGCTAGTTTGCTGTCACTATTACACTTCTGAATAGAAATTTTTGATTTCTTGGCAAATCTTCAGTAGAACAATTGATTAAAATTATTTCTTGATAACTGGAGCAATCAAATTGCATTTGAAATTTTACATTTTCTGTCTAAAGCTCTGGTATTTTGTGTGTGTGTGTTTTCAAGAAATAATGATGGATAGAAGAACTCAGGTTAGGTCATCACCTGAAAGACCTTTATTTTTTTTCCAATCCTGTTCATTCTCAGTTGAATACATTGTCTTCCTTATTCTGCTGATAGATTAGTGTATTTTTTTAAAGTAACAGTGAGGCAATTGTGTACTATAGTTTTACTAGACTAATCATCTAGTTTGAAATGCAATTATAAAATAAAAATGCACTGCATTATGGCTTTGTAGTTTAAAATGCATTTATTTCTATATTAAAAATAGAGAGTAACATACGTAGTATCCGTAACATCTTTGATATTAAAGATATAGAGATATTCACATTGTCTCAATGTGTAAAGAGCGTTATGCTTCACTTTTTCCTGAGCATCATTACTCATACCCACATATCTTTGGTGTGGTTTTGCTGTAATGGGATAGCTGTAACAATTGGAGACATATAAATTTTTGTATAGCCTTTCATACAAGGAGTTGGTAAAAGGTTTTTTGGTCAGTGTGTCAGCATTGCAGTTCAGACAGATAAAACTCTTAGCTCGTCCAGAATTTAGGGTTATCGCGATGACCTAATTTTTTATTTCTATATAATACTCATGTTTTACGTTGAGAAATGGATACTCCAGAGAAGTGCTATTAGGAAATAATGAACAGATAATGTGTATATACATATATATATATATATGTTGAAAATCCTGTCAGAGTCTGAAAGTGTAATTGGCTTTTGTTTATTTTTGGGATGTTTGCACACAGTTAAATGCTCTGGAATAGAAACTGGATGTTAAATATCTCTCCCTCCTTCTTCCTCTGCAGTTCACTATTTGTCTATTTGCTATATATCTATTCAACTATTTTTCCCCTTCTCACTTTAAATAGATGTCTATATATAGTGTGTATATAAATACATAAATTATTTATGCTTTTATATGTATAATATTCCCATTCTAAGTAGTTAATAAGTTATATAATATTATCTAAGATGCCACATAGTGTTTTTAAAGATTTAGTCCCCAACAACTTAACAGTAGATACATGAGGCAAAAATTTTCTTAGCTGTTGGAAATATTGAAAATGTATACCAAGCGTGAAATAAAAGGTTTTCAGAAAATGCTGCAAAAAATAGTATGTAAATAAGTTCTTAACCTTAAGAAGCAAATGACAAGCAGAGGGAAATATCACACCCAAGTTCTGGAGAGATGTTTAGGGTACTTAATAGTGTTCTGTAAGATGTATTCTAGGTCACAGAGTACTGCGTTCCCCTGTTGCTAAGTGTGTGTATATAACATATATGTACTTATATGTATAGTTTACATACATATATATTTCTTTAAGAATGTATTGAGCTCCTTTGTAAAAATCATTAATCCTCGCTGTTCCAATTTGGACAACTGTTTCCACCAGCACTGATCCTCTCATTGAGATCCTTCTTATTTTTGGTCTGAAATAATTTCTGTTTGGTTTGTACCTACGTGTCTTTGAGCCAAAATTAGGACAGGTGGTTCTTTTGTTCAAAAGAATCTGCATTGTTAATGCAAATACTTCTGTTTATAAGTAAAGAGTTGGACTTATTGATCCCTGTGGGTCCCTTCCAACTCTGCATATTCTGTGATTCTGTGAAGCCTTCCGCTTTTGTTAGTTTTGCAATAAGCTCTTCATCACCCTCAGTGTTCTGATTGTTGATCATTTTTGAATCTGGGCAGTCAAAACTGCTTACATGGTCTTGGACAAGGATATTTGAATATATGGAATTAATATATTCAGTAGAAATTCCTTGACCAATAAATCCTACATTTACCTTTTTGGCAACTGCATCAAGAAGTGTGTCCAGGATCTCTTCCTCCAAATAAATTCAAGTTTTCAGCAGAGACTTTTGCTATGAACTGCAAATGCATTAAGTACCCAGCATAAGGCTTTGTACTCTAAAATTTCATCCTGTGTCTGCTGTTCCAATCATCTGAGTCATGTTTCTTTCTGTGCAGTATCCCAGACCTTCTCTAAGCTGATAGCATGTCTTAAATTTATCAGCCCACTCCTATTTTTTTTGTGCTGAGTCATAATTCAGAATATTCAAAAATCTGTTTAAATGCAAAGAAATACACTTAGAATTCTTCCTTCCCTTCAGTTGTTCCCGTTGGCTGTGTGCTTTGTTTTAGTCAGTTACTTGTCAACAACAGCTTAGTTAACTATTGCTGATGGGTTATGATATTTAACGTTTTGCTGAAGTTAATGTAGGTAAGATTTATTGCATTTCCTTTATCAAAGAATGAGCTGTCAAAGATATGACTGAATCTGCTTGATCTAACTTACATTTTAGTTTTTCATGTTCCATCTACCTTTATGTCCTTATATATTCTTTTTCTTTCAGAATTTATTGTAGGCTTTTTTGTGCATTTATCGTCATGTTAATGGGCTGTTAATTATCTGCATTACCTTCTTGAAGGATTAGTTAATGCTGCATTTGGTTTAACTGCGTAACAATATAGTTAATGTGAGGAAGAAGGTGTAGAGGGGAAGTGATAGTGTCTGTTCACTTTGCTGGCCACCACAATTTTATTTTTTTAGGAGCTGGAGAATAATATCTGGGAAAGTGATACCAGTTGATGTCTCAAAGAAAAGCTATTTGGAAAAACAGCCAGGTTTGCTTGCTCCTGTGTTGAGCAGCTACCAACACTCTGACTAACTCTCCCTCTACTAAGAATCTGGTAGTTGTCCTCTTCTGAGAATATCTTCTACTCTACAGCTTTGATATATTCTGCCTTCTCCAAAACAGAAACAGGGATAGCTCTTATTCATGCCATCATGAACAGAGTCAAAGCCTTTAGCTCACTAATAGTAAACTTGTGTCCTTGTCTACCAGGAATGTAAAAAGCCCTGAAATATGTGTGACATAAAACAGCACAACATAAGGTTCCAGGCTGTTCTTGTTACTTTCTGTTGTCAGGCACAGTTGTTAGTTTTCAAATTTAAATGTTAATTTAGCATTAGGGAATCATTTTTGATTCCTCTAAAATGGAGGTGGATAAAGGTGATGTCTTTGACAGCTCAGCCCGGACTCTCCTTGATATGGCAAGATCTAGAAACTCTTGGCGCTATGCAGATCATAACACTGAGAGTGAAAAAGATGCGCATCACGAGACAGAAGTATACCCATGGTTCTCCAGGGGAACCCCATTTTTTTCTCCTAGCTTTGCTACAAATCTGCAACTGTTGTAATTTTGGTTAGGGGTTGCTTCTGGTGGTGGTATATGATTGTGTTAATCCACCAGTTTATCCCTTCAGCGCCACATCATCTTCTTTGAAACACTTTGCCTTCAGTTCTTGGTAGAAGCATCTCTGGTCCATGGTAGTAGTCATGGACCAGTCTTCCTCACCACTTTCCCCAGAGATGTGAAATAAAAAATGAGCAAGTGAGGTCAACATGCTCTTTTTCTGTCTTGTGCATAAAAAATATAGATGTTTAATGGCAAGAAATAGCACCAAAAAGCATGTCACTCATGTTCATTCAAGTTATCTCAAGTTCATTTAAGGTCCCCAAAACTACAGAAGAAAGGTTTCTACTCAGGGTAATAGCCTTTCCAATGTAGTATAAATTACTAGTATAAAAATTAAATTTTTGAAATCCCTGACTGTTGCACTCACCTGCTTTTCTTTCTTCCATATCGTGTTTCATCTGCATTTTTCAAGTTCATTTTCAGGTACTGTATTTCTGTGTTATCATTGTGATGTGTCAGAACAATATAAAAAAAATAAAAATTTTTAAATAGCCACTGTGAGACTACCACTATGCAGTAGTTCAGCAGCAAATATCTAGTTGGGATATTTAACAGTAATTGGGATCTTCCTATTGGGCCTTCACTGAACTCACAATAATAGTAAAATCTAAATATTAACCCATTTGGCAAATTACTTTAAGCAGTAGCAGATTTTCTTACGGTTTTGATCTCTGTGTATAACTGAGATTTTCAAACTAAGGCTATTTAAAACCTTCCATTCCCATTTAGTGGGGAATGAAAATGAAGACAGATGAATAACATTTAAAGAGCTTTGCAAGTGTGTCATGAAAATTTACCAGCTCTGTAACAAAATCTGTTCACCTGCCTGCTTTCAAGGTTATTTTTGTAAGAGGAGACCCAAACTAATGATAATTTATGTTTTAATAAGTGAGTAGAGTTTTGCAAGGTTATTGTAAGAGTATTTTTTCTGGATAACTTTAGTGTTTTGATTGCTTCTGCAGGGTCCTGGCCTGCTCCTATGGAGCATCCTGTGGATGTTTTCATTTTCCTCATATAAATCTAACCTTTCCTTAAATCTTTGAAATGTTTAGCCACTTAGTGATGTGTCTTGTTCCAGTAGCTCCATAACCAATGTTGCATTTGAAGGTGGGGTATTTTCCCATCATGCTTTTTCCATCTTTCAAGCTAATAATTACTTAGTTTATGCATTATGAGACTAACAATCTGTTTTTCCACTGGTCGTGTCCTCTAAAACACAGATAGAACTTCCTTTTACCTATTTCTTGTCTAAGTTAAACTATCATTCTCTTCCAGAGCTCCAGTCATTCATTATCAATTTCTGAGTGCACTCTAAAAAAATTGCCATCCTAAAAAAATTAAGTGCTAAAAGGTAATGGTGTTTATTGTGCCTTGTGATAGTGCTAGTTGGCAGTAGTCTAATAGTAACAGGCATTGGGCTAGTTTCTGGAAACATGGTCTTAAATGTATTATCCTTCAACTGCTGATAGCACAAGTTGTAGTGAAATAGATTATGGAAGTGGCTATAAGGAAGGACAGTATGGTAAGACCCGCTTAGCATCCGTATTTCTAGGGTACTCAAGACAGCATTGTGTGTGCTTCACAGCAGGGCTTCTCAGTTTGGTTCTGAAGTAAAGCAGTGATGATGGAAAATATGGAAGAAATGGAAAAGGACAGTAAGATTATTCTGTGTTTAACTTGTTCTTTGCGAACAGCAAAGTCATGTATTGAGGGAAAGAAAGGAGAAATGAGATTTTTAATTTTTTTCTAAGTTCTTTTTAACCTCAGAGAGCGAGATTTCACCTTTAGTTATACATATGAAAATACATCCTTGTCCCAAATACATCTCATTACTTGAGACTTGATCCTGAATGGTCCTTAGAATTCTGATTTGATTCAAGTCAAGGTTGCTAAATACTTCCAGGTCTCCAGTATCCAAAAGTTGTCTCAGTGGCATGGCTGAAATGACAGTAAACTTTTCTCTGCTTATGTAAAGCAGTGTAATCTTTTTGAGTGCTACACTAGCACTTCCCACACTACCAGGGATATAGCCTTAGTTTAGCTATGTGACTTGCATGAAATCAAAAACAACTTACAGGATTTTGGTGGGTTTTGGGTTGGTTTTTTTGTTTTGGGGTTTTTGTCTATTGCTTGAGTGACTGACCTTTTAGATATATATTAAAAAATACAGGTGTATGTGTGTATGTATATGTATATATATACACACAGTTTCAGAACTAAAAAAAGCTCATCTGTAAATTGACACCAAACATGGACAAATGCACAGAATAAATGGAAGCATGTCGGTTAAAAGCACTTTAACTTTTACTATTGTGAATGCTATTATAATTTTCTGTGCCTTGTCATGCATGTGTTAGATGATGCAAATACTTGTGCTTCTCAAATATGTTGTATGAATAAAATGCACAAACAAACTGAGCAGAGGCATAGGTATCCTTGGGAAAGGGCTTTCTGTCGTGTTAACCCGTGTCAATAAAATCCACAGGAAATGTGTCTAGCATTTTTTCCTTTTCAAATTTCCATTTTTAATAGCAAGAAGACACTCCAGGCAGTGCATTTCTGAGGGATTATTACATTTCTCGGGTGGCTGAAGTCACTCACCCTTCAGCCTTGTGCCTCGCAACACACCCGAGGCGAGCAATAATCCCCAGCAAGGCACTGCTTGTCTTATTGCTTAATTATTATACCTATTTAATGCTGCTTAGAACATTGTCAGCTGTTGAGAAAAGGTAATTATCACTAGTCAAATGAAAAACACTTTTTTGGCTGCCTTACGGATACACATTTTACTGGTACCTTGATACATAATGAAGCCTGATAGCAAAACTTTTGCTTGTCTCTTCTTCAAGCCACAGCTGTTTCCCTGCTAAATTCATCCCATCTGTCTCCCCTTCCGTAAGGCTGTAGGCAGTATAGCATAAGTACAGAAGCAGTTCAGTGCTATTTTGGATAAACATAGCTGAAATTTGAATCTTTGCCATTTGCAATGCACACATTTTGTTTTACTGCTGTAAAGAGAGCTGTCAAAATAAAAACTACATGGATAATTTACTGAAATGCAGTCAAATAAAGGGATGATCAAAGGGAAAAAATGAAGATATAATATAGGGTCACTCTTACATTCATGGTGTATTCTGAACATTTTAATTGTTCACCTCTTGACATTGCTGGGTGCAGAGAAATTGGTAGTGAATAACAAAAGTAGAAGCCACTGAATTAAAATAGAACATGAAGTCCAAACTTCTTGTCAAAAAGGGTAGCAGGCAATTATTTGTGATAGTGCCCTATTGAACTATCTGACCAAGGTATTGGTTCCTTGCTCATTTTATAAGGAGTATATAATTATGTAAGATAATACAGCTTGGAAATTAAATCCATCATTTTTTTATATGACACTGTCTCTGAAAATGTAAGGACACCATAATGATCACAATGGGGCAACAGTCATTACACCCTCCTTTACTCTTTGCAGTTCTGATTGACATGGAAAAGTATATATTAAAGCTAAGTACAATCATCTTCATTGAGTTTGTTGTTCGAAAATGGATTGATGGTTAGTTACCCAGGGCTTGTGTTTGAAATTCCAGGATTTCTGGAACAGAAGATCCAAATGACAGTAAGGTCTGCCTGCCTTGAATAAATTGAGTACTGTGCAACATACAATATTTGAGAGTCTTTCAGGCAAAACCCTTTTGAAAAAAGTCCTCTATTCTGCTGAAGTGTTAGAAAAATCCTATGGTACCTCTAGTAAGAGAAAGGCTTTGACCTTTGACCAGGGTATCCTATCTTGGATATATTTTCCTTTCACCATGTTATTGTGTTCTATGCGGTCCATCTCAGAGAAAGATTGTGACTGGTAAATCCTTCTAAGTGTGTTGTAGGAGAATCTTGAAAGCTGTTTCTAGGTTAACCCTGACATGTATTTGGTATAGATCCATGTTCTGTGGAAGTTAATTCTCAAAGGCTGTTGCTTCCAAATTTGTATTGCATTAGGCAAAGGTGAACAAAGCCATGTTTGTCCTAACCTAGAAGATGTTCGTATTGACAAAGAAAGAAATAGATGATGAACTTAATGTTAGTAGACAATGAAATAATCTCAATATCATCATCATCATGGCTAGGCTTCGTGAACGAAGATTTGGGAAGGACTCTACCCACATTTGCTACAAGTGCGCTGGTGGCTAAAAAGGCGGCCAATACGGGATAGACAAGTCTGGTTGCAAAAGGTACAGCAGAAAGACTCCTTAGGTGGTATCGGCAAGATATGATTCTTTCTGCATTGTCTAATCTCAATATTATACTGATCCAAAATTTATGAGCATAAACTTCCTCTGGGAAAAAGCACTTCATGCAGTTCACCACTAAAATACTGATTTCAGTGTTCTGTGTTGAGGTAGAGAAGGGGAAAAGAGGATATTAAGTTGTTAGCTGCTTCTGTATTTACAGGACTGTTTTCAAGCTGTATCAAAAGAAACGGTCTTTTGTAATATTACCAAGAAAAGTAGTGCTATGTGAAAAGCTTACAAAGTGGTTTTCTTACAAGTATATTTAAAATCATTAGTCTGTGACAAGAATCAAGACTGCGTTACTCCTCCATCTTTACAGGATGAGAATTTCTCTGTCTTTATAGACACTAAATTGAAATATATTCACAGATTTCAAAACACTACTTTTAGTTTTGATCCATAATATAAATAAGGATGTTATAATCTGTGAGACTGAATGTTGGTATTTAGTTCTCTGTAACTAATCCAGGAGCTGGTAACACAGCTACTGCACCAGAACTAGTGCCCTCGTGTCAGTTTTAATGAAGAAAGGCTCTGCTGTTTTTTAAAGGAAGCCCAGTTCTTTCAAGACTCCACCATATGTAAAGGCATCTCCCCTCTGCCTCCCTTTGAGCTTGACTGAAAGAGTAGTTGTGTAGACTTCTTTGTGGTCACCACAGTATTGCAGTAAAGGTCCAGGTACTAGGACCATCATGGAACAACTGCTTTTATGGTAAATATGTTGTGATAATTCTTTAAAGTCCTATTTTATATTATTTTTATATTATAAAAATAGTGTCTATGGCTTGGTCATCCATCTTTGTATACCACACGTGTGATGGAACATGTGCATGTACCAACATAGTATTTCAAGAAACGTAAGCTTTTTTTTTTTCCTCCAAAAGGAGAGATTTACTTTTGTGTTGCTACATATTGAAAATGGTTGACCTCTGTTAGAGTCATTTAGGTAGCTACTATACATTGAAGCAGGAGGCCTGTACCTTCATGCATAGCGATTTTGACAGCTTCACTGCATTTTTCCAAATGATTCCAGTTTTTCCAATGATTCCAAAACTGCAAGTAGTTAAAGAAAATTAGATTTTTGCAAATGGTTTTACCCTCTTACAGGGTTGCACAACTGAGATTTGGGGATAGAGGAGGGGACAACATCAAGAGCAAAACAAGTTACAGTTACTCTCTTGCCATGTGCAAAGTATTAAGAAAGCTGTCAATATTATACTTTTCACATATATGAAAACCCCAAGAATATGTGAATTCCTGGTGATTCTTCATCTACAGTTTTGAGTGTGCTCCCACTGTTGGGACTGTTAATAGTGATCTGGATCTAGTAAGATAATTTTATTTTTTTTTTCCCCAATCTAGCACTTTAAACACCTACTTGTTTTTGTCTGGTCATCGCCTTTTTACTTACATCCAGGATTTTTTTTTCTACGTATCAGTTTTCAGATCAGACAGAAGGCCCTATATTTTCACTCATTCCTTCTGCAGGTAAGTGTAAGGACAAAAAGAAAAGAAGGAATGGGTTAGAGGGATCACATACTACCAGACAAAAAAATCCATTAGGTAATATGGAAGAAAAAAAAGCTTTAAAGACAACAGAAGAAAAAGACTTTTTACGGTACTGTTTTCTGTTATTTTACCTTTTCATGCTTTTCTTGGTTTAAGGTAATTTTAGGTATTCCATCTCTACATTTAGTAGGAATGGTTTCTGCCAAAAATGTTCTGAAGATTTCTCAGTCTTCTGAAAAAAATTTGGTTTTGAATGTACACAGTGAACAAAAACCTCTGCTTGTTCAAAATTTTTCATGCAATTTACTTCTTTGCTCAGTTGCCTTGTGAGTTATACAACCAGAACTGAAAGCCAGTACAATGTTTACAGAATATTATTACTTTCACTCTATCTTAGCTGTCTGCTCCCATTTTCAATTGCCTCTATTTTGGCAAATTTTAGACTTAGTTGTTGTTGTTGTTGTTATTATTAATGTTTAAATATTCTGACTAGATATCATTAGCAAGCTCCAGATTTTAAAATAATTTTTTTAATAACAACATGACATAAACTGGACAATACATTATATCTGCATGGTACAAAAATGTTTTTCTTCTTTTTTGCCTAGGTTGTCACAAATGGAGAAATTATAGCAACTATTATAAGTGCTCGCAGGTCATCTATAAACCAAAATTAAAATCCCTTTCATTCAGCGATAATGCAGGGCTTTGGTTTATTTTGGGGTTTTTTTCTATTAACATTGCATGGGCAAAGCTTACCAGATATTATTGTGTTCAAATGCTTCCCTCTGAACTGTTCTTCTATGAATTGTCTCTGGACCGAGCACCACCCTGTTCCATTTGAGCCCCCTCAGTGTACAGAAGCAACCCCAAACAAAGTTTTAAACAACAGGGATTATTTATGCAAAGACAGAGTTTAAATTAATTTTGGTAAAAACCAGAACTGATTAGAGTCCTGATAGTTCAATTCATTAGCAGAGTCCCCCAGTTCCACTTCTGTTAAAGCAGTGTTGCAAGATAAATGAGTGATCCTTCCCATGCTACTTTCTTTCGTTTTTGGTGGAACTTCAGTTCCTGAAACATCTGAATTCGTTTGGTCCCTTAAACACAGCAGATAACTGTAGAGCAGAATTAAAAATTGGAATTACTTGAGATGTTAGTGTTGTTTGTCTGAAAATAGCGTCCTAAAAATCCTATTCCACTAAAATGTATTCTCTTCTATTTAGCTAATTTCTATTCATATTTTCAAATAGCACAGTTGGGGATTCTTTCCTTTGTAATCTTTTTGGGAAGGAATTTCTTCCTAATACTTCAGTGACTTTCTGCATCAGATTGCAGGGTAATGTTACAGTCAGTAATGTTTACATCAACAAATGTAAATTCAAATTAAATCTATTATTTAAATAGCATAATGGAAGCACATGGTGCTTTGTAGTCATGTAATTAAAGAAGATCTGTGCCTCCAGGAGTTTATGATCTAAAGATCAAAACCAGTTCCACATGCAGCAGACCTCTTCTAACTATCAGTCTACAATTTGGGGATTTTGTCTTGTATCTACTTCAGCATAAATTTTACTCCAGAGCAGAGATTTCAACCAGGCCAGTGCAGTAATGTCTGAGATGTAATGCGTAAGTTTCGTACTTGACACTTAGTGTAGAGACAGTTCCCCGCTTAGCACCAAAAAGCTTCGTGTTTTGATTTATACCTTGCTTATTTAACAGTAATGCTGTGAACTAAACTTCATGAATTATACTAGTTTAGCTAGGGGGGAAAAAAATCAAATTCTTGTGTTTAACAAGGAGTCTGACTAGCCATGCTTTTTTTTGCCTTTTTTTTTCCAGTTGTGAAAGTAATTTTGTGCAAAATTGCATTTGAGTTAAATTATTCACTCATCCTGGGGCAATAGCCTGTATTCACTTTCCAGCTGAGCCAACTTAAAATATGGGAAACAGACCAGCCTAACATTCCATTGTTGCCTTATATAATGTGGTGTTTTGGAAATGATGATGAAGGCAACCTGGATATTTCATGGATGAATTAGTAGATTCATAAACTGAAAGCTTTGCTTGCCATTTGTAATGGTGTTTCTCCCTTCCTTTCAAAATTCTGTGCTCACAAATCGGAGATGTTGCTTTTATTTCAAAAGAAAAGAGGAGGACCGAAAAAAGGAAAAAAAATCAAGCCTCTTTTCTCTTTTGAAGAAGTCTTTGCCTGAATTGCTGGCTGAGTTCCCTCAAAAGGCCTGGACTCCTTCAAAGCTTGGAACCAAGTTCAGAACCCAGCTAGGTAAGGTAGAGTACTTTGTTCGGTTTACTTAGTTTTCTCCCCACAATATGCTACAAAAGAATCTGGGTGTAAACGCATAGGTTGTTATTGTCAAGTGTGATAGTCTGGGATTTCTTCCAATTATCATCCTAATTAGGTCCCTGAATTAAAAAGAATTTTTCTTTTGGGCATGGGGAGCTAAATGAAGATCAATCTGTGAACCCTGTGACTCATAGGTAGCTACAAACCATTAAGCCCCTTTGTTGCTGTAATGACTTAACTGCAAAATAATTTCGCAACCTTAAGAGGCAACTTTTGCCTTCAGCCTCTTTGTCTGAGGACTTTTCCTAAGTTAAGGTAAGCTTGGACATCGCCTCTTGCACATTCACACGTTTTGTTCTATTCCAATGCTTTTTTTCTCAGTTGATGCTGTTGCTTAGGGTTGCACAGCTTGGAGGTGCTGCTGTGTTTGGTTTTCCTCTATTATTTAAATCCTTCAAACATGAGTTCTGGTCATTTCCTGATCCCATGAATGCTTTGAGTTCTGGCAGCTAACAGAGACTTTTCAGCACTTTGTTTTGAACTATGGCAGTTTTTCTCCAAGCGCTGTGTTTCACTTTTACCCATGCTGTGCTACAGATCATGACATTGCTGGTTCCAGGTCATCTCTGTGCTGTGTGGAAATAATGCTGTACCGATCTTTTTCTAATGTCATGTTAGATTAGATAAAGCTGTGAAATTATTCCGTGTTATGAGTAGTAGTCATTAATGAATGTTGGCATTTTTAATTCAAACCTGTTTGAGTGATGCTTTTGTACTTTAGGTCCATGGTGATCAGAGTAAAGGAAAAGATTTCCCCACAATGAGCGGTGGTACAAGTCCTACCTTCTTTCAAAGGATTTCCTTCGTACTGTACTTTTGGTTTGTTTTTTTTTAACTAAACTATAGCTTTCTGAGCCTTTAGGTCATATGGTGTGTGGCTTCACACAAACGTTTATTACATGACAGGCTAACTTAGCAACCAAGATTTGTTTTCATCTTCTTCCCGCTCAATGCTTTTGTCTTGTGCTGACATATTGGATTCTGTGCTGTACAAAAGGAAGCCCTAAATGACAACTGGTGTAGCATTGTGCGTGAGACCTGTGTTTTTGGATCTAGACTCAGATGATGGACTTGTACTCAAAAACATTCAATACTTGGCAATACCAAATTTCTTTTGAAATACTTGAATCAGTGGTAATCTCATGGTTCTAACACAACACTGCAATAAAAAAAAATTTAAAAATCCTTTATCAGCTGGGGGGAAGAATAAGCAAGAAGAATAAGATTTCCTAAGAGAGTATAGCATTGGTAGTCTTAAACAAACAACCTATCCCAAAAACACCCTGAAAACAATAGAAAAACTACAGCCCCAAACTACAGAGGTTCTGTGAAAAAAGACAATAATTCTGACATCAGGCAGTTAGATAGCAGACTCTGATGCGGAAAACTGTCCCAGATTCCAACATTCCTTTCAGCTGACATTAGAAAACAAGGTAGACTTAGCATGAGAAATAGTGTCTTTATATGAAGAGATTGCTCTTGTTGGGCCCATATGTGAACCATATATCCAGATTCTCTCTACATCCGCTCACTTGTCTCCCTGTCAGCATCTGAAGAGAGATCCCCAAATGTTCAAATGTACCTTTCATATCAGAGTTTAATTTTAGAAGACTATCTTGGCTTATTAATTTTGATTATAACAGTGCTGTGGTGGCAGAGACATCAAACTGCAAGTAAAATTTCAGAAATCAGAATGCTACAAAGCTGTAGAAAAAAATACAAGTGCAATTTGCAGTAATAGGTCACAATAATTGTCTATGGTAAAATGTATATCATTATTGAATAAGTGATAATTCATCAGGGCATGTATTGTTCATGTTCACTTTTTATGTTACAAACTGCAACATGGAGGCTGAACACTTCCATGATCTGTGTGTGTTGGATGAGGAGGGCAAAGTTTAAGAGCCCAAAAAATGGCTTCAGAGGTAGCACTTATAGAAATTTGGAACTTAAGAACGGAAGAGCATCTTGGACATTTTTGCAATTTCCTTGTTTTCTTATATCTGTAAATGTTCTTTTCATTTGAAAGACAAGCTTTAGAATATGAAAGTGAAGCCAAACTTATTTGGCTTCTTAAAAAAAAGAGGGGGGAGCAAAAAGCTTACCACTTGAGATTGTTTAATCCACTGAGCAAAATAAGTTCCCAGGCAATTCAGAGGAATCAATCTCATTATTAAAATAAGATTGAGTAATACCTAAGAGTCAGATTAACAACAACTGATTACATTAGAGTAGTTTGCATACCATGAAACTTCTCAAAATGTTGATTGAAATCTTTCATATACCTGATTTGTTACTTATTTTCCCTGTAAGGTATATTTGCTTACTGTATTCTTAAAATTAAGTACATGAAGTCACCATCCAGAACTAAAATTTATACTAAAACAGGAGTTGCAAAATTAAAAATGTCAATATGAAGTGATGTAATTTTTTCAATGTAGTGGTTCTGTGTTTTCTGTTTTGATAATGGATGTCTAATGGCATTCATTTGATTATGAAGGAAGAAATTAATTCCCTTGCTAATATCCCCACTTTCCCATGTAGTCCTCTTCAAATCGAAGGGGTTTTGCTTTCAATTTCCTTCTCTCTTTGTCTCAAAAGAGGAAAAGCATTCTGTTATTTCTATAAATGATTGTAGAAATTCTGCTGCTTCTACAAGTTACGAACCAGGTAGATGATTTACCATTATTATATCAAACATCTCAGGTTATCTAGAATGTGAATGCAAGAACCTTTAAACCTATTTTTATAGTTATTTTTATTCCATATAATAGTAACAGTCTTTTCTTTAAAAACTTAGAAGAAACTCTACTCCCCACCTCCCAAGAAAACCCACCCAAACAAACCCCAAAAGATCTGACCAAGAAATGATAGTGGAGTCTTTATCAGACCCAAGCTGTTCAAAAGTGATCCAGGGTAGGCATGTGTAAGCAGCAGTGCCGTTACCCTCTGGGGTCGAGGGAGAAGCTTTTGCATTATTTCTACAGTAGTCAGTTTGCAGCAGGTCTTGGCAAAGACTTCACACATGGTTTCTTTTATTCACCTGTTCTTGGACAGGAAGACATAGCCCATATACAAAGTTCATTTTCTCTCTCATACCCAAATCTAGGACCATACTTTTTGCCTAAACAGTAAATTTAAATTCTGAAGTGCTTAATCAAATCCATATTTCACATGTGCAAAGGATCTCTGTTTGCCAGGCCTTCTATTTCTGAAATTTTGTTTTTGATGTTTGTACGGGCTCTTATTGAAGGGAGGGCAGTACTGGACATTGCTGGTGAGGGACTGGGGTGGGGTGAAAGCCTGTGTGACAGCTCTCCAAGCGCACCCTCTTCTGGAACTCCAGTCATAGCTAATGTTCAGAGACCAAATGTGGTCACAGACAAGTGGTTTTGACCTCATCAGTTCTGAAGACAACCTGCTGGGTTGATTATTGCTTTGCTATCCAAAGCAACACAATGGATAAAATAGGCATTTTTCAACTAAGTGCTGTTGAGTTATTGAGAATCTTTTAGGAAAATGCAAAGACACACACACAACCCCTTAACTAGGGAAATAAAAGAATTGAATATTTGCAATCAGATAATTGGAAACTGTTTTCTCTCTCATCTTCCAGAGTCCTCTGAGACTGGGGCAAGTGGGCCAAGCTTGGGCATTCACACCTGAAATGAAAATTTGCTTACTGATCAATGTTTTGCCTTATGTGAAAACACACAAGGTCTGAAAGGGATTAATTCAAGAGATTGGGGTTTGTTGATTTTATTATATATATAGGCATAATTTCATAGTTTGCAAGTTTTGAACATTATGCATAGAACTAACCGAAATCTTAATCTGTAGTATTTATAAACATTTCTTGTTACTGTAAACAACCTCTATACAGTTCTTTATTTATTATAGCTGGTAAATCAAGCCCTATCAAATTTAAACTGAGCTAAATTGCTACATCATTGAATACATTCCCACATTTTACATTTTGAAATCCAAGTGTGTTTTGAACTTCTGTCATTTTTCTCTTGATGAAAAGAGGAAAAAATGTAATTATGGGAGGAGAAAGTGGCTTTTTAATTTTGGTTTTGTATAAAACTATTCAAAGCAATTTTGATGAAATTTGAAATAGCCTTAAGACAGAGTACTGGATAAAAGGAAAGTACTAGCCATAAATACAACAGCTTGGATACCTAGTATTGTGTCCTCAAAAATGGCTTCAACCAAAGCTTCACCATTGGTCTTCTCTTTCTGTGAAGGTTGAACACAGTCTACCCATCATTTGTTTACGATCTCTAACTCTTAAATAGCTGAGGGGGAAAACAATTTGTATACTATCTAGTTGAACATAAGCATTCCAGCATTCCCATATTGTAAGGAAAACTGTTTTTGTGAAGGCAGAGGAATGTTCTGTGCTCATTGCAATGGAGACTTGAAGCAGGGAGACTATTTGGAGCAAATACATGTCTAGTTTCTGTTCTTCTTGAAAAATGCTAGAACAGAGACATGTGCTTCATGTTCCTTATTCTGCATACTGCTTCTCTCTGCTCAGATAATCACACAATACATGTGAGCAGCATTTGAGGTAGGACTGTTATCTTTTATCTCTTTGATGTCTTATTTTACTGACGCAGGAAAAGTTCAACAAGGAAATAGTGTTTCTGAACAAAAGGTGCTGCAAATCCTCAGCAGGCAGAATTGCAAAATTGTGCCATTTGTCCTTACACATTTCCATCTCTGCCTGTCCTTCATTAACTGAGATGGTTATTCATCACAGAGTGGTCAATGGGAGTTTTATAGGAGCATTTATTTATAGTTTCTATGATCTAGATTTTTTCTTTTAATTTCAGGCTCCAAAGTGTATTTTTAGTCCATTATGCCATAAATGGTGAAATTATAACTCATCGCAAACAAAATTATTTTTGCAGCCTGTCTTCCTGGCGTCTGGATTCTAAAGAGACAACCTGGATGCCTGCATGCCAGTGCAACCAGGATTTCAACAGTGTCAATAATCTTTGCTCATCACACCAAAAAAATCAGTGTGTCAGTGTATTCCTGCAGAGTCATTAGCATACAGACTCACTCTGCTTGCTTAACAAAGCGTGGTTTGGTGTATTATAGTTTCCTAGTCTGCTTGTCTGATTCACCTCAGACAAAAGCAGAGAGCAAATTCAGTTCCTTCTTTAGTGGCACACTAATGTGGGAAATAAATCTTCGGGCATAAGGTCTGAATGGCAGTCATTTAAATAATTCAAATACAGCGATCATTTTGCCCATGTGCTTTTCATCTCTTTGTTTTGTTTCTCTGTATTTCCCAAATCACTGAGAGACAAATGACCTTCTGCGACAATCTATATTTTTAAAATATCTAGAGCTAAATAATCCCCGTCCTGTTTAAATGCAGTTTAATTGGTTACATGTAAAATAATTATTTGCTCTCTCTTTTGTGGTGTGGAGGGGGGAGTTGGAGGGGAGAAGTAACATACAAGCAGATGTGCTGCTAGATCTACAGGCTTCTGCCAACCATATGGCATCTTAAAGAAAGATGGTTGGAGCGTCTGGATTAGCAAAGAGTCGGGATGGAAAGCCATGTGTCGTGTTGGTACAGGCAGTTGTTTTAGCTCTCTGTAAAAGGCTTCAGGAGATTGTGTAATGGAACAAATGGTACTGCAAGCCTAGTAACAGCCTTACCGCTGCTGGAGAGGCAATTGGCCCCCAGGCGAGTACTGCTTCATCCTTGCTTGTTGGTTTTCTGTGAAGGATTTTTAGATCGTTGTTTTGTGTTCTTTTAACATGCAGGAAACTTGGGAGATGCAATTCTGAACTTTATACTTGAAAGAAAGCTATTGTCTCGTTAGGATTTTTTCACACTTTCATTTTTTATTATGAAAACATACAGTTTCCATCTCTTTGAAATTAAACGTTCATGCCCTTCTGCAAATTTCCCACATCCTTCGTGAACACTTTGAGACATCAGTTCATTGAATTTGTAGCTGATGCCCAGATTTTGGGGGAAAACTGCTTTCTCTAGGATTTACTTAGTTAAAATCAAGATTGGGGCTATTGTGCTTGTGGCTATAACGTACCAGCTTGGCATTTGTATTCTATTTGACAAGTTGTTCTTTATGCAAACAAGGGGCCTGCCCCTATTAAAGGGAAAACTCCTTTTGTTTTTAGCAGAATTGGGCATTTTGTGGGGTTTTGTTGGCTTTACAGGAGTCTATAGTTCACATTACAGCTCATGGGAGTTATTCTGGATTGGGGTACAAAAAGCTACTGTATCGAGATCTGTAACAGAAATAGGTTTTAATCATTTCTCTATTGTCACATAGAACTCTAAATTCCTCTGTATGTCTCAATGAAATCAGGCCTCTTAGAAGACCTATAAATGCAGGTTTCTCTCCTTGATACCATTTGTTTCAAAGGAAATTAAAAATCTGATGTTGCAGTACAGAAGTTTAATAAAATTAGGTTTATTTTATTTGAAGAGATTTTAAGTACATTATGATCTCAATATCATGATTTTTATGTAAGGAGATAACATGAGGGATGCCCAAACATTCATTTGTAGGTAAATACTTGCTGAGCAGGTACTGTTATGGTTTCAGAGACATTAGAGACAAACCACTAACTGCAGAAGCATCTTCCTACTGAGGATCTTTGCTGAAAAAGAAAACTAGGACACTATCTTAAACTGAGACAAATACTACTCTAACATAGCCTAGATCCACAGTAATTTAAAAGTACAATTACTGCTCTTATTTTCACTTTAAGGTTTTTCAAACTCTCCAGAAGGCTCCTTATCTGGAGCTTAGGAAACAGCAGTCCTCAGCTTAATCTGCAGTTTAGTTACAGCAGTGCCCACTTTTTCCTAAGCTGCCTGCATGCCCCCTGCTCAAGCCTACATATGTTGCTCAACACTGATCAAAAGTAGCGTCCCTTGGGAGGGAGGCTTGGGTTCGTTTTGTCGGCCTGTTCATTACCTTGTCTCAGCCAAGGCTGAGCCAGGTGTGAGGTGGACAGTTGTCCACCACGAGTGGTGCCAAGACCACCAGCATGAATCTGGAAGGCTCTTGTGATGGCTGCTGAGGTGTAGTTGAGTTGGACCAGTGAGCCCCAGTGGGGACCTTGGGCTCTCTTGGGGCACCTGCTGAGCTTTCACAGCCTTTCAGAAGCCCAGGCTGCTTTCTGAGCCGTGTTAGTGTGCAAGTTCGCCAACATGGTGGTGCATATTAGCAAAAAGTGTGCATTTCATTCAGAAATGTGCATTTCTCTGGGTAGGTTTTCCAGGTAGGAATTTTGAGTAATGATGTATTTGTGCTGTGGCAGCAGTATCAGTGGTGGTTACCAAGTCTACAGAAACAAGTAATTGCCTAATAGTAGTAGATGGATCTCTTGCTTCTCATTTTGCATATATGTTCATCTTCCATATCCCTACTTAGAAGAACAAAACTCATGGTTGTATTTTTTAACAAAGAGACACAGCTTTGTTTTCTTAATTTACTACTAGTGATTTAAGGCACTTAATTTTCATTTATGTAAGTGAGAATGTTCAGCTTCCAAAAGTGTAACAAGGCTTCTAAGCCTTCCTGTTGAAATGTCTGTTTCATAAAACTGTTACCATTGCTTACCACTGAAAGATGAGAACATGGGGAAGTAGTATGAGAAAAGCATACTTTACCTAACCAAACTAAGCAAGACCTTTTAATATATTCTTCTCTTATAGTTACATTGAAAATGTGTCAAGAAAGTTATTAACATTTATTTCAAGTTATAGCAAAGAAAAGACTGATAGTTTTGCTGGAATTTTTTCCCATATTTAACATGCGGTGGCAACAGAAGAGTGTGCTTGCATGTGCACAGTTATGGACAGAATGAATCCTTCTGCTGGAAGGTGCGGGTAGTCTTACCACGTTGAGATGTCTGTGCAGAGTCCAGTAAGTGCTTACTGATGTGCCAAACTGACATGGGAGAGCCAGGCTAGAGCCACCTTTGTGCTTGTTTTGTGTGGTACTCCTGGCAGCACTGTGCTGCTATTGCAGGGACACTAGAGCTGCTATTCTCATCTGCAAGCTATGCTGCTGTCACCAGAAAGGCATAAGCGACTTTTCACACTGGCTGTGATCTGGGTGTATTGATACTCATCTCCAAACTGCCTGGTTGCAGTCAGATTCCTTATTGTGGAGGGGTTAATGGTTTTTCTGAAGATAACTGTAATGATATTTGCCTCTAAAGCAGCAATAAAATTCCTCTATTTCATAGCAATGATGAAGTTCACCTTGCAGTAAATTTAGAGCGCAGTTAGACTAATACACCTATACATTATGATATAGCCACTCTCTTACGGAGAGTGTAATACTGTCTATAATGTACTAATACATTTTTAAGGTGTATTTTCTGTGAAATGCTTCCCTTCAGTGCTGCTAAGCAATTGCAGGTTTCAACTTCACATGCAGTTTCCTATTCATAATATAGCCCAAAACAAAACACTCAATGGACTCCGTAATCACAAGAGCTGAGCTCCATGAAGGTAGGCTGGCAATACTGCTCAGATCCTCCATCTTTTCTCATTTTTCTAAAAAACTTCTGGTTTCTCAGGATGAAACTTATTTCCCCTCAGCCCTTCTCAATGCAAAAATATCTCATCATCTCCCCTATGTTTGCTCTACCACATTACATCCCCCCCGCTCCTGTTTCCTTGATACTGTGACTCCCTTCAGCCTCCGCAAAACTGGTTTGTGAGTGTACTGGGGAATGTGGGGAGACTGGGGCTGGTCCCAAGTGGGTACAGCCCTGGTCCAAAGTGCTGTGTTGCGTGACAGCAGCAGCTCCCTGTGAGGTGGGAGCTTGCTTGGCCAACCAGTGCAAACAGAGGCTGAAGTCTGTTCAGGTCCCTTGGGTATATCTGTGCATATCTGAGCCCAGATCTCTCTTACCTCTCACGCACATCCTTAGCTCCTCTGCCCACCTTAACCTCTCTCCCAGCTATTTCTCTAGATCCTTACTCAGTATGTATCCCCTATTCTTCTTTTTGTTTCCTAGGCAGAGTGAGTTTGGAAAAAGAACTGTATTTGTAGGGGAGTAGGCCAAACCTGGGGTAAGTTCACAAATGGAAGCAATCTGCTCTGTGTGGAGAGAGCAATGGGCCTTGTATGTAAAACGTCTATCTGAATATGCTGCACAGAAAAATTATGTCTGTCATCAATATAAAGTCATATTCCTCCTTTTCTATGTCACAAACATAAAACTATACTCCATACAAATCTTACAACTATCATTAGTTTGATTGTAATTTATGCAAACCACAATAACCATGTGTGAACCCTGAAAAATAAGCAAATGTGTGTCGCCTGCCAGAGCTTATAGGCAAAATCATTTGTTTGAAATGAACTGGAAAGAGGGGCATATTTGTACCTCTAGTGTGGAAAATAAGGGTAAGGGGGTTTAAGCAAAGCAGCTAATGAGTGACGCCTACATAGATATTTAACACTGATATTTTTAGAGCTTATTTTTGTAATGGTCAATTTATACAGTACAGCAGCCTTGGGTCTTATGCTGAAGAATAGTTTTGAAGGACTATGTTAGATAGATCTTAAACTGGGAAGAATCCCTTGTAGATAACCAAATGAGAAGAACTGTATCCAGCACTACTGACCTCTTGTATGCAAGGTCACTAGTGAGAAACATTTTACCTTTCAAACACAGGTACTAATGGCTAGATACATAAACAGAAGCTGTATGCTCTGTACCTCAGTGCCTGCAGTCCCTGGTGGTTGCAGCCAGGATCTGGGCTCAGTGAGGACAGCAGGACTGAACTCAAAGCTGTTCTGTTAGCCTGCAATTGGGACTGTCAGAACAACTGAAGCAGTTGTAGCTCAGCTGCACTACCCTTTCTAGCAGTAGTTTTTTTTAATTAAGACAATATCTGACAAAGTAAATTAACAGAAGCTGATGCTTTTAGCAGGTTTTTTGCTTCAAATGCCTGATGTCAGCTTGGGCCACATGTACATTCTGCACATGCCATGGGATAGAAAAAGTGAAGACTTCTTTTTCAATTCTCTGTTGCCTGCCCAAACACCACATGTACTGTCTGTTACATGTCGCTTCTGATGAGGTTCATGCTGGGAATTTCTTTTTAAAGGCAAAGTGTTTGTGAAGGAAAGAGTTCAGATTGGGTGGATTGCATTAAAAATTCTCAGTGTCTCTGACTCAAATGCAGTGATTGCTTTATGTGGACACCAATGAGCAGTTTGTAAAGGTTCAAGTTTGTCTGTTAATAAAAGAAATAAGAGGAATCAGAGTAAGCAGTGAGGAAAATGAAGCATACATTTATAAAAAGTAAACCAGCCACAAAAATTGTTGCAACTAGTAAGACAAACACAAGAAAAATTATTTTAGTAATACAAATATGTATAATATATCTTATAAACATGAGGAGGCCACTTTTGAAACCTTAATATGATGTGTCTGTTACCATTATCAAGACTCTGTTTCCTGATTGAGAAATGCGCAAAATCTGTTCTGTCTGGCACATAAAATCAAAGAGGTGAACATCTTTAAAAAAAAAAAAAAAAATAGAGTCTGACTGTAAGATTCAATACATTTCTATAACATTGTCTGCTTCAACCCCTTCCCCCCTCCTTTTTTTTTTCCTAAGGTATTTTACAGCATTCTAAATTAATAGTCTGAATGATTTGGAGAATTGTTTTACTTAATACTTATCAACTAAAGGCAGAAAATAGTAACCAGAATTACTTTTTCTCCAGAGCAAACCTGATCCAGAGTTCATATTCCTATCACAGATCTTACTATTTTGTATTCCTTTAAAGGAGGAAAAGCCTCATCTTCAGCCAAGGGATTCAGACACAAACAGACATCGGTGAAGCTTTCACCCATATCTCTTCCAGCCTGCCATCCATTCTCTTTCACTGTTTCTTTCCTGTCAAAACCCAGGAGGTCTAAAAGTGGCCATCACAGCAGCTAAGCCCAGCTGCTACACCCCCCTACTAAAGAGCAGGCTGCTAACATTCTCTCTTCAGCATGTTAGACATAAGCTATTAGAAGCCCAGGAATAGATCCAGGCTCAGGTTTCCTATGTGATCTATTTGTTTAACCTGTTGGGCCAGCTGAGAAAGAGAAGATACATTCTATTAGTCAGTGATGACACCTGAAACAAAGGGGAAGCTACTGTTCTATGTAAACTTTTAATTAAACCCTATTTATAATCATTGTTGTGGCATGCAAAGATTGTTATCTTATTGAAGATGATATACTATAGACTCTTAATGTGGAAAAATTGAGAGTGCCTTTAGTAAAAGGAAATTTAGACATTACCCAATAGATATTAAAAAAAAAAGAAAAGGTTGAGTTATACAAAGCCACCTAGGTCGAGGGGTTCATGGTGAAATGTGGACATTTTCTTCTTAGATGTCTGATTCCAAACTGTGCAAGGGATATTAACTTCCAGTTATCATCTGTTAACATAAGTTGGATGAGTTTGTTCTGCCTGTAGCATGGGCAAGTGCTTACCTTACTAAGCTAGAAGTGATATAGATCTTCTCCGCCTGAACAAATTAGTGTCTTGGCCATTTATGTGGCAACAGAATTCTAATAGAAATTCCAGAGGGTGGGGAATTCCACAGAAACTTTTAATATGCCCTGATCTGTCTACTTGCATCCTGTTAGAAGTCAGGACTTCCAGTGTGACAGAAACAAGGAGGCTTATTCACTACCCTTAGTTTCTACTCACTTATGGCGTGGCTTTTTGGTCTCTGTGTTTTTTCTCTTATGCTTTTTTTAGTTCATTAACATGAGAAAGGTGGATCATAGTGTTTTGCTTTTGAAAGTAGATGAGAGAACAGAGCTGAGTTAATTGTGTAGATGTTTAAATTCTGAGAGTATCTGGGGACTTCTCTGAGATGCTTATCTCTTAAAGTTGTCTCAAGGCCTTGATATATGGGTCAAGATATAAAGTAAATAGTAATTTAGGACACTAGTGAAACTTTGGGGTTCAATTTGCTATTTGTTGGCATTTCTAAAATTATAGACTCTAATTTTCCTGCCTCAAAATTTACTGTGTGATTTTGCTGATGCTGTAAGCCACACTGAAGATGCAGGTTGCTCATATGAGAACTAATTTTACTATTGGTTTCAGTGACCTAATTGTCCACAGAGCTGATTCAAGATACAAAGAGGCAGTGAACATAAATTTTTCTGCCTTGAAGAAAATGACAACATTACTTCTGCTATGAAAAGGGAAGACAGAAAAGTAGCAGAATTGAGGTGGAATCATAGAATCAGATGGGTTGGAAGGGACCTCTGAGGTCATCAAGTCCAACCCTTGATCCACTGCCACCGTGGTTACTAGACCATGGCACTAAGTGCCATATCCAGTCTCATCTTAAAAACCTCCAGAGACGGAGAATCCACCACTTCCCTGGGCAGCCCATTCCAGTGCCTGATTACCCTCTCTGTAAAGACTTTCTTCCTAATATCTAACCTAAACCTCCCCTGGCAGAGCTTAAGACCATGGAAAGCAGAGGGGACCCATGCTGCCAACCCTGCAAGAGGAGTGGGGAGTGACAGCAGCTGGGGCACACCACAAGCACCAGCCATACACCTTAACTCTTTGCATGGCAGCAAGTCTGGATTTCCAAGGTCATCATAGACAAAGCAAAGCCTGATCATTGCTTTGTATGTAGCAGGATATGACATTAGGCAGTGCCTGCTCTATCTGTGTCAGGAACTAAGTGTGATCATCAGAGTTTGTATTTAAGGATGTGTGATGCTGCTTATTATAAGGCAGTGCTGAAGTTCTTTGTGATTTCATTAGGCTTGCCAAAAATTGTGGTTTAGACTGAAACTGTTTACCAGGACTGTGGTGGATAATTGCCTGAGGAGGAGATGAGCAAGGCTGGGCAGGGGAACAGCAGTGGAGCTGGGAGCCAGGGTGGGAAGGAGTTGCATAGAAAGCCTTTGTTTCTGGCGTTTTCTAACTCTTGACTACTTGAGTATACAAATTTAATATCCTTTAATGGGTTGTAGTACAACTATCTGTTAAGTACCAAAACTTAAACACTTCCTATCGTGTGCTATTAGATTTGTACAATGTTCTGAAAAAAAATTATAAAAGCAGGTAGAGGTTTGCTGATAGAAAGTTTGCTGGGGTTAGCTTTCTTTTCTAATTGACTTGCTCCCTCCTTTTGTAACAAACTTGTTCTTAAACCTGCATGTGCTTTTCGAACTCACAGTATGTTAAAAATATTTGAGATTCGCAAATGTCTGATTACAAAATGTGGCACTGCCTTCACCTTGGGGCACAGCCCCCTTCAGTTGCATCCCTGCAGCATGGCAGAGGTCTGCAACATGGCCCTTGGTTTTCCCACTCAGAACCAGAAGCCACCTCTGATCACTGTATCTACCTACAGGCAAACAAGCAATGCAGGAGCAACCTTAGAAACTCATAGCTTGATACTCTTGCCCTGACAAGGGAAATGCTTTTTAAAGGCAGTTTTCTGCACAGTAACATATTCTCATGGTGTTGAGTTCTCGTAATTTTGGGGGGCAGCAGGAGCAACGCTCTGGCATCCCCTTGCCCACAGAGGTTTAGCCCCTGTGGGTGGCCAGTGCCCCAGACCTTGCCATGAGGTGCCCAACAGCCACGGCACCCACTGTTCAGGTGATGGGCTGGGCTGTGTTACCGTGGCAACTGGCAGATGAGGGGCTTCGGCAGGGTCAGCAGGGAGGCAGCCGCAGCAGTGTGCCGGCCGAGCTGCTCAACAACAGCCCTTTCAGCTCTGACAGCTCCACTTGGGCTGGCCAGGAGTAGTTATCAGATTACTTGTATTAAAACCTAATTAAGATGTGTGCCAGTAAATGCAGCATGATTATTGGATTTAGTGATTTAGCTGCTGCAGGTTGCTGCAATCCAATCACGCCATTTCAGCAAATCCAGCTCCATGGAGTAAAGTGAAAACGTTTTACATCAGTAACCTGACTATGCTGAAAAAGTAAATAACCTTTTAATGCCTCTACTATGTCAAGGACTGACTGATCCCCATTGCAGGGTGAATAGGCACTGTCCACAGATCCTTGCATATTCATTTCTTTCAAATCAACATTAAAACCTAGAGGAAGGCTGACAGGTTGTATCAGCTTTTTCCTTCATTGCTGATTGCCTACAGATTAATGGACCTTAGTCCCCCAGGGCAGGGAGCTTGCAGCCAGAGTCTTGTGGGTGCCCCTGGTTTAGCAATGTGTCCTTAAAGAAAAGAAGGAAGCTTTTATCTGTAGATAAGATAAGGGGATGGCTGAAGTGTAACATCGTGGATGCTAGTACAGCTTTGTGTTGTTGGTTGCAATGGAAATTTATTCTGCTGGTAGAATTCACCTTGGTGCCAAAGCTGTGCTTTGTGTTGGATGTTTCACCTAGTTTCTGCAGGGTCTTGCAGTGATTGTCTAGCCACAGCTGTCAAAATATAAAAAAATCCTATCTGTCCCTTTTCACTTCATTTCTTGATAGGCTTGTATAGTCTTGTCTCAGATCCAAATTTTACTGCTGTGTGAAGTGAGAGATGTCTTCTTCAGATTGTAGCTGCACAAAGAAGTAAGGTAGCTTGTAGCCATACTAACATAAAGCTGCATACAAGCTCTGAGAATACTGAGAATCAGATTAAAACATTTACCTTGAAGCATTCATTGCAGCTTGTGATGCCTCAGTTGTGTTCTCCTTCTGTGGAACCACTTGTCTCATGAAACTGTCTCTTTCTTGCCTCCATATAAAAGTAAGAACTTTGGTTTAAAGTGGCTAGTGGGAAATTATTTGAACTATTATTTGAATTATTATTTCTACTAAATGGAAGTTTACTCCTTAGTGCCAGGCTGTCCTGTAGGAGTCCAAACATAACATGGTTCAAGAGCTACATGTCTTCATCTTGTTTCTTGAAGTAAAATGACTGAGTGTGGAGTCAGTCCCTGTCCATCAACACTCCCAGGCCAAGGGAGAGCAGCCGCATGCCATCCCAACTGGACAGATCTTGCCACTTTGGTGGAAAAATGATCTCTTTTAGAGCGGAGGGCAAGGACGCAGTGGTTACTCATGCTCAGGACACAGTACATGGTTGCGTGATAGGTGGTGTTGCCAAAGTGAGCGTGGCGACCGTGCAACCTCCCTCACTTGTATTAGCAAAATGTGCAGAAGGTTCTGTCACCCAGTTGTAAAAATGATGGCAGGCATCGATGTGCATTTGTAACATATGGGAAGTACAGTGAATGTGGGTGGAGCTGTTCATTTCTCATCTTGAATCATTTACAAGATCAGCAGGCAGGCCAGATACAATGCATATGGGAATGTGTGGCTGTGCTGCACATGTCACACATAATAGCAGATACTGTGAGAGGGCCCAGAGCCTGTCCTCAGGAGCTAAATGCACCAGAGCAGGCTGGGAGTCCCAGTGTGTGGACCAAGGGCCAGCTTGGCAGCAATTTTAGGAGAGCAGACTGGCAGACAGAATTTGGGAATTCACAGATCCAGATCTGCACTGACTAGAACTGCTCCCTTTTCATCCATCATGGCCCAGAATTGTAGATTGGAATGTTATTAAACCTGTACTCAAGCACTGGAGATACAGATGATAAAAGTTCTGGCCTGCTAGTCAAACCCAGCTCAGTGCCTGTGTCATCTTTCTCCCTCTGCTCAAGGGGACAGTTTAAATGTAACACAGTATGTGGTGAAGTTACAAACAGAAAAGTGTAACTGAGTAGTATTGCCCTAATTAAAGACTTTTTGTTTACAGTAGTTTATCCCAATCACCCCTTCCATGATTTGAAAGGACACAGAGCTTCACAATAGTGTGTGCTATGGCTTGTGTCCAGTAATACTTGTGAAATTTGCACGGGCTACCTGTGATTATCTAGTAAAAAATGTTTAGATGTAGAATTTACATGAGTGGAAATTAATTCTCCCTGGGTGCCAGGAGTAATAAGCAGTCACTGCAGACATAATAAGTGATACCGATTTTTGTGATTAAAGAAGTAAATGTGTGCTTGTCCTGTCTTACAGCAGCATTGTCCCATCTTAGGCACTTATTTTCCCACTGTAAGCAGAAGGCCTCTGCATGCTTTTTCTGATACTGCCAGCTTGTTCCCTCTGTTTTGCAGCCCCTGATGAGGAGGACCTTTGGAGTAATAGACTCTTTACATCTTTCCCCAGGAATGCCTGTTACACTAATAAAAGATCTATGCTGATGTGCTTAATTAACACTATGCTTACTTGAAATAAACGTATTCTGTAATGAGTTTTGGACATTAACCAGCAAAGAGCAGTAGACAGAAAACATAAGTTTTTGTCACTTCAGGTCCAGTTTGTCAGGGAGTTTGGGTATTTGGATTTATGATCTGGGCTACTGTGTGTGTTTCAGGAAGACAGTTGTTGAAGCAACTACAGAGTGTGTAGCTTGCTTAGCTACGGGTGTCAAGATGCAATCCTGCAGTCTTGCAGCAAATTTGCTGTCGTGTCCTCATAAGGCTTCTAAGTTAAAAGAGCAAACCTTTAAAAGTGCTTGTTTAAAGTGTGAAAATACACTGAATGCCCATTACTCCTAGGAGTAATACTTCAGTCTCAGCCCAACCACCAGCCTGGACTCTGGCCTCTGGGAGCTGCACCCGCCAGTGCAAACATCAAAGCTTCTACTGTGAACTCCAACTTCAGATGCTCTGCAACCCTTTTATCTATTTTTTTCCAGGTTACAGCAGCTTGACAAGCACTGTCAGGCCACTGCCCAGCAGTTAGTGGAGCTGCTCAACAAACAGAATCAGCTCTTCAAAGAGAAGCAGCTGCTTACAGAAGAGGTGCAGTTTCTGCGAACACAGGTACTGTGCCAGAAGAAAAGCAAGTCTGAGGGGAATATTCTGCAGCTTTAGCAGAGAGATCTGCCAGCAGTGTCATTTCAGCTGCTGGATTTTGTTGCTGTCACTTTTAAATACAGCATTACCTTATAAAAAAAAATAAAGTAAAAACTCATGCAACTGGAAAGAGACTGGTAGCTGAACCTGAGTCTCACTTAAACCTAAACTAAATGAAGAAAATGTTTTGAAGTGACAATAAAAACACAGAAGTTATTCTCAGTGACAGTTCCTAGCCTTCTTATCTGAAGATTTTGTGTTCCTTTTTCAGAGAAAAGGGAAACCTGATCTTTACCAGCATTAATGTTTAAACAGTAACTTGATGTTGATAATTTCTTTGAGTTTTTTGCTGCCATTTGTCAGACTTAAGTCCCCCTTATCACTTTGTAATTTTCTTTTCTCCTTATTTTTAAAAGTCATTTATTTTTCCTGCTGCTCCATGACTGTTCTTGGTGAGATTTTTGGGACTGTCATATGCAGGGCCAGGAGTTGGACTTTGATGATCCTAGTGGGTCCCTTCCAACTTGGGATATTTTATGATTCACTCACTTAAATGTAAGATGGTAATGTCTAATCAGTCTTGCCTTAGCACTAATCACTGCACTGCTTCTCTGGCAGGACTGATTCCTGCTTCCAGTGGTCCGTAGGAAGCTATGGCTACTTAGGGGCTGCTCTTGCTTTCTTTGTTTTGGTCACTATTCTTCAGTCAGTCAGTGCTTTGGGAATAAGGGAGAGGGCTGCAGGGTTGGGCTTTTTCTTTGGCTTTCTTTTACTTTTTTTCCGAAAAAGGAGAACTAACAAGCACAGGATGAGGTTTTCACTAAACTAGCAGATAATGGAACTCTTGCTTTGTGGCTGATGAGTAAATGCACTAATTCAGCAATATCACAGTGCTTCCTAACTTGCAAACTAATGATAGTGAGTTTGCCCAGGATAACTGGAGGTTACTGTTACTGAGGTAACAAAGGACATTCAATGTAGGAAATTTAGTCTAGTGGCACACCGAGCAGTAAACAGAACATGAATCATCTTAGAACTTTAAAATATTTAAATCACGCTATTTTTTGTAGACTTTTTACCTGTAGAATTCAGTAAATGTTTAACCTAGGAAATACAATCTGTACTTTGTTAAGCCTCTAATCATGTCCGTGTGTTCAGTTTTACAGGACTTCCTGTTGTAGTAGACAAACTCAGTGGCTCATGATAGTGTAAGGTTATCAGCATGTAGGAACTACTGGCAAATTTTAGGGCAACCATAGTGTTCTGTCTATAAGACAGGTTAAGAAGGTGGTTCAGAAAAGAAATTACGATTTCTGTTTTATGGAAAGCACTATTAGTAATATGAACAGCCTTTACATGGTCCACAGGGATTTTGTTATTGATATTCTGTTTTTTCTGGAAGTGAGTGTACTTTTATGAAGTTGGGCAGAAGTACAAAAATCATACAAAAGAGGAAAAAATCATTCAGATATTATGCTGCTATCAAGACTTGACTGGCAAAAGCTGCCTTCTTTATGTTCATTACAAGTTAATTGTGCTCCAGAGGATACTTTTTAAGTTGAGAACATTCAGAAGAATGATAAAAAAATTATTAAAAATGAGCCCTAAAAATCTATTTGCAGCTATTTAAAGTAGTGGTGGTTCTCTGGGAACTGGAATTCAGCCCAAGAGAGCTGCCTGGAATATCAAACAATTGTTTTAAGAAAACTAAAGGATAGTTCACCATAAATGGAAGCTCTTAACTACAGAAAGATGCATGTAGTTAGTATAGAAATAAATATTAAAATCAAACAATTACAGATTCAGTGTTGATCAAAGGTGAAAGTGACCTCATATTCCACATTTTACTGTATTGTCCAACAGCTTTCCTTTATAATCAATTAATTTTTTTTTTTTTTTTTTTTTGGTGGGGGGGAAGGTAAAAGAAACCAATCATTACCTAATCTTTTAAAGATTACATAAAATACATTAACCTAACTGTGCTGTTGTATCTTGGAACATAAGCCACCAGTAACTTAAGTTGTATATTTCAGGAAAAAAAACGGGATGCAGATCTCAAACAGGACACAGATGGAATCAAGTAAAAACCTGGATGGATGAAAAGAAATGAGCAGAAGTAGGTATTTTTTTTCTATATTCTATATATGGGGTGGGAAGGAGAGGAAAGGAGGACTAAAACTATTTGCAGATGTGAGTTGAATCTGGCGAACACTTCAAGACAAAAGGAAAAAGGAAGTGTTTGAAACATTTTTGGGTTTGAAATTCTTGGAGCTTTTTGTGCTTTGGTGGTTTGTTTTGTTTTTTTAGCACTTAAAAATTTAAGGACAAGCCCTCTACAGCAAAGACAGGTTTACCTAACAGAATTAAAAAAAAATCTTAAAGATTTGAGCAATTAAAGATTGAAGGGCAAGAGAGACATACAACTCTTAGAAAGGTGGGAACTTCTAGAAGATCTCAGATTTTACTATAGGTACTTTTTGATCTGGATAGTCACTGGGTATTTGTCTTTTGATTTGGAATTGGTTAGTTTTGTTGCTTCCAGTATTTTCCTTCTGAGAAAGCTTGAATCACCTCTTTCTTCAGAAAGGCTACAATTTGTTTTGTAATAAATCATAACAATTAGTGTCACATAGAAAGAAACATTATCTAAATAATTGTATTTGCAGCAGTGCTGTCTGAGTCACAGTACTGCAATATAGTTCCTACTGCTTTGTAAGAGTTACTTAATTTAAAAGCCCCAAAATTTAAAATTGGATCATTTATTTGAATCTAGCTAACCTACAGGAAAGAAAAAAAAATCAATGAACACTGACAAACCCTGAGCCTTGACAGGATTTGTTTTCAGAAGTTGGGTTACTTCCACTGTAATTTTTATTTCTAGTGTTAGTGTTTGCTGTATGAGAGGAAAGACAGACAAACAGAAAGAAAGAAAAGAATGTCTTTAAATCCAGCTACATTTTGGTGTGTTGAGAGTCTGTTTTTCATGGAAAATTCATTTGACATTGTGAGGGAAATGCTGGGTTTTCAAGTGATTGAAAAAAGTCATCATAAAAGAAGTACCTGATCCTGCTACAATACTGCATTCCCTTACAGGCCACATGAGCTAAAAGGCTTTTAGAATCCTTGTTGAAGGAGTAACCAGCTTTTGAAAACATATTTCTCATTCTCAACAGGGAATTACATACTTTTAAGACAATGATATTAAATCTCCTATTACTGAAAGAAGCTCAGTGTTATTTCAGAATAACCACCTACCTATGACATGATGAAGATGCTCACATTGTGATTTTCATTTTCACAGAGTCAAAAAGGACTAGTGTGATAATGTGGCCTGATCTTACAGCATGGGCTCTGTATCAGGCCACTACACTAATATCTACTAGGTGGCACTAATACTGTATAATGGGAGACAGCATAACATATTCCAGACCATGTAAAGGTAGTCAAAAGTTTAATTTGGGATTTACACCTCTCATTTTGAATATTTTCAGAAGACTCCAGTTCAGAATTTCTGCCTTTGAAAGTCTCTTGTGCATTGGAACTCACCCCTCAAGGCAGGAGGATAACAGATACTTAGCTCCCCTCGTACATAGGTACTAAATACAGAAGACTAAATAAATGTGCATAGTAGAGCAAACAAATATCTAAACTGAGATTGCTGGAAACCTCAGCACCGCCCACCAGGTATGTTTGTGAAAGCTGGGATGCCTCTCACTTGCAGGATGTGCCTTGGTGTCTATCAGTTTGACAGAAATCAGTGTTTGTCCCAGTGGACAATCCCCTCACAGACTGTGGCTGCCAGAAGGGGTTGCTGGCCAGCTGAGCCACTGAGAGCACAGACAGGTAGGATTTGGACCTTGAGAATTAACTCCAGCTAGCGCTGTCGTCTTGTGCTGCTGCTCTGCCTTCCCCCCAAAGATCTTCTGCAAGCCAGCCTCTCCCTGGCAGGAACCTGCACTATCCCTGCGCTCTCTGTGTGACCGAGCCACTGAACTCTCTCCTCCCTCATTACAGATGTCTCTTTCACAGCGAGCGTGTTTGTGAACAGACCACTTTTCTTCTAAAAGGAAGTTAAAATACACTCACCCGTCCCTATGTTCCCATCCTCACCCCAGTCGCTCAGCAGGAGGTACTGTCAGAATTACAGATGTTCTGGGGCAGTGGTTTTCTTTGCTTTTTTATGTCAGCAGGAATTTTCAATGAGGTCCCAAGTGCCCCGTTTGCTTGGTTTTTTCATTGTATGTTACAGAAGGGGAGCCTTGTGTCTAGCAAACAGGTAGCTCATCCATCGCCGATGTCAAAAGTGATTCAGGCTGATCCTTACACGGCCCTCAACTGTTCTTCAGGAGACCTGAAGACTGCTCAGCTTACTGGGGAAAGAGCTTTTGTTTTTAGTGTAGTCTTAATGCACAAAGATAGTGCCTCTGCTGGGTGTTTGTGCCAGTGACATTCCACAGGCAGGCGTTGGTGGTGGTGATTGTTGTGTGTTTTTTAAGGAGATAAAAATCTTCACCTCTGCTTGGATGGAGTTTTAGTCAGAGGTGATGCAAGTTAAACTACGATAGGAGGGAACAAAGATAGACCTCTGCTTGATGTCTGAGTGGCCTGACATGACACTTCAGGTATTCAGCTCTTCAGCGTTTGGGAATCTGCAGCTGTGGGAGGTCTGGTGTCTGGCTGCTGGGCCGCAGGCCAGGAGCTAAGCCTGGCCCTCCTGAGAGCTCCACCCTGGGTTTTACAGCCAAAGGAGGACTGAGGAACTGAAGCCACCTCTGCTTTCTAACCAAACAGGAAGCTAGTGGCTCCTCTCCCCTCAAAGTGTAGCTAACAGCAATAAATTAAATTATGTCTGTGGTTCCACTCCTACAGACTCTTCCAACTTGTACACCTAAGAATACCCAACCACCCAGTTAAAACAGATGCCAATGAGGTGAGAAGGTAATGTCCAGAGGAACCTGGAGAGGTCTGCTTGGTGAATACCAAAGTACTCTTGGGAGGAGGAGAAACTAAGACTGGAAAGGCTCTGCCCCTGACTATCCAGTAACCAATTTGTTTACCAATTACCTGGACATGAGAATGACAGTTGTGCCCATTTAGTTAGAGATGGCACACCTTAAATAACTGCTTTAGCACCGAGGCCCTTGTATAGTGGGGTGCTCCAAGACACTGCCAGTGTTTGCACTTGGTTGGCAGTTCAGGCCAGGCTGTAGTCAGGAGGAGATTTGCCCACTTCCTCCATCAAGCTGAGGTTCTGCATCTCACAAAGCATTAACACTGGGTAACTGTGGTGTGGAAAGACACCCACAAAATCATTTGCCAAGAGATTTCTGCAGAGTTGAGTGTTTGGGGTCTTTTATTGTCTTTTTAAGCTTCTGCCTGTACTCTTATGCTGGGGGTCACTGCAGCACAGAGAAGGTTTCCTCTTGTTGTCACTAACCAGGTACTGAGAGGGAATTTAAGCCCCAAGGCCTTCCACTGCCATAGTTCATTTTTCCTTGCACTGGCTGCAGACACAACTGTACCAGGTGGTGTTGGTGCATGTATTTTGGGGGGGGATACCATATTACTGATTTTAATTCTTTTAATTCTTTAATGAACTGCAGCTTCATAAATTCTTTTTTTAACTCAGCCTAACCAACCAGGGGGAAAAAAAAAAAACAAACCCTTTAGTCTTCTAATGCAAAACCAGCCAAAGTAGAAAGTTTATTTTTATTTCTGAGGTCATGTACATCTCTTAAATTCAATTTTAGAACTCCAGTGGCTTAATTCGAGGTAGCTCCCCCAGCTCCAATAGTTTGATGTCTCACTCAATTCAGTCAAGTGCTACCAAGGAAGCACAAACAATAGCTATGCAAGAGCTTCAAAACTGCAAATCAGCCTTCCCACCAGAGGTTTCCTACCAGCACCTAGGCAACAGCTTCCTGTTTTGCTACAGCTGCCCACACCAGACACACAGGGTACACTGCACAGAAAACACTCTCTGGCACAAACTCACCGCCTTCTTTCCTGGAAGGAAAAAGGGGCAGGATCTTAGACGTGCCCCAGAACAAGAGCTCAGTTATTTACTGCTAAACAGCAGCCACACTGAAAGCTCATGGAGATCCTATTTTTCAGAAATCAGATATCTCTTGTTCTTGCTACCTGTAAGACTTCTGAGCTTAGAAAGAGGTAAGGACAGCAGGCCCACAGGAAGCACAGGCTTTGAAACAGCACTTGTTTACTCTGCCTTACTGCAATCTTAACCAGTTCTGTATTTCTCTTCTAAGAACTCGCCTGCAGGCTGAAGTGACACAAATGAGAAACACAGGCACTGCCACACAGACTACCCATCTCTTCCTTTTATCTTTCAGGTCTGCTCTGCACCTGGCTGAAACTTGTCTGAGGCTCACCCAAAGACACCTCTGCAGAAAACAGCCACACTTGCTAGCTAATTTCAGCTGGTTTCTATTTGGTTTTAACTACAGAATCACAAATATTTTGAAGCCTTACCAGCCTATCAGACTTTCTAGGACAACAGCTGAGACTTTTCTGAAAAGACCAGGCTTGCAAGCCAGTTTTAACAGCTATTATGTGGTGTAGACTTTAATAATTTGTACAATTTTTATAAAATGTTTTTATCTATTTTCGTAATTGAACATACATGTCTATATTATTCACAGACTGAAATATCAATAAACCTAATAGGACTCTTAGGTTCTCATTTTGTCCTTCTGAATTCAAGGGAAAGCATGTGCAGGGGGAGGAGGGAGAAGGGGGCTGTTTGCAAGTTCTGCACAACCACGCTGCCTTCCTGTTTACAAACTCAGTACCAGAATCTACCTAGGAACTTTATTTTACAGGGTATTTGTCACTTTTATATAAAAAGTGAGAGTCCCAACAACTGCTTATTCATCAGAAAAGCATAAGAATGATTGAGAAATATTCCACATAATGTGGAAGAATTGCCATGGGTCTGGTTTCCCTTTAAAATGTTGCTGGATAAAGCCTTTAAGAGAAAGGAGCCCTTGGTTTGTACAGATGAGCCATTAAGCAACTGCCTGGCTCTCAACACTGAAAGTGGTGAAGCTGGACTTTTCCGCCTGCACATATTCAGCAGTCTCAGGGATGGGCAACACCTGAATTTGGCTTCAAATTTTTGAACTCAAAACACTCGGAGGCTTTTTTTCTGGTTAACTGCGCATTTGCATTATCCAAGGTTACTCTCCAAATACCACACTGTTTCAGAAAGAATTTATCTGAATCTTTTGCTATCTAGTGTAGAATAAGCTATGCACACAAGAAAAAAGTTTCTACATCTATTACCTTCAGTGTAGTTGCAGAATTGCACTAGCAAAGGGGGAAAAAAAGGGCAAAGACAGTTCCCCAGTGATAAAGCTACTCCAGCCGGCACATAAAATGTAACAAAAATAAGAGTAACAGCACATGCATAAGTTACCATTGGCTGTGGAACACAATCTTTCCTTCCCTTGTATTTTAAGAATTATTAGTGGTACAGCCTTAACATCAAAGGGATTTTTTCCTCCCTATTTCAATTTCCTGCCATATTTAACTGCCAAACACATCTGATCGCCTCCCTGAACTGCTTCACAGATATGACACCAAGCACACCAAAAATGGCCTCAGGTCTTTAGGGACAAGAAAGCCTCATGAAGGAAAGTCCTCTCTAGTCAAACTTGGGGTTTGCCATAGTAATCAGGCTGACAGTTTTATAAGTGTCACTACTTTATAGATGGTTACACAGTTAAGAATATACATTTATAAATGTAGGAAAATGCAAACTTTTTAAAATTTATTTTTTATTATTCTGCAGCATAAATGCGTGTTTAAATAGGAGACAGTGCCTACGCGCGCAAAGGAACTCGGGCACGTAATCCCAACACTTAGGCTTCACTGAGACCCTGGAGCTGCCATGCCCTGGCCCAAGGCACAGCGGGACCCTCAACCTTTCTGGACCTGCCTCACCAACCAGGTGGCTTCTGGTGGCCACGTGCGGGGCACCACTGCCAGCCACTCACGTGCACGTACGGGTCTGATTCAACAAAGGGTCCTGGGCTGCCAGTATATATAGCTGGAATTAGGTTTTTCATACTCATCCCAGATGTAGGTGCAACCCATTATGTTGCCAGGAGTCTAGAAGGAATCATTTTCCCTGCAGCAGCTATTCTACTTCAATTAGTCATTAACAGAGACAGCACTAGGCCTATCTGTCTCATGCCCTGCCCCCCTCCCTCCCCTGCTTCTACTTAAGCACAAAATGCTTAGTTTTACAAAGTTTACAAGTGTCAGATCAGACAATCAAATCCAGGAAACCCCAGGTCAACAGACTGAGTGTGATTCCACAACACAGGATGCAACCTGACCATACAGTCTTGCCCCTGCCACAGCTGCGTCCTGGTCACTGACATCCTAATATCACTTAACTATGGCTGGCTGTCTCTCTGATGCTCTTTCCTATTACAAGGTGGGGGAGAAAAAAGGAGAAAAAAAAAAAAAGGAAAAAACCTGAGACCTGGATGAAGCACCTCTATTCCTGAGAAGCATTCATGTAAAAGAACAGCTAAAACCCAGATGACCACCCTTTGCTTTAGGGACACTCAGCCCTCCAGATTGGCTGGTTCAAATGGCCCTGGACCAGCTCGTGGGCTTCAAAGGGTCCCACTCCATGGTGCCCTGTAAATCCCACCTTCACTTTTTTCCCTTCTCCTTACCCAAACACATCACCTAGCTGTGGGACATGAGGCCAAGAATTTCATTAGCTGAAAATCACTTAAATCATGGGTGTTCTGATAGGAACATAGCCCTGTGGATCATTGCTTCAAAAGTGTAACCCAAATTTACTTTCATAAGGTCATACACCTCATAGAGTTAACATGAACCACCTGTATGGCAACAGCCTCAGTCCAAAGCACAAATACATCTTGCTTAGTCATAAAAACTTTTTTTTTTGACAATACTGTAACTTAATAATTTACAAGCTGAAACTGTTCACCCAGTATTTGAAATATGTCACAGCGAGTTACAGTTATCACTAGGACTTCACAGCAAATAAAACTTGTAACTAAACATGCACAGATCATTATATATACAGTGATAAAAAAATAACGATGTACATTTTCTTGTAAGAAGAAATTAAGTAAATTCTTTGTGCATTTCAGGATTGAAACATCTAACCTATATAAAATTACTTTAAAATATGAAGTAAATATTTAACCCAAAACTTGAGAAATCTTTTGTAATCTGCAATATAGCTTTCTCATTTCCTTTTTTTTTCTTTGACATGGAACAACTTAGGAATTTTATCCCCTAAGATATTTAATAGTAATGTGCAGATATAAAAAAATACGTCCTTTGTGGCAAGCTTGAACATATATATATATATTTACAAACCTCCAGAACAAATTAGCATTAGAAAACACAGAAGTAGCAGATTGACATAGTGCTTTATTTAAGCTGTCTGTACGAAGGAAAATAATGTGCATCCCTATCATATACGTGTAAAAATACTAAGGATGTACAGTGTACAAAAACAGTTTCTTGTAGTTATTTCACATCCTTGTGGGTCATATACTTAAGGAAATAAACAGTTTAAGTATGACCAACAGTAATACGGTTTCTTGGGTTCATAGTCGTGTCTGCTTAATATCCTTAACCATATGACTAGATCTTGCATGGATCTAATGAAAGAACTAGCAAGGTCAAGAAATGTCACAAACTCTAAAGCTACAGGGAGGTAATTCAATTACCAATTTAGAGGTTTTTATTTAAATAAATACTTTACATTTCATGCTTGCCTGTAATGCACTACCAGGAGCAAGATAAGGAAATTCTACTGTAGACAGTACAAACAGTAGCAGCAAAGTGTGTACATTGAGGTGTAATATATAGACCCTGCAGTTAGTAAGGAAAGACCTTACTTTTGTACTCTAGGAGAAGCACATGGCCCCTGCAAGAACAGTCAGCTTTAAGAAGCCACAAGTAAAGATGGGAAAAAAATGTAAAACAATACTGGAATAAATGTTCTTTAAGCAACAGGAATGTACTGGAAGATGGATTAGTGTGGAAAGCGAAGCTGTGTGCAAAACTGCCAAAATCCAAACAGAAATGACCTATTTCCTCTGAGATGGCTGCAGTACAAGAGGGCATACTGTATGTCATGGAAGTCAGTACAAGCTGGAGTCAAAGTCTGAAATGTACTGTGCTCAAAAGGCTCACCAAGACAACCAGCCACCACCTCCTGTCCAAATCCAACCACAACTGCAGACAGCAAAAGAAGAGCTTCAAAAGTTTCTCTCAGCACTGCTTGTCCATTCCTCTGTCATCTGTTTCTAACACTGGTAAGAGAGAATCCCCCAAGCCCAGGCAGCATGAAGTGTCTGCTGACTCTCTGCAGCACAAACTTGATCACTGATATTTCGAAAGGCAGACAAACACAATGCAAAGTGATGTCTTAAAAGGTTTTCAAATAATTCACCGACAGACACTTACTGCAAACCACGCACTAAGTAGCTACGCGATGGTGAGCTAAACCACAGGGCGTCCTCTGCCCGCAAGGAGCGGCTGGCCAGAGGCACGGCAGTCGATCGTTAGCTAGAGGTGCCCTGTGTCAAGAGACTTATTGCTATTACAAGCTGAAAACACAGGGGAGAAAACACAGGCATGTAACACAGATTTTGAATCACCATAGTTTCGGTCTGTAAGTCCGAGACCTTTGCAGAGAACTAATTAATGCCCGTCTGTTAAGTACTTGATTATTTCAGTCACTCGCTCACTGTGTCAGTGTAGACACCTCTACACCACCGGTGCAGAACAGACCTGCAACGCATTTGCTGCCCACCTCTCTCTCTGCACAGGGACAACAACATCTACACATCTTTAGTGTTACAAGGTGACATAATGACATTGTATGCAGTTACAATATACATCATGACATATTTCTGTTTGATTATCCATCCATTACTAAAGATAAAACACAAAACATGAAAAATTGTCTAAATTACTCTGCATTTTTAGCTGCCTTGCTAAAATGCCCATCAACCCCTTGACCATCCCAGCACATGCACTGCCAGCAGTGGGCTTCATGCTTGGGCACTCAACTTTCCACATCAAGAGGCTAAGGCATCTGCGTAGAACGTCTCTCCTCTCAGACCCATCTACTCACTCACACAACGCAACCAGGAATACTCAGCAATATTACAGTCTTTGTGGGAGCTAACAAGAGCTGAACGCAGAGATACTTCAAATGATAATCCCATGGAGTTGGGGTTGTCCGATGTTGTTAGCAAGGGTGCATGCACTCAATATGCTGCACTGCGTAACATCCCAACTCCTAGCACCAAAGGGTTTATTATTAAGATTATCATTGCTGAAGATCAACGCTAAAGTTTATGCACATGTTCTGTTAGACACAGATCTTAGGAAATGGAAAGACGTTTCCCTATCAGTGGAGCATTTGTCATGATGTTTTAAATTCAGTCAATCAGGTACCACTGTTACATGTAACTTGCTGGATTTCAGGACTCTTTTGGTTGAGGGCAAATTTTCCTTGAGAACGGCTGATCCCAGAAATTTACTATTTTAATTAATAAAATAAAGTGCTTTTCTTGTAATCACTGTGGTCTCATTGTTCAAATGCAATTCCTTCATATAGAACAGACATTTTCTCTTGTGCTGTCAGGCTCTTACATTACGTTTATCCTAAATGGAGCACAAGATGTAGCTTTTTTGTCTGTTTGTTTTTAACCCTTTGGCTCATGAGGTTGGAATTCCTCACCTCCATTGCCAAACAGTCAAAAGACAGTATTTCATTCACAAAAATCTGATTCTAAGCAGTATGTACAATTTCAGAGCCTTGTTAAAATTTCCACATGGGAGAAAAGTGCATTATTCCCTTCAGCTTGTACAGTCCTTCCATATATTACAAAATTAACTGCTATAAGCCTGTTCTAAGATGTAGCAGCATTTGCAAACATGACACATATAAACCTTATCTCTAAAAATAAATACTAATGCAGTATAACCAAGGGGGGGGGGAGGAAAGGAAAGCAAAAAAGAATATTCAGAGTTAAACACCTGGAGAAAAAAGCTAATTCACAAACTCAAAATAAAAACAAGTAAGGCAAACACCTGTTTACCTTGGTGCACACATTTTGGTGAAAAGCAATACCATTATGCCTGTCTACATTCTTCAGCCATCAGAGGTGATGCATATCATGAAAGAGAAAAGCATGAGAAAGATGTTATCTGGTGCAAATTATAAGACCCCTTGAACAACTTCAAATGCTGCTTTTATGCCTTCATTTCTTGCATGTATAATGTTCGATTCTCCATGATTGCACATGAACCTGGAAGTTCTAAGTGGCAGGCTGGGCGAGCCCAGCCCTTCTGCTTCTTCTGTAGTATCCAACAGTAATTAAAAAATAATATATATATATTTATATATATCAACAGTTTAAGTCCTTCTTTCAAACATTTCCCAAACAAATTCCAGCCAGATGTTAATGACAGAGACCTGCTTCAAGTAATGATATGCCTAACAGAAACCTTGCATATGTACATCACCACCCCTATGTTTCCTCATTCTAATCAGCACAAACAGATGCAAGAAAATTTTATAGCCTAGTCTGTTTTGACTAATGACAATTTTGATTCGTCTTCTGGAAGAAGATAAGCTGGACCAACACGGTTTTTGTTTAGCCTCCACTGTGAGGAAAAATAGATGACTACTTGTTCACAAAGTTTACAATGCTGAAGTCAAGTCATCTACCTTCAAAGAAACTGTTAGTAACTTCTTGACGTTGCTATTATACTGAGACTGTGGGCAGCAGCAACAGCAGGAGAGCGTAGTAGAGAAGAATCTCATATGTCATGCAAAACCAAAATGGATTTTAGGTAGGTTTGGGAAAGAAACTTGTTCAATTTGGAATGGTCTCTGAAAGTGCCCCTGCTATCATAATAGTATCTAGTACTGGTGGTGATGTTCAGGAATCATTTTCAGTGATAAACCTAAGATGACAGTGAAGCAGCAGAACAAAAAAGTTATTCTCGTCCACTTGCAGAGTAGGAAAACTGGGGGAAATGCGGCCGCCTCTCATTGTCCATGCAGTCCATACCATCCTCGTCATCTGTGTTAAGGGAGAAGTTCAAAACATCATTATATTTGCAAAAAAATTTCATTATTCACCTGATATGCAGTATACCTTTCAGGGTTCAATGCTGAAGTTGAAGACTCAAGTTTAAGTAAAACTTCAGTCATGTATGTAAGCTTATGGTCATACAGCAGGATGATGTTCACTGAAGGGATATCACTTCCACATGTCACTATTTATTTCAGGGTAGGTTGATTTGTTGGTTGGTTTTATTATGCCTATCACGTGAGAACTTCAATCACTACTACCTGTTCTAAGCTAGTCAAAACATACCAGCATGGAAGCCGACTGCTGACTGGGGCAGACAGTTTCCCTAGTTTTATGAGCCGAGCTCAGGAAATCATAATCTTACTGCAGATAAAATTAAATATTCCTCCATTTCAAAGGGAGTTAAAAGGAAAAACAGCTACAAAATGAACAATTCACGTAGATTCTATGTGTTTCAAGTCTTAGATATTATTTTTTAGTAAACTATTTATTTTTACAGTATTTACTGGGATCAGAGGAAACATGGACTAAGCCAAATTCATAAATATTTTTATTTACATAGTTCCTGCAGTGCCAGTGGAAACCAGGCACCAGATGTTACCGAACTCAGAGAATTTGGATGGACGTTCTCACGTGGATTTTTTAAGTGCTTATTCTTAAAGACTCCTACTGAGACCGTTGTTCTAATGAGATATTTATATGCAACCTTTCAGAATTATGTATCTTTTGTATCTGCATATATTCTACACATAAAAACTAGAGTTAATGCAGGTTGGAGCAGTTGTTATGATTAGGCTACTTGACTTCAACAATGCTACTCAGTTCTGTAACTTCAAATACAATCTTGCTTTTACACTATCAGTTTAAAGCAGGTTAATGTACACAGCCTGTTTGTTTTGCTATCAGACTGATTACTGTAGAGACAAGACAGAGTTTCAATAAAAATAAATGTCTAGAAAAGATCTTTATTTTAGCAGCAACCTTCTGATACACAGTTACTTGTCCTCCTTCCCTAAAACACATTTTAATCTCCTTTTGCATAATCACATCAGACAGAGGTGCTACCGCACTGTAAATAATACAATTACTTGTAGATTTTAAAATAAAAATAATTAAAAATAGTGTCCCAACCACAACAACAGAAAAGGGAAAGCCCCATGTGGTTCTTGAACCACTGCAGTTCACTAAAAATGGCAGCAAATCTACCTGGCACAGGAAAAAATACACCTCTGTGCTGCTGGCAACGCTGCTCACCGCAGGCTCAGGTGAGGCAGCCCTGCCAGCTCCCTGGAAGGGCTCCCCATGCCAGCAATTCAGCAGCTGATCTCTGCACTGCTGTTGGTCATCAAGCCCCTTCATTATTCTTAAGACTCAGTCATCTGCCCTGAATTCAATAAATTTAAAGCTGAAGCCTTGGAGGCATACACGTTTTGTATTGCTTCACCCTTTGATGAACTCATAGCCATTCTCATTGCATAGGTGGGGTTTCAAGAGATCAGGACTTTATGATATCAAATCAACAGACTCCAAGTTAATCCAAATTTTAGTAAAATTTGTTCGAGTTACAAATATGAACAAATTCTTATCAAGATAGATGGGAGAAGTAAGGGTTCTCTTTTCACAGCAGAAAGACTTAAATTATGGACTTTGAGCAACCTGGTCTAGTGGAAGGTGTCTCTGCCCATGGCAGGAGGCTTGTAACTAGATGATCTTTAAGGTCCCTTCCAACCCAAACCTTTCTGCGCTTCTATGACTGTGTTCAAACACTAGAAACATGAAATCCAGAAAATACACTCATTCTATATACAAACAAAAAACTGCAGCTAACCTGTGAATCCTAAAACACCAAAAAATGGGCTAGCTTTAGGAAAGGGTAAGCAACAATAGCTACAGCCTTTAATGTCTACTTTTGTGATCCGCCTTTCTCAGCCTCCAATTCAAAATAAACAAAAACCCACAAATATCCCATTTAGAAAAAAAATTCACTCAAGAACTCAGAAGCAAGATTTTAACTGCTCTGGCTTGGTAAATAACTCTGTTAAGCCCTTGGCTGATCAGATCATAATTCTTGTGCATGTCACAGAAGATGACAAAAATACAAACTGTGGAGAAATTACATTCACTGCAACAAAGAAACTGTGCAAGTCCCAGTGCAGTAGTTACATCCTCATTAACAGCTTCTCTAAGAGCTCTGCTGAAGAACGAAACTTGATATGGAGTTTCATTTTCAAGTAATTGATATGTACACAAAGAGACATCTACTTGTCTCTAGCAGATCTTATTTTTTTCTTTTCATCTTCAAATTATTTTAAAATATGCCTATCTCACTAAAACTAGGCAGCCACTAGCAGTGTCCACATGCTTAAAGCAGGGTCCATGTTCCAAGTACTTTGCTGAACTGGGACCTTGACTGCCAACCAGTAAACACTTGAAGCTAGTGACTTCTCTTATTTAAAAATAAAAAATCCCCAATAGGCAAACAAATGAAAACCCCAAACAAAATCAAAACATGAAAGTCCATACCAAAAATGCCCTCAAAACTCAAACCAGAGTGATCTAGTATTCTAAGTTTTGTAATTGCTCCTTCTTAAAAAGAAAACTGTCATTGAGAGTTACTCTTACATACTTCCATATGAAGATTTTTATTAGTAACAGTGAGAACAACTTTTCCATTCAAATAGAAAAAAACCTTACACAGTGCTTTATTATAAACATTGTTAAGTCACATTTCTGACTTACATTTTTCAGGCGGCGTTATTGTAATAGTCTGAGCTGTAAATTCTTCATCAAAATACCTGGTGTCTGTCTCAGATGTCACTTGAGGTTTAAAAGGAGGTACAAGCTGAAAGGCACCAAGAAACAAAATAAAATTACTATACCTCAAACCAGCCAAATTACTACCAGGAAAACAAGTAAGTTCTTTTTCCCTACACCCCAGATCAAACGAGTAGGTCTGTGGAGAGGCAGCTGAGTCTCTTAACTTCTAGTAAGAGACAGAAGCCATTAGAGTCAATCCCAAAAATATCAGTTCAGGATCCAGTTAATAGCACAACACAGTTAAATTCCAAATATCACTCTCACATGACTTGCAGATAAATTGAGCTGCATAAAGATAATTACCTAGAAACTCTTCAGGCCAATGTAATTACTTGCATAGCTGTGAGGCAAAGGCACCTCTAGATACTTCACCATAACTTGGCTGTATAAACAGCTAAGGAAAAAAAACTACACAGAGTACAATAAGCATGATGGTTTGGTTTGGGTTTTTTTCAGTGTTAACACCTTCATCTGAACCTACATTTAGAAGAAATAATGTGATGTGAAAATTGATTTCACATTTGAAAAAAGGCCAGTTCATGCTTAAGTGAGTTCCTGGATCTAATCCTGCCTACTGCTTTTAGAGTACAGCGTGGTATTTCCCAACAGCAAATCACTAGTATCTGCTCACAGCCCCCAGGCAGGACTTCCTTGCCCCTCTTTTGAACCAGTCTTGCTCTCTACCTTCTCCACCGGAAGAACTGCCTATAGGCCAAAGATTTTAACTGCAAGGCATATTTAGCATGGAATATCACACTGCATGATGCTAGTCCAAAAATGATACGGCAGTTTAGTATGTATGATATTGCAAATGTGTGTGGGTGTGACATAAATGTGTGTGGATGTGGTGTGACAATGTTTTTGTTTGTACCTTGGAGCCCTTTGGTGTTATCTTCCCATATGCAATTTAAAACACACCCTGAGAATAGTGTATTGATTTTCCTTTCAATACAACAGATTACATGATGGGTCACTGATATTATAAGCTTGCATGTGGTTTTCACTAGTTTCATGTTACCTCTCTCCTCAACTCCAGAACACTAACACCAAACAATTAATTTGTTCATTTGCCCCACAGCAAAGGAAGTGGAATTGCCGCTAAACTCCCTCCCTTCCCCGTGTTCGAGGCACTAGATGCACAGATGCACATGACGTGTACATACTAAGAGACCTATTTTATCTGATCCAAATCTTCAGTAACAGTGCAAGCAATTATCAAGCAAAACCAAATCTCTCACTTTCATATACTCAGTACAATAAATCTGATTAATACTTTTATAAAACTAAATTCAGTTTTCCCTTACATTGTCATGAATGGAAAACATACAACAGCAGAGAAGGATTTTAAAGTAAAGGTTTGGGGCACTGTAGGATAAATGCTGAAAGAGCTAACATATATGAACTCAATATCGGAAGAGTCTTCCAGGTATAAATCCAGTTACATCCAATGTTTAAAACCAAAGTATTCTATTTTATTGCACAAATTTCTACACTTTTTGAAAATTATTTTTGTATGCATTCTGGCTATCCCAAGCAATTCTGCACTATTAAAGAAGATTTCCAAAGTTGTATGTCCCTCCAGCAATACAGTCACACTATTCCCAAGCACAGAGTTACTCCAGTGGAACATCCCACATTGCCATTTTTTTCTCATTTTTCTGTGTCAAAGAAAAATACTCAGAAAGTCCAGCTCCCCCCTAAAAAAAATCCAAACAAAACAAGCAAACATGCAAAACCAAACAAAAAAAGGCCACACAAGATTACAGGAAAACAAGTAATGTACTCTAGATAAGGCCAAGTGTCCAATCACAGTTCTCAGCAATAAATTCAGTATGAAAAAAATCCATAAGCTAACAGGTTTATAACAACTTTGCTACTTCCCTGATTGGGATAATTTCTACTGACGAGAAACAGAAAATGCCATTTCACAAAAAATTAAAACATTTCCTTTGAAGATAATGAAAATACAAGCTTAGGAAAAACTTTCTTGTTTCTCAAGGACAAGAAACAATGTCTTTTCAATGGTGCAGCACACATCTCCAGCAGAACAAAGTAGTCTTGTTATCAAGTACAACAGGGACCGTTCATGCTACAACTACTTTCTGAAGAGAAGGAGGAAACACTCACATTGCAGTCTTCAACAACTGCAATTTAGATTTAAGTAGTTAATGAAAAACAAAAGGTATGGCAAGGTAATATCATTATATGGAGGAATGTGTGGATGTGTAACTGGAGAGGAAAAAGAAAATGCATTAGATGACAACTTTCTTCCTCAAAAACTTACTGGCTAACTACTGGTTTACTCAGGGGTTTTTTACTACCTTTTTTTTCTTTTAATCCACTGAAAAGAACAGGCCTCACTATGACTTTAAACCACTTCCTTGTTCTCCCCATCTATCTGAAATAGTAATGGTTATGGAAAATACTTTGAAAACATCATTTCAGGAAGAGAAGCACAGTACTAAATGACTCCTAAGGAACAAGAAATTACAGTAATAATTTTAATCAGGTATGAAAAGCATTATTAAAACAAAATTCATCAAGTTGGTGCTCCAATTCGATGCTCAGTAGCAAAGCTTATTAGAAAACTGTTTATCAGTAACATCCAAAAAGTCAGCCGATGAAAATTTCAGTGATGATAAAAGTTCAGCCGGCTAGGGAAGTGAAACAAGTAGAACACATGAAACTAGCCTGTAATGAGAAGGGAGGAACCAGATGCAAATTTATGTCAATGGTGTTTTAGGATTCATCCATCTTACAGCAGTATCCTTCATATCCTGGAAATAAAAGGTAATTGGAAACTTCAGTGACTGCAGAAACAAACCGTCCAGCCATATGGCTCTCAACAACAGCTTACACTAGTGTTTATCCAAGCTGTACCCTAAAGTATACCAACCATCCCCTACAGCCTTTGGAAAAGGGGAAACGGTAGCTGAGATTAGGATGCACAGATACAACTCAACAGAGAGCAGCAGGGAAGTTTCTTAATTCTTCCCATACACTTTGCCTCCTTCCCTCACAGCATCACCTCTACCGGCACAGCTGTAAGGACAGCCAGAACTGGGGATTGCTGCTTTCCATCTGTTCTACCCCACCTACACCAAACCAACAGGGGCTTAAGTCTCGTGGACATCCCACTCCAGACTCCTGAGCTGACACAAAAGGTACACCTCCCTTTCCCCAAGTAAATTCTTTCTCTGGCATGTATGTAATTGTTGGGATAGTCACGAGACACACTCCCAGTTTTAATAGGAGGACGTTTAAAATAATTCTTGTCAAGGAATGAGGAACCAGCATGCAGAGCTTAGGCATCACCTCCAGAAGAAAATGAGAGAAACACTGTAAGAAATCTTTCCCCAACAAGCTTTCAGACAAAGCAGAAGCAGAGTGTGGTATAAATGACACACCCAAGTGTATACAGACCATTCAACACCACATTCAGAAGACTGCAGACAGAACCATTCAACACAGATTTTGTCACCAACACACCCTGCTACAGAAACCTGGCAATCATCTTTCTGACGGGGTGTCACCTTGTCCACTAGTTGGCAGACTTCATTTAAAAACGCAAAGTAAAATGTCCACAAATTTCAGCTGTAATGAAACTGTTAGAAAGACAAATAAGGTGCAACTTCTGCAGAGATTAACACTGTGACACTCAAGAAGCTTCACCATACATCCCAAGGGACTGAAGCTGAGGTTTAATGATAAATATTAAAACACCCAACATCAACTACCACTCTGATGATCACAACATGAAGATGCCACTCTACAGTCAGTGACATTTCATGTTTGGTTCTACAAGGAACTAGTATCCAGGCGCTACTGCCACAGCTATTCCCCACTTCTGACACGAGAAGTCAGAAGTCCAAGAGTGATGTGAGTACCCAAAGGCACAGAGTAACCTGGGCACAAAAGGAGTAAGATGAGCTTTTCATAAGCACAGTCCTTGTCAGTCAGCAAGAGAATCACCCTCCTCAGTCCTGGCTGCCAAGCTTTAGTACAGGATAATTTTCCTCCCCTCACGGCCTGTGCAAATTCAGGAACACACTCCAACCAGACAGGAAACTGCATCTCCTGACAATTTACTCTAAGGAACAGAAATACAGATTTTCAAAGTTTATGCATTACACACACACATATGCATAGATATGTATGTGTCTGTACAAATAAAGAAATAAAAGTCTAAACTCAGTATGAGTTAAGTGACTTTAAGAGTTGATGTTCAAGACAAAAATCCAATTTCATATCCATCTGTCAAGCTGAATCTGCCCTGGCCATTTCCAAGGCTTGATGTTAAAAATGACAGCAAAAGCAGTACCAAATCCTTAGTGTCTTCATTTTCTCTAAGTGAATGGCATTTCCATTTGGCATCCATCGAGAGCAGCGTGTGAAAAACACCACAGTTTTTCCACAGTTCAAGTCCTGGGAAAGTTGTCACCCATCTCTCAGGGGAAGGAAAGGTGCAGATACAGTACCTGCCTGTTACAGGTACACTGAGATGAACAGACAGGTTTGATTCTACACCTTGAACTTTCTCACACTTACTGAACAACTACATAAACACTTCACTATGACAGAAAATTTGCCCAAAAATAATTTACCAGGAATCATTTGTCTTGGTATTGTATAGGAAGTGGTTGAAGCTACTTCAAAGTATCTGTGATGCACTTGATCTGCCAAACGAAAAGTATGATGCTTAAGAACATCAATCTGGTCTTCTTTCTCCTTTTAATTTAAAGAGAATTTTCCTTTAAATGAACTAAAAATTAATACTAGCATAAGACTCTCATCCACCAACAGAGTGCAGCTGAATCGTGCTGAGTAGAAGGTAGAAATACCTGTCCATCCCCCTCAAACTAGAGCTGCCACTTGGAGAAAAGACAGTAATTTGAGTTGAGCTTCAAGCCAATTGTCATGAGATTGGCTTGAGATTGGCCCCTCCTCGAGAAGAGGGGGACTCAGAGGTGATTGGGTGCCAGGGCACCCCCTCTCCGGGGGGGAGAGGGGAGCCCTGCGGCCCCCCCAGCTCTGCCTAGCCCAGAGCAGAGTTAGAGGCAGCATTTTGAGTCTGTGCAGTGAGAGAAGAGACTCACAAGCACCTGAACCTGACCTGAGGTAAGAGGAGAGAGCCAGGCTTTTGCAGCTAAGCTCTCTCCTCCCTCCTTTTCTACAGCTAAGCTGTGGAAGGGGGCTTTTCTGTCCCTCCGCTGGAAAGTGGAGGAGAGGCTCAGCATTGAAGCTGAGCCAAGCTGAGTGCCGTGGAGGTAGGCCCGGCACTCGGGAGAAAGAGTCGCAAGCGAAATTTGAGACGGACCCCGCCCAGAGAGAGGGAGAAGGGGCCCGGAGGATGTCTCTGCCACGCAGGACAACCGAAAACCTGAGGAGAAATCCACATGCCAGGACGTGGACACTTAATGAGCAGAACCACACTGCAGCAGCCTACGAACCAAAGTATGAGAGAGAGAGAGAGATCACACTGCAGCAGGAGAGCAAGGACTCAAAGCTATCTTCCTGGACTTCAGGAGGAGGAGAGACTTCAACAAACAGCTGGAGGTTGGTGGGGGAGTGTTCAGGTTCCTCGAACACTCCCACGAGAGAGAGACTGGGTATCTATCAGCCTGAAGAGTTTTTTTCCTGGACTGAATTGAGGGAGAAAGCTTAAAAGGACTGATTGATGGAGATGTAATATATATATATAGTTGTCTTTAGCTTGTATAGTATTTATTTGTGTAAATAAATGTATATACTTCCCCTTCCCCTATAGAAGCCTCTGGCCTGAAAGTTTCTCTTCAGTAGTGTTGGGATAATTGTGGGAGGGGGTGGAAGAGCCTGAAAATTGGATTTTTAGATTTCTAATGTGGCTCAAACTGCCACACCAATCCATAAGCATTCCTGTAGGAACTGGTTCATCCCCATACCTGGCCCCAAAGCAGGCAGCCTGCTGCCCAGCCAGCAGCCGGAGCACAGCCGGGAGCAAGAAATACCCCACGGACCCTGCATGAAGTGGTCCTAGGCAGGCGGAGGAGGAAGAGCTGGGATTTCAGTGGTGGGAGGAGACACCACACAAATCCACAGGAAAACAGGCTTCAGCAGGGAGGTTCACCCATGGATAAGCTGTTTTCCAAGTGATACAATGCTGTTATCACAGACAGAGAGAAACCACAAACCCCCAGGACTACAGCAACGTAAGTTTAAGAATCAGACACCCTTATGTATATTTTCCTCCCTGTAAATTCAAGCAGCTGGGGGAAGGGTGGTAATCAACCTCTAGGTCTGCCCATATAGTTTAAAGTATCAGTGGTAACACAATGAAAAGATCAGACTGGTTAGCAGTTTTCTGATCTTTTTACTACTTCGCTTGGCAACAACACAAAAGCAACTAACGAGGGTAATTTCTGCAGGTTTTGTTGCAGTGCAGATAATTGTACAAAAATAGTATGACTCAAATAGTAACAGCCTAATCCCAAATGTTGGTATTTTCCTATTTCCCTCCTGCCCCTTCCCTTCAAAATCTGACACACAGAAGTATTTAAATGTGCATTTAAGATCACAGTTATGTTTTAGATTTTGCCAGGCCTGAACCCAGGGCTTCAGTCACGGGATTTCATCATCTACTGGTTTTGTGTCTTGAGGAAAACAAAGGTAGTCACAGCTGAAGGGTAAGGAACAGCTTCTTGCAGCTGTCAGACCATGCTGAAAGTCACTGCCTTCACACTAAGACAGGAGCCTGCACAAGCACTGCACCTGCAGCAAAGTCAGGCATCTCAGCCTTCACCATTACTGCCACTTGTCCCTATTCCCTTCCCAGTACTAACAAATTAATTTGTTAGCACTCCCTAATTTGCTTCAGGAACAATCAGAGGTATTACCACAAATCAGAAGACGACATATATATATATATATCTATATATCTATCTATCTATCTCAGCCCAAATTTCCATGTAGTTTCTTTCTTCTTTCATCTATATTATGTGCAGGAGAAAAAACAGGCCTTGCTAAAAGGTCTGGACATCCCTTGCCATGAGGCTATTTGAGTGCTTCAAGCCTGAAGACATACCCAAATTTCTACCTTTTAATTAATGCCCATGTGGTTTTTGTTCAGTGAAAGACCCTAAACAGAACATCTGACAACTTAAGAATATTTCTGCAACCCAAATAAAAATACTCTAATACAACTCTTAAATGAGAAACAGAGACATTTCAAAAGCTTCCTGATTCCAGCTAAAAATAAAACAAATATTTTTTGAAGTATGTGGGCTTTTGAAGTCTTCAGAGTTTGCCAAACTATTCAATTTCTTATACTCAGGCACAGAGATAAAAACTCATCAGGGCTGAGATGATCACAGGAAGAACCTGGCACAGGCTGCTCTCTTTCATATGCCCTCATGGTTTTTCTGCCAAAAATAAATACATCAGATCACAAATGCTAACTATTATACATTTTTCATTTAAAGGCAACGATCTTTCTCTGCTCCAGTGTGCCATACAGTATTTTTTTATCATTGTGTAGTACCAAATTAGGTTAACTAGTTAGCAGTATCAGAAAGCTAATAATTCCATTTGACCATTTGGATCCATTTGACCTGACAGAGCTACTGTCACATGAAATACATGAAATAGTTTACAGATACATAATTCTGGCTTTAACCACACCAGTAAAGTGATAACCTAGTAAGTACAGAGATGCACCTAATCTCTGTAAAAATGATAAAATTAGAGGCACACAAGCACAGTGTGAACACGTACAAACTATCACAACTACTTGCAATACACATGATTTTTTTGTTTCCATTACTCCGAAAGTGAACTTCCGTTCTTTCATTGCTAACAGAAACACGCTCCTGAAATGCAGCCAGAAAATTACAGTGTCATGGTGCATAAAACTTAGGCAAAATTACTCTGAAATATTTTTACTGTGCAAATCATTATATCCACTATCAATTTCATCAAGTGACTCTACTGCTGAAGACTCTACTACTAACAAAAAACAGAAACAGAAGCAAGCATAGAATAAACGTGTTTGAAAATCACTTTTTTAATGCTCTGAGTTATTTAAGAATACCAAAATACCTCAAGAATATTCATACAAGCATTCCAATAAACATACTCAATGAAAGTTCATTAAGTGTTATTATCTTTGTGGTTTGTATTTCAGAGCACAGTCTTACACCCTGCATACTTCAGAACCTGTAAGACTGTGTGTACAGATGGAACAACTGGATATTTTAATCAGCCAGACAAATGGCTTTGTAAGGAACAAATAGGAACAAAACTATTTTTTAATTAAACAGAAAAACATACTGTCAGAACTCATTTACATGAGTTATCTTTCCATAAAGAACACACTGTGTGCCAATACTGCACAAAAACAATTCTTATGATCCTTGAAGTTAACTGTTCAACTGAGGAAATTCAAATAATTTTTTTACTAGCAAATTTGGTTTCTCAAAGCAACGGTGGCCAGAACAAACAAAGATGGACTACAATTTCTCCAATTATAATAACCCAATAAGCCATATACACTTCCATGATCATAAAAGCGAAGTGCCAGCATTTATATATTTTTATATGTAACTCTGCAAAATGCCTCCTTTTATTTTAATAGCTTAGAAAAAGATCTTGGCTGAAAGACATTTGCCATGTTTATTTGGAAAGGATCAAAGTGCATGTAATTAAGAGTATCTATATATTCTTAACTAAATATGATGCTGAACACAGTGTAGAATTGAAAGTTCTATTTCTAATGCAAGATAATTAGGAAATCTTTTTCAAGAGAATAAGAATAATGTAACAGCTTTTTTTTCTCTCACCCACTCCTAGAACATTGCAATCCAATTGACTGGGATTTTTTTTACTCTAGAAAGGTCCTCAAGTTGTATTTTTAGATTGTATCCTCAGAGTGCTTCTCTACAGTGTCCTTACATAACCAACTAGTGGTTGAGCTCGTAAAGTAACCTGATTAATATACTTGCTATGATTATTTAGTGTAAAGTTTCCTGAAACCTTGTGATACTGCCAGGGAAAAATCACACTTGTATCAAGTAACTTCAGAGTACCATATTTTGTATCATCATATAGAGGCTTCTATTTCAATTCCGGTATTTGTCAGAGAAGTACCACACCAACAACCACACATTTTAAAATTCCAGTTCAACAACAACTGAAAAAACAGTTTGTATCACTGACATTGTAGCATAAACATATTCTGCTCAGTCGTATGTCTTCCATTTTCCTTTTATTTGAACAAAGCAAAAAAAGTAGAAAAAACCTATCTTTTAAAATTACACAGCTCAACTGGCAATGTAAAACAGTTGGGGGGAAAAAAGAGAAGTCTTTATCAAAATAGAAGGGGTTTATAGCAACAAGTAAATTCTTACAGAAATACTAAGATAAAATCAGTTTCTGTATATAAAACAACTTCCATGGAATTGAGTTTCACTACTGAGATAAATTCATTTTCTAAAATCATTCCCAAAGTGTTGATCATTACAGGAACAGGACTGGGTTTAGAGAAAGCTGTTTCAATTGAATTCCCAGCACTCACTTTTTTCTTCACAAGCTGTTTTGGCTCAGTGTTTTAACGCTATTTTAATTTTCTTAGATATTTTGTTTAAAAATAAGTTTCAAAAAGGTTTCTATTTATACACAAACAATTAGAAAGTAGATTTTTGCTATGAGTCCCCTCCAATCCCTTAATCTCCCTTTTCCATAAAACAACTTTTCAATAAAGGGAAGAAATAGAAATACAGTTCAGGATAAACTTATATTACATTTTTCACATTATCTTGACTCATACACCTACTTTTCTCTTGAAGGCCCCGGAAAAAAAAAAGGAAAGGAAAAAATTTGGATATTTACATAATAGAAGAAAAATCTTTGCTGAGTTTAGGTTGGTTTGCAAAATTTATTTCTGGTGAACTGACATATTATTACTGAAAACCCAAAGATTAAGTAAGCACACCTTGTTCAGAATAATTATTCATTTGTATTAACAAAAAAAATTTGCAAAGAAAAAAATTACTAACTCCAGAGAACAGTAGTCCTACGACTATCAGTTGAAACTACCTTGCAGAAGCCAGATTATTCAATGTCATATAAATATAATAATGACATACCTTTTTATCATATACGTCTTGCCAGTTTACTCCAGCAAAGAAACTATGACGCATGATTTCTTTTGCATCATCTGGGCCTCCACCAAGTCTAAAGAGTGTGAGGGAAAAAAACACATATTAAACAAGCATTATTTTTATAGTGAGATCAAGTTATTGTTATGGTTGGAAAAATGACCATTTCTTTTTTACTATCTGGGAACAATTTTCACCCATTTAATATGTAATTTTCACCTGTTTAATATGAGTTCCAATGATCTCTAGAGAAATTGTGATAGCAGAAGTATCCATGCCATGGTCTATTCTACTTGATTATTCCAACTACAGTGTTTGTTACTGTCCATGATGAGCTCTTTTAGTAATTCATTAATTTTAAAAACATACTTAAGTTTAGTTTGCTTGAAACACCAACTAACATTCTGGCTAACTATTAAAAACCCAAACCAACCCAATAATGCTGAAATAAAATTTTGCCAAGGAGGTGCCAGGCACTGAATCAGTAATGACTCGCACATCATTTTTGTACAGTGTTCACTGCTGTTGCATCTGGGTGCTGTAACAATTAACCAATTACCATAAAATAGTCTCAATCTGAGTCAATTAGTATAAATTAATAAATTGTAGGCCTGCTGAGAAGGTTATTTAAAGGCCATTGTAAATAACCACACTATTCACTGTGGCCTGTAGCTTGCCAAAGCCAGACTCTGTCTGTTAAATCATCCTAGGAAGTTAATTTCACCTACTTTGGGTGAACTTCCCCAAGGCGATTTGAGCTACAGAAGTAGCCACCTGCTGCCAAAAGAGGAGGGTCCCAGCCCTGTCCATACCTCTCCTCTCTCACTTACATCTATAGCATCAATCCCACTTGATGACTCTGAGCAGAGTCAGCTCACTAACCTGGAAGTAACCCCACAATGAGAACAGAGAGATGAGACAAGAGAAGAGAGGAGAGAGAAGAGAGAAAGGAGAGAGAGAGAGAGAGAAGAGAGAGAGAAGAGGAGAACTGACCATTTTTTGTTGCATTAGCAAGTCCAGTTTGACTAAATGAGTTTAGTGAGCTTCCTTGAGCTGCTACTGTGGGTGAAGAAAGAACCACACATCCAGTCATAGGACCATCTGCCCTTTTCAGCAGAGAAGTCAACTTTTAGGACTTCTCAGCTCTCATCTAACTTCTCCCTGAGGCTGGCTATCCTACTGCCATAACAGAAGGAAGCTGCAGCAGAGAAAAAAAGCTAATCTTAACTGAACACGCAGAACATATGTGTTAAATATTGACAAGAAGAGTGACACACACAGTTTGTGTTTCATTAAAAGGAACTGCTAAAGATATAAAGACAAATTTTAAAAGAACCATTTAAGTAAGATAAATTCCTCTCTAAAGCATTTATTGTCAGAAGGAATAATTTCCACAACCAAGAAAAAACATCTGTATTGGTATTACCCTGCTGCCAAATTACTAAAATATTCTGGACTACTATGTCACTCTTGCAATAACTGAGTGTAAAGTTATTCTAATTTCCAAGTTGTATTCCTCCTTGTTTCTCAACTACTCATTGTAAAATTCTCTACATCTTGGGAAAGCATGGCATTTAGCCTGCAGTCTCCAGACTTCTCTCAATATCTTCCTTTCTAGTTGCTCACAAAGAAAGCTGAGTTGATGTTACTCTGTGCTCCCACCCTATTTAGCATTAGCTAGCACTTGAATACAAGTAAGCTTGCAAACGTAAGTTTGTAATAAACACTCCTGTCTGCAAAGATTAATCACAAGGAAGCATCTTTTCAATTCTAAAGGTTAATATATTTGATGGGTCAGATTGTTTGGAGGTTAAAATGCATTAGGAGTTGCTACAGAAACACAGTTTTACTCTACTCTCCATGTATTTTGCTGATTGGTCACAGTTTGTTTGTGCTGCATACAGCAAATTCAGTTAGAGCAGGGAGGCCGACCACTTGTGCTGTCCTGGCTGTAGCACTTGGTTGCATCCAGACAAATCCCTTGAAAAGACATGACAACCAGTCCTGCCTGGAGCACCTGCAGGCAATGCTCACTACTGAAAACTTCTTGAGAAGGACCAGAGGATGAAGGAGGACTAGAGAAGAGAGACAGACAATAGAGAAGAGAGGCAGACAATGTCTGCAGCCCGAAAGTATGCCATGAGACTCACAAGAATGACAGATATTGGGGAAAAAAAGGTACCTACAAACAAATCCCACTGATTTACCACGGCAGAGATTTGTTTTAGAACCACAGAGGACTAGACACTGCTGGTCCAGTGCTGGAGCCACTGGAAAATGGCTCTCCTAGGCAACAATCTGAGGGAAAAGGCCATCACAAAAGGGCACAGACAGCAGCTGGGTGATACTTGCTTTCAAACCGCTCTATTTAAATTTCACTCAGAAATTGCATTCTTTAACGAGTTACGAGTTTACATGATCTAACATGTAATTTATTTAAGTGCCCTAATATAGCTGTGGCTGTCTATACATGTCTCCTGCCATGATCGGGAAGAACAAGTGCTGTAGTCCCCACAAGACACCACAGTCAACTTAGGGTTAAGTCCTACTGGGAAGAACAAGTGAGAGCTTTCACTTTGTTCCAGTACACATTCTAAACCTAAAAAGACCCCTGTATTTGCGGTGAATGATTAAAAAAGTTTCTCCTGCATTTTGTAAATTACTGCTGCATTGAAAAAGTGGAAATCTGAGACTGTATGGCTGCATATGGCCCTCTCCTGTGATTGACAGATCCTTCAGTCAGAAAGACCAGGCACCACTGGCCTATTTTTACATTACCCAGTGCAATTAGAGTATTTATTATGCCTGTATACCCAATTAATTTCACTTACCGCTTATTTGGATCCTTTATCAGTAGACCTGATAATAATGATTTTGCATCTGCAGACAGAGTTCGAGGAAATTTTATGTCCTCCATTAGTATCAGTTCAAATAGTTTCTCATGATCTTGGTTGTAGAACGGTAATCTTCCACACATCATTTCATACATGACAACTCCTAATCCCCACCAGTCCACTGCACGACCATAGTCATTATCTTCTAATACCTGAGATAGAAACCAAAAGCATCCGTAAGACATACACGATTTCATACACAATCGTTTCAGTCTGTTCGATGACACTCTATACCAATGGGTTTCTGAGACTTTATTTTCAGTGTGCTACAAGGACTCCCAGAACCTAACTCAGTACTTGCAACTGCAGCACTGACTCACACACCTGAGCTCACTGAAATTTCAGGCATACCACGGACTGCACTGCTAAAAGCAAACTAAAAAATTGAGAATGACTTGCTCAAAATGGTCTTGACAGCATTTTCCCCTTTCCTGTGTCCTCTACCATCCCATTCACATCATATACAGCTTTAGAAAGAGACGCTATCCACAGGTACTAATGCATCAGTTAGATGTGGTGAAGCACCTCTTTGCTCGGTCACGTGCTCTTTCTTACCCCACGTGTCCAAAGTCTTCAATTTAGTACCACCTTAATCTTACTGAGACAAGTTTAGTTTCTTTATGATCTTCGTTTATATTAAAAGTCCTCAATGCTTTTCTCCCAACAGTTCCCTTGTATTCCATAACAGTCATAACAGCTGAACTGCGCCAGTGCAAAAAAATACAACAATGTTTATACGATACCATGTTTACTATGATACTATGCTTATAAGACATAAGCATGGAGATGTGATAAAGTTGATATCATTTGTTAACATAATGCCTCCAATGTCGTGCACCTAAAAACAACCCTTCTGCCAGCAGCCCCAGAGAACTGGAATAAGGAATCTAAGCAGTGTGTCTTAACCTTAATACACCTTCATATTAAACTGGAGAAATGGAGACAACATAAGAGCAGCATACACACATAACAAAACCATAAGCAATAAGGAAAATGAAGGCTACTGAATATATAATTCCAATTTCTGTGAATTTCTAGTAGATCATGCCCGTTCATTCAAAAAAGATGAAACTGTTAGAAGTTAATAAACATTAAAACAGAAGGCGCTATGACTGTACATGTCAAGTTGCCAATATTTCCTACAAAAAGATCTATTAAAAAACCTTAAAACAAGAAATTAGACTTAAATAATAAACAGGTAGAAAGCTCAAAGAAATGCAACTAATACAGTAGAACTATATTTATAAAGAATTAAATAATTATTTATATAGAATTATTACTGTATCACTTGAAGGCAGATTCTGAAAGGCAGCACCATGTGACTGATTTAAAAAGAACCCCAACCAACAATAAACTAATTCACAGAAAACTAAATACTTTTTACAACAGACATGCAATCGCCATCACAAAGAGCTCATCCAGATTCAAACTGTAAGCATACAGGAACAGCCCTTTAGATACAAGGTAGTGAAAATCTGGGAATATGTAAGGCCTTCAGGCTTTAACAAATACAGCGACATCTAAAAGATCAGAAATAACTTTTATCCACGAGTACATTATCTTGTGATTGCCTAACATGTGTAATAATTTCCTCTGAAGCAAGGGCAGACACAGTCCTCACCTACCTGGGGACACTAAGTGGCCATGGCAACACACAGGACACACGCACTACCCCAGCCAGCCCTAATGAGGGTTGTTGAGCTCATTTATTTGCCTCTCTTTTTTCTCCTTCAGTAAATCCAACCCTGCCCTGAAGTATCTGGTGTATGCTATTAGCAGAAACAACACGCAGTCTGATCCAGTATGGCAATTTTGGAAATCCCACAGTAATTCATGCTCCTAGTTTTCGCTGTCCTTAAGGATTAGTAGCAGAAACACAATGAAAAGAAGTATATTAAAAATCCCTCTTCTGTATATAAGATTAAAAAAAATCATAAATATTAACACATTAACACATACTATTTACAACTGTGCCAAAACAAACAGACTCCTTACATCATTGATATTTCCAAATAGAGGGTGAAATTTTGGAAAGTGTAAAATTCAACAAATTATCTGAATAAGTACATATGACAAAACTAACTAAAATAACTCCCACATTTTAAAATTAATTAAATGTTTTATGAGTTTGAGCATATTGCAAGCTATTTGCTGAAAAACTGTATACAAAATCTGTGACGCTTGTCTTTAAATCACTGTTTTTTCTACCACAAAATAAAAGCATTATGTATTTTTCTACTATATCTATTAGCACTGTTACCATTTCTCTTATCTGTAAAGTTAGCTACTCCTTTCTTTTGAAGCTAGCAAAATATATAAAATTATGAGATAATGGTAGATTCTTTTTACAAGTAAGTTGAGGTGTGGTTTGCATTTGTGATTTATAAAAGAAGGCAACGGGAAAATAAAACATATCGTTCTCTGAACAAGGCAAGCCACATGGGCAATAGCTAAAGAAAATTGTATTTGTGCCTTCACGTAATTTATGCAGGACTTTACCTAATAATAATAAAAAGTATGAACAACCTTTTGCTGCATTCCCACAACAGCAACAAAACAGTGGTACAAAGAAAGAGCCAAATGTGATTTTTAACCTCTTTTTATATAAAATCATAAAAAAGCATAAAAGCTGGATTAACTGCCTCCCAAACCCGCATATCACCAGCCGGGTTCTCATCCCCAGCTGGCAAAACTGGCAACTCTTTATTTTTGTTTAAATACCTGGTTTACAGCCAGCCAGACAAGCAAGAGCATCAAAAGGGTTTTATTTAGGCAAAAGGAAAACAGCCTGAAAACAGTGTAAATAAAGCAAAATGCATCTCAAGTTATTTTAATATAACTGTAATAAAATTGTGCATAATGCATTCACAGTGAAGATGCACTATTATTTCCTTTAAGTCATTTCTAGTCCTCATGGTGTTAAGAAACTCCAGGATTTGTAGGCTGTGACCAGTCAATGGAAGTGAAGTGCTGGAGTCCAGCAGCTCCTACAACCAAATCTATGCAATTAGGGCAGGCATGAGAACATGTCTATACACACTGCCCTAGCATTACAGAATCCCTTCCAAACAGTTCTTGAATTTGAGGAATTTGTTTTTAATTACACTGAACATAGGTCAAGAAAGCCTCAATTCGGCACTAAAATGAACATGACACACAGCTGCAGGATTTGTACCTAGGAAGAGTTCAATCTTTTGCCTACCATGAATTGAGTATCTACTTTTAGAAACACCTCCTTTGGTTGTGAGGACTAATATTGCTGTCCTCTCCAGTATTTGTGGGTTATTCTTGTATATGTGGGGCACTAGCCTAAGCACCCACGGAGATATAGATAGTGTGGAAAGTTTGATCTCTTGGACTTTGTACGCTGCCCTTAATAGCTGCCTCCATCAGCCAAGAATTGTTCCTTGCCGTTAAGGACCCACAAGTCTATCTTTAAGCAAATGCACTGTCCTAACAACCCAGTCCCATCAAGGTCACAGCAGGAAAGGCAGCAGGCCCACCAAAACCATCATAGAGGGCACAAGCTCAACCACTCTGGTATCTGTTGTAAAGCAATGTACTAATATTTTCTAGGAGTACAACACAGAAGGATCACACAGAACTCAGAAAGAGCACCTTACACTGAGCACATACTCAAGTCAGGGGCGTTTTCATAAAGTAAAGATGAAGTTACATGCTTTCTTCCACAAAATTTGTTTAAATAGTGAGATCATTCGGATATATGACTTCCCTTCCTTCATCCGCTTCACATACGTTGGGTGTCGGAATCTCAAGCCACCTGTCAAGATCTAGATGAGGTTTTAGGAGATAAGAGCTCCAGCACGATGTGGATAGCATTGATAGTCACTCATTCCTCACATCATCACAGTACCCAAGTGACTTCCCAGCACTGAGTAAAGCAGAAGGTGGACTGACTGCAGTTCTGGATGATATCACAGATCATGGGAAATAAAACTCAAAAAATTACCATCACTTTTATAACTTAGAGGAATCTTACTCAATTTGTTTCCACAACTGGTTCTTTCAGAGGCAGTGCCAGCCTAATTCAGGTTCGTTTCTGTTCTCTCACCACAGTTTCCCTTACATTGCCAAAATTAGGCAACACACTATATAAGAGAGTAGAAAAAATGGAGGAAAAAACTTCACATTGGACTATTTTTCACCTGAATCAAGTTCTCTGATCTAAGCCACTCAATTGCCATGTGAACAGTTCCAGCAGCACAAGTGAGAACACCAGGACAGGCAGCATCAGAAACGGCATTGCTGCAGAAAGAAATGCTTGTCAAACTCTGCCCCAGAATTACACCACAGAATTTACACTGACTCTGACAGGTATTCCTGCATGCACAGACAGCTGTAACAGCTGTGCTCACTTAATGGGAAGATTAAGGCCTTGCTTCCTTTCCCAACCAGCATTTCTCTAAAGCACACCAGCAGTATAACAGGGTTCCAAAGTGGGCATACACTCATAGCTGCACCGAAACAACCAGAGTTTTTACAGGCATTGTTGCTCCTCTAAAACTTAACACTTACACCTGCAGTACAAGGACACAGCCTGGGTTTATATGGATGCTTTTAAAAACAGCTGCACAGGTGCCACTGAAGTTTGTATTTTCCAGTCTTATATAAATATGCAAAAGATTAAGTAACATACACACTTTCTCACAAGCAAGAAACATCAGGCATCTGCAGGTACTTTAGTGATTTTATGGATGCCTTAGCAGCACTGGACAACATTACAGTTTCAGCTAAGGGAGAGCTATTTATTTATATTAAAATTTTTCTTTGTATTGTAGTTAAAAGGCAACTCAACTGTTTCTTAAATTTACTGAGATAGCAGGAATAGCCAAATGTAACAAGGGAAAACAAAGTATTCTCTAGTGACTCCACTACCTCTGCACACCGTGGGGTTTCTGGAGAGTATTGCTGGCAATGACAAATATATACACAATGGGACAGTGCTTTGTACATAGAGCAAAGACTGTAAAGCCCTACATACAAAATAAAACAACTCAGTTCACAGACCTAAGTTTTCCTTTGTGATGACTAAGACAACACAAACACACTGCAGGGCTGCTAAGATCATGGTAATTCAATTGTGGTTTTCCCTCACACAGAATAATTCATTCTGCTGGCGAGTAATTACAGATCACTAAAGAAAAATACTCTTGTCTTTACATTTATTGACAAAAAAAAGCAATCTTCTAATATTATAATACTATTCCCCACTGCTGAAAAGTCCACTGTCTCAGACTTGAATAAAAAGTTGTTAGTACCACTGCAAGTTTTCTCCTTCCCAGAAAATAAAATCCACTAAGAGACTTCCTCGTCTACTTCAACAGTCGTCATAGATTTTAATCTTTAGGTTTATTAGTTAATACATCTCCAGGTATCCTTTGCTTTACACATGTCACTCCTTTAAAAGCCTAATGTACAGTCCACAGAATTTGGTGTCCATTTAATTTTATAGTGAAAACATATCTTTTATTCTCTTTATTACTTCAATAGCTAGAGCTGGAGGCAACAGCTTGAGATACATCTGCAAACTCCTGTTTACAAGGGCTTGGGGCAGAGACTTAGGAAGCAGACAACTCAATGCCAAAGGGAAGGTGATACATGCACAGGCAATGCTTTTACAAGTTTCTGTGAAAAGAAATTTTTTAAGGAGGCCAGCCAGCAGTATAACAGGTGAAGTCTGTGAGCATCTTAAGTCAATCATATACTTCCCCTCACCTTCAGTGGAACTAGGATTCTCCAATACTTCACTAATCACAGAACACTGAATATAAGGTGTGACTACCTCAGACACAAACTGAGCTGAATCCAGAAAGTCCCTTAATCCTGTCTTTACTGCATTTTCTTGAAACACAACATCCCTGATGAGCATCCTCTGGAAGACTTTTGGTTGCACAGCAGAAATTCACACAATCAAGAACTGTATTTCCCACAGACCTTTAAATGGTAGGTAGCTGCTGTAACTTCTGGACTCTGCAAACACAGACAGATTTAGCAGTAACCTTGAGCATGAAAGGCTCAATGTAAAATTCATTGTCAATCCTCTACAAAGGGTTGTCAGCATTGGGTTTTACCTTTAAGAGAACAATATCGAAATATTGGACTCATAGTTTGTGCTGGATAACGAGGGCAACTTAATGGAAAAGCAATTACATTTTTGACATAGTTATGGTTCCCCTTAATCCATTAGATACAGACCTTCAGATAGGACATTACAAGTAGCTTGTTGCTCAATCAATAATTTTGACAGAACAGATGGGAAAATATTTAAACATCTAAACAAACTGTCTGCACACCTATGTTGTGAAAGAAAACTGAGAACTTGGATACACCAATGTACTGTTAATTTAAGGGGAAAAAAACCCTGTTTTCAATTAACCTTACAGTTCAGGTGGAGTGTATGTTCCTTAAGCATTCCTGGAAACCTTTCACACATCTTTATTGCTACAGTTGCTGGTCCGTTAACAAATATTCACCCACATACTATTCAACAAAAGTTAAAAAGTGTGTTTCCTAGAACTTTCTATCAATTGTGGTAACAACTACAACAATGAGAAAGTGTATTATCTAGTGAACAAAGGTAATACACACTTCTTTATAGATACAGACTTTATCCCAGATGTATGAAAACCCATCCTACAGAAGGGTATGTCTGTCAAGTATTATACAATTTAATTACTATAACCGTATCTTCGTATGAAGAGTGGAAGTGTTGCTGCGTCAATAGTAAAAAAACCCACTTGAATGAATACTCATTGGTTTTATTATACACAGCTGAAAAGACAAAACATCAAGGTTATAGACACCCCAGGAAATGGGCACCTGAGATTTTCTACTGCTCTAATTCTTGCAGGTAGTTTTGCTCCATTTTCTATATAGTTTGCAATACTGTTTTACTTCTGGTCCTAATGTAAACTATCTTCCCAATACATTTTTGTACTTGAGATTTTGCCCATCTTGCCTAGTTTTTTGTTATGTAACCTTAACGAATGAAATAGCCAACTAATTTTTTTTTTTAATTTGTTGGAACACGTGGTGCATCAGAAATGGTATATTCTGATATAAATGTGAATTAAACAAAACCTCCTAGGGTAAAGAGTATGCAATACTAATTAATGCATTTAACCTCCTATAAGAGACAGACTTCGATAGTATTCAAAATCTAAAAAAAAAAAAAAAGGTAGTTAAGCTGTTGCACATGAAAAAAAGTATTCTAACAAGGAGCTGGCCCTGGTGAAAAATAAATGATAAAAAAAAGCCAAGAAAACAACCACATCATGTTAAAAGACCCTTAAAAAGACACTTTTCATAGAAGGCAGCTAATAAAAGCAAAATATTATTTCAGTCTACAGAAAGATAGCATGTGTCTCTCATAATCCTCTACCCACTCTACCATTAAAAGAAAAACTGCAGACTTGTTCCTATCTGTATTAATTATCACTGCACTAGCAGTAGTCTCTAAAACTTACACTGTCATAAGATGAAAGATGTGTAAGAAGTAATAAATAATGATAATACTGTGATATTTTTTCTGGTTGCTCATTCTTCCTGAAATTATTTTGAATATTTACTGATGTTAAACAGCATTTGTTCAGCTTTTGTTTATGCTTCATTACTCTCAGGAAAACTAAAGGCTTTTGCTGAGATGGAAATAATGTTTGTATTGATTAAATGAAAATTAATGAAAAAGGCTTCAAGCATGTAATTGAGACAGTCTCTCTAAGAATTGTCACACTTATTTGTTTTACAAAAAATGTGCATTTTATTAGAAAATAGCTCTGTGCTTTAAAGTTCTGGTTTGAGTACAAAAGTTTATTTATGGGCAGTGTCAAGCTAATCTCTTTTCTAGTCTTTTGTTTATTATTTTTGCATATTTGTTACATCTTTCCCCTTGAGAAGTCTGATACTGTATGTGGACAATTGGTTTTTGTGCCTGGTGAGATTAACCAGATAGTATGAAAATTCAAATTCTTTTTACAGTATTGGTTATCTGGCTTCAGGAGGAAGTCTAACTCTTCTGCTAATCTATCTGTTGTTGCAGCAACTCTGCTGTATGTGTAACTGAGCAATGCTTTCCTACTCTTATCTAAATGTTCCCCATCTTTTGACCTTGATACTGGTTATTGCCAATAAATGATGTTCTGCTCTGGATACCCCGCCTTGTCCACATTTCATCATGTTCATCTCAGGGGCCCACTGGCAATACCAAGCTGACAAAAATGCGCACATTCAAATCACTAGTAAAAAAATAACTTTTTACTTGTAATTCTAGTGTAAAGAGAAAATTCCATATTGTGAATCTCCCATAAATCAAAAGGGAAAATATTTTCAGGCATAGATGCTATTCTTCCTCACCCCCCTCCACTGGTCCTCACCCAGAAATAAAATGTAGCCAAATATACAGCAGACAGCTGTTCAAGAGCACATGCCAGCACTAAACCACATTTCCACAGGTAAAATAAATTCTATTGTACCTCTGCTAAGAATCAGATTATGCATGAAGCATCTAGGTAAACATAAGAGTAAGTAAACTTCAACTATCCTTTTGAAGCCAAAAGAAAATCAGTTAAGTAAAATACAACAGTATAACTACACTGTTCAGTTACTGAGCAACTAACTATACTTCCAGGAAAATGAGTCCAGGTTATAAGAAGTTTTGGCTTTTTGGTTTTAAGCAAAAGTCAACAACCAAAACCAAAGCATTCTGCCTCACCAGGAAACATACTATAGCTTAAGACAAACACTGCTCAAATACAAAACAAAAAAATAATTATGGCATCAGTGTTGGTAGAAGACTTGGCAATTAATATTTTTCTGAATAGATACTTTTTATTTTATGGAGAAAAATACATTTCATCATTGAATTTTTTTTAAAAGAATTTTTAATTTTTTTATATAACTTGAGAGATATCAATGTTAAGACTTCATTAAACTAAGGAAAATGAATAAGCAAATGTCCAACTCTCATAGTAGGGTAGGTACTTGGATGTGATGGTTCACACAAAAGACATTTTCTTTTGGTGATTATACCTTCTCTAGTGGCTTAGCTTTACATTTGCGTACATGACTAAGAGGTAATGCTGCCTGTTAGAGATTAGCTCTAGTCGTACAGATATCCTCATTACACACATAATTTATGTACCATTACAATAAGAGGGTTAAAATCTTTTTGTGACATCAGAAGAAAAATATTATCACAACTGCAACACTACCAATGTATTACTATAAAGAATGACCCTTTTGACACCAATCTTTGAGTATGAAACACATCTGAGTTGAATGCATCATTTTAAAAGAAAGAAAAAAGAATATAACTACCACCTTTCCAACTCTCTGGCTGATAAAAACTACCCTTGGACAAAACAACACTGTATAACATACTTTCCTAAATATATATTGAACACTCATAGGTCCCATTTCTTTTAAAGATTTTGTGGGTTTGTTTGGTTTTGGGGGGTTTTTTTGGAGGGCTGGGGGGTGCACTCCATTTTGTTCATTCTAACTTGGCGATCAAAGAATTTTTATTTTTACACTATTACAGAAGTGCATTTTTCTAGGTTTCCAAAACCACCTTATTCAACCTTCCCCATCTGTCACCATCTGCTTCTTTTTAGCATGTACTTTTTGTGTGATCACATAAGCATGTGAAAAATAACTAACATTCAGATGATTGTCTGCTGGTACATTTGAGGACTGGGCATAATAAAAGTGAACTGCCAAAACGTACTTAACACTTCTAATTTTGTTGGGTCTTGCATGTAAGCTACATTTGATTTTCAAACTGTTTTACAGTTGGAAAGTTGATCAGGTACTCTAACTCAACAGTAAAACTGAGACTACATAATTAGCTCAGCACTAAAAAGATTATATTCAAAGGGAGGAACAAAACCCAGAAATATATCCACACGAGTTCACACATCCATCTTGACTGAGTCTGTCTGCACTATATTGCCTGAGGCACAGGATAAGATGCTACAAGAAGCCTACTTCTGGACAGTCACTGCCTGTGTCTTCTTTCCAAGCTACCACAGGGCAAGGAATAAAGGACTCTCATATTTACAAGCATGTAAGAAATCTCACAGAAATCCTTGGAGAAGCAAAGACACTAAGTCAACAGTAGAAATAGAATGGAAATACAATGCAATTCCTTAACAATGCAGCAGATATTGCTTCTAGTTCTAGGTGAAAAATAATTGGAAAATACCATCAAGGCACAAAACCTGAATGATGGAGGTATCTGTTTCCAGGATTCTATCATGTACAACATAGCATTTCTGCTTGTAAATGCACTTCTTAGTACAGTTTTAACATGAAAAGAACAAACAAGAGTAAAGCTATAGAACCAAACTTATCTCCAACCCTTCAAAAATACATTAGCCTCACTTTAAGAGAATTTCATACACAAAATTCTTCTTATCTTTTTGGAGCACCACCACTACAGGCCTCTCAGGTCTTTAGCAAAACCGCTATGAGCCAGAATACCAGTATGTTTTTATCAGTGTAGACAATTTGTTGGAGTGTCTCCTTATCCTTTTTCTAAAAAAAGAATTAACAGAAGTGCATAAAATAAAAAGAACCATGATTAAAACAGGAACTATCCCCTCCCCTAAATAAACCCTAACAATCAATATTCATTAGTGCTCACCAGGGGTAAGGAAACATGAGTGAGAACTTGTCCTCTAGAGCACGACAGAAGAATGAGACTAACATGAAGTTTCTTCTCCACTGTCTTTTTACAGCAATTTCCTAACTCTTAGAAGTTCACACTGGTCTTAAAACCTTGTGAATGCATATGCCATGTAGCAGCATCTTAACAGCAGCTTTCCCTTAATTTGTGGCATTTCCTACAAATTCTCTTTTTCATCCAGTAGTTCTGAAGGTGGAAAATAATGCCTATTATTTATACAAAAGTTGCACAGAATTTTAAAAAGTACCTTACTTTGATGTCTCAATTAAATTTAAAGAGAAAGGAGATTAAAAGGAAACTGCATAAGCCACGACAAAAATTATTCTGTTCTTCAGTTCCTCTATATTCCTACACAAACAAGTCTTCAGCAAGCTTCTCTTCATTTTTAAGTTGATCATCAATTTCTCCTGCCGTTTGTGTCTCTTTGCAACACATTCCATTAGTTTTTCTTAATAGAAAATTAACAAAATAACATAACTGTCTTTAGTCCAAACTCTCTTTCCTGCCCAAAATCATATTTTTCCCCTTAAGAAAAACTTAATTTCAGTTTATAACAGACGAGCTATGCAGTAGATCATTATATTCTCAGTCCAAAAATTTACCAAACTGGCAAATATCCTGATCCAATCCAAGCAAGCATTAAAAGAATTAAATAAATGTGCAGTTGCAACAGTGACAAAATGGTTTTTCTGAGTCTATCTCAACTTTTTATGATCTGTATATACCACTACATTCTTAGAAAATTCAACTTCAATTCCTGTAAACACAGGAAAAGAGTGCTTTTTTCTTGCTATAATCATGCCTGCAGTGCAGGGTAGCATGCTTCCCCTTGCTGAAACTCACTGATATTTGATGACCAGGTTCCAGTTTATATCAGAGCCATATCCTTCCCAAAAAGAAAAGCTGTAAGTAAGAAATTACATGAAATGTGAGGAGAGACAGCAGTTCCTTCTTGATAAAAGAGTTCTATCTTTCACTTCTCTGAGACAAAAGTCAGGGCAATAATTGATTACACATGATCTCTCTCAGGCCCATTTTTAAAAGAAAGATCGCCAAAAAAATACTGGCCAAACAAGCGTTGTGGAATTGATCGTTCTGTTTCATTCATCTTCACTGGTCCTACTTTAAAATATGTTATGACATACACATCTTCTCATGCCTATGGATAAAGTCTATGAATCTTTTCTATCACATACCTTTAAGTGATAGTAACTGCATAAGCTATATTGAAATATTTGCCTTTTTTTTTTTAATGAGAGGTAACTGTTCTTATAGGAATTTATTCATCTAATCCGTACATATGTACAATCTTGTACATATTCATCTACAAAATCTGTACTTTTTATGCTAATAAAACATAACTATGTCCTACCCTTTTCCCTTTATTAGAACACACCTACATATCACTGATCATCTACATCTTTGAAGAGTTATTTGAACGACATCCATGAAGTCCCTTACAGACTTGTTCATCGTCAAAACTATTTCTCTCCTGTTATTAAAAAGATTAAAAGCTTCAACAGTAATTTCTGGTATTTAAAACTTGTCTCTCCTGTGACATCAGAATTTAGTACCATATTGACTGCTCTCCTATAACGACGACTGTGCACCTAGTCCTAAGAAACTGAACTTAAATGCAGAGATCCAGAAACTACAATCTAATCTAAGAAAACACCCTTATAAATTATCAGAATCAAAAGAACTTTTATTTGTCTGCCCAAGTAGTGTAATTTCCTGAATGTTCTATTAAAGAAAGTCTGTATCTTTATTAGCAGATCTTTATTCTTCAATGGTGTCATGGGTTTACTAGTTCCCCCTCTGCCCGGAGCTGAAGATGGTTAGTTCCAGGGTGGACTTCCTGATGCAGACCAAGGAGGAGAACCAATGGAAAGTTTTAGCAACGCCTCTGCGAATGACATATTTAAGAAAGACGGAAGAGAAAGTTGTTGCGCAGAAGAAATTCCAGCCAGAGAAGAGCTGCCTGGGGGCTCTTCAGGCGGCCTCGCCGCCTCCCCCCACCACGGCAGGGGAGGGGCGGCGGCAGGCTGGTCGGGCCTCCAACTGAGTTGGGACAGGCCGAAGGGCCCTGCTGTGGCACAGCTGCACCCAGGATGGAACAAGTGGATGCATGAAATGAAGGAGGTTTGCTGTGGGAGGCCTAAGAGGGAATGAAGTCTTTCAGAAAATTTCTAACTCAGAGAGAGAGAGAGAGAAGCCATGTTGGAGCAGTTTATTCTGGGTAGGACTATGTAGCCCTGAGGGGAATCCACGCTGGTATAATAGCCTCTGTCAGAGACTATATTCCATGAAAAACCATCGGGGTATAGAGACTGAGCTGCACCCCAGAACCTGCGGCCCGGGGGAGGGGTGGACTCAACTTGGAGGGATCCCTCAAGAACTTATTCCCGTGGGAGGGACCCCACAGAGCAGGGGAAGGACACACAGCTTTGGCTCCCCTGTAATTTGTGGTGAAGATCATGGCGAGACAGATTGTCCCCCTGCAGCCCATGAAGGACCACCGGGGTGCAGAGACCCCCCCTGCACCCCACAGAAGAGACCTTCAAGTGAGACAGATTTGGAAGAGCTGTTGCCCTGGAGATAATGGAAGAGGGAGTCTCAAGTGAAGTAGATTTGGAAGAGCTATCGCCCTGAGAGTAAAGAAGGGACTTCTCCTCCTGCACTGATGCAGGGGGCCGAGGGGTGGTTAAAAAGTGTGTTTAAGACTGTTTAGTTTATTACTTTTTAGTTTCTATCCTGTTAGCAATAAATTTTAATATTAATCCTCACATCAAGTCTGTCTTGCCTGTGTGACCCCTCCGAACTTTTAGCAATTTTGCAGGGGTTTGAAATCCGGCCAGAGTAAACCCATGACAAATGGTCAACCGAAAACTATCAAAATCCAAACTGCTTTTAAATGTCTCACAGGTATATTACAAGGTATATTTACAAGTACTTTCTCAGTTTTATCCTTTCTTTATTGAGCAAGTGATACTGTCCTGTCTTTGTCACTGCAAAACTGCAAAAGAAACATCTTTTCTGAAAAAAAGTCAAGAATACATCTGTTTCCTCAATGGGATCACAATTCATCTTTTTCTCATTGGATCCATCAATATTTTGTGACACCACAATGATCTTTAAATTTGACAGCTTACTTTGAAGAGTAACAACAGAAACAGACTCATAAGAAATAGTCTCTTCTTCCTGAAAAGCTACTAAGAAGTGAGAAATTATAACATATTTTATACCTTTCAAACAGGAAGTACCACAGATTCTTACAGCAGAGGGAAGTATTAAATATTACCATTACACTTACACACATACATAAAAATGAGGTTTGCATTAGTTCTACTGCAGATGAAAGAGGAATTTCACTATCAGACAACCACATTATTCTCAAAAGACTATATAATTTCACAAATAAAAAGTTACTTGCTCATTCTTCAATAAGTGTGATAAAAGGTAGATCTGTATGGTAATAAATGTAAGCCCTGCTATTTGACAGTAGCAACTATTTTCTTCTTAGAGGATGTGTTCATACCCTACCATCTTTTATGCTTGACACATAAAAATGTAAGACAAACACAGACAATGCTATTTTAGTTTATTTTAAACTGTAGAACACTGGCGTTGAATAACAGGGAAGGACTAGGAGAGGAGAATAGGAAGGGAATGTAACCTATACACCACATAGCCAGAAGCCCTGCACACCCTGAACATCACAGTGCATGCTGAAGGTACGCATAAACTTCCACATGAGTTCCACAAATGATAAATCAGTGACGGTCTAGAAAATAATTCTATCGCCATAGACAAAAAATGACTCTAACCTGGCAAGTTCACTACAGTTTTTTTCTATGGCCTACCATCCATTTGGTCTGTGCACGGACAGGGGCATTTTTCTGGGTCTGGCAATTATCTACACAGTCAGTGTCAGGTCCTATATGAAAGGTCAGGCCCCATCCATATGAGATGAAAGAGCCTTCTCAACAGGGGGTTGAAAGAACTATTTTGATCTCAGAAACATAAGGTTTGTGAGGAAAACACAGCAACAGGTATGTTAACTTCCTGATCAAGAGTAATTCTGAAATTGCCTTGGGAAATAATTCTGTATGGATCCACAAGGACACCTTCACCAGAGAGAATGTCATGCAAGAAGAAAATACATGTTACTCTGGCTTAGCTACTTCCCTGTTTTCCCGTTGGAAGTAACTGCAATCTAGTTTTGGAAAAAGATGGAATAGCGAGCAGGACTCTATGCCTCAAGCAATGGTGCAAAACTCATTTGGAGAACCAAGTATTGTTTGGTACCAAATTCACAAAACTGAATTAATACAAAAGAAAATGTTAAGTCAGTTCTCAACCTCGGTATAGATCCTTGCCAGTACAAGTTCATGAACAGTTGCTTCCTGGGTAGTAGGCAGGAGCCTCAGGGTACCCCTGCGTGTTACACCAGCTATCAAGTACATGGAAAGCTGAACTAGCTGAACTAAAAGGCCTGCAGAAGGGATGCCCCCACCACAACTGACATAGGTGAGAAAGAAGAGGATGCAAGGGTGTTACTAAAAGGGCAGATGCCGAATGGATTTCTACCCATCAATGGAGAATATCTTGCTTCTAAAGAAAGGCTAAAAGGTATCTGCCTTTACACTTACCACAACCAGGCAAAACATAAGTATATGCTGCCATTTGTCTTGGGATCGACAGGCAGGAATTCACCATGGGAACTGGATTCAAGTCCAGTTGTAACATTCAGTTCTCATGATGTGAAGTTTGTCACAAGGTAGTAAATCTTTGCTATTTGGTAATCATTTCTCTGGCATGAACTGCAAAGAGAAGTGATCTCTGCGCACTCATTCTCTGAAACACACACACATAAATAGACTGGTGGACCCAGTCTCTTGACGGTTCCTTTATCAGCCAGCTGCTCCACCTATAAAAATAGATACAACTGTCTCAAGTGAGCAACTATCCAGCCAATGCACTGGTACACACTATTGTAGTAGCAGAGAGTACAAAGGGAAAGTTTATTTTTAGTGAGGTTGTTCACATACTGCTAATTTCACTCTTTTAAATAAGGATGTGTGGATAAAGATGTTGAGTCTTCTTATGCCGTATCAGTAACCTATCTAGGTTGCTTGCTCTAGACACTTTATCTCTGAGGTAAAAGGGAATGAGTTCTCTTGTTCTCAGGGTTAACAAAGAGTCAATTTCCTTCAAGATAGATTTTTACAAGGTGGGTCTCCAAAAATATTCATAATGGGAGGTGGAGGAGAGAAGTGGGACTTCTGAAGGATTGGAAAGCAAACTGGATCGAGTAGCTTGTGTTAAGTGTCTAAAACCCAGAATCAAACTTGCCAAGTTTGATGAAAGAGAGCTAACATGTGTTCAAAAGTGAGAGAAGGAGAAGAAGATGAAAGCAACTGAATGGGATATTTGCACTATTTGAGAATGTTTTCAAGACTGCTGGCTAAGAGCCAGCACACACAAGAAATGTGGCCACTGTACCAAGCCAAACAGGCAGATCTGCAACTTCTTCTAAGTAGCCATAAAAGATTCAAAGCAGGTCAAAAATAGTTCTGGAATCCTGAAACATAGATAATTGCTAACTGTCTCTGCACTAAACACAAAGGAGAGGTCAGAAATTGCCAAACAGAATAGCAACAATCTGTATGCAAGTCTCCCTCGGAGTCTAGAGAATGGAATTCTGCAAAGGAGGCCAGGTATCAGCAAGTTTATCTTCACAGCTCATGTAGTTGGTGACTCACCAAACAGCTGAAATGAACACATTTAGCCAACCAAAATTATTTAGGTACTTCAAACCTGCAGTGTGAGAGAATGACTGTTCAGATTTCTCTTCACTGCTGAAAGAATTAAGGAAAACAGTACCAGATGGATAAGGAGAAAGTTGGTGGCTCCTGATATTTCCTTTACTGTTGGACAAAAGGAATGTATCAAAAGATCTTGCTATGATCCAAAATGGTTTCATCAACTCCACATACCATATTGACTCATAACCAACTATCAGCAGTTTCAATTTCCTCCCTGAGTGTAAATTGGAAAAGACTTCAAACTTCAGAGATTTAGAAAGACTCTCAAACATGCAAACATCCTAAAATCTTCATTTCCAGACAGCACTATCCAGAAGGTGATGTATATCAGTTTCTTTGACATCCCTTAATTGTAAGATTTAGAATAAAAACCAAAATGCAATCTAAATTGCTTGTTGAAACAGGCTCCAGGGCTTGTGGCTGCTACTCAGCATTCAGTTCTGCTGATAGTAAGAGAATAAAGAGCTACCCTGAATCAGTGCGTCCTCCCTTCAAACTAAGGCACGTTCCTCTTTAAAGACAATATGAAGTTTCTGGTGGTGCTGAGCTGCTGCAAGAGGTGGGAAATCCCTCAGGAAACTCTTCAAATCCTTCTTAAAACAAATGGTAGAACTGAAGGGCCTTTTTAAAGCCCTTTAGGTTGACTTGAAAGTATCTCAGTATCAGGTATGCACTATGTCAATTAGCAATCTTGAATGCTGACAAGAGTGGAAATAAGGGCTAATTCAACATTCACAGAATCCTTGGCATTAAGTAAAAAAAATGAAGCTGTCTTTCATGTCAATACTGGAGCTGCATTTGGCAGCCCCTGCGGAGAGTCAGAGTTACATTTCCAAGCACCACAATCAGTACTGTTGACTGAAGGACAAAAACCGAATCTCGGTAGTGCTTCCTTTGCTTTCTTTTAGTAGACATTGGTGGCAAAGCTGTCAGCACTAATAATACCGGAGCAGATCATTTGGATGGACTTGGGCTTCTACAACAGATTCTGAAGTGGCCAAACCAGAGCTGCAAGAGGTACCAAACAATGCACTCATGTCCATCTTTTTATCAATTCTGGAGAAGTGTGATGCTTGGCACTCCTGGTGCTAGCTAATCATAAAGATGAGGTGACATAACCCGTGATATCCCTTCTGCTTACATACTAGGAAACAGCTCAGTTTTGGTGCCCACCTCAACCAGTTCTCAGGTTTATACACAACTGTTTTTAGCAGAAATATCTAAAATTTCAAATCCCTCTTCCTGCAACTGGGGAGTTCAGATAAAACCCAAACTCAGTACCTTCCTATTTTCCCTCGCCTCCACTGAGGCTATATAAATGCTAGCTATACAGCTCAGTTAGGCAGGATCATATGTTCCAAGTGACAGACAGATGGAAAATTATTTTTTAAGAAATCATCGGAAGATAAAAACTTTAACAGAGGAAGGCAAACATGAGAAGGAAAGAGCACATTAGAGGCCTTTTTAAACACTACAAAGTAAAGCATCAATATACATACAATCACCTCAAAGAATAGCAGCACATTCCATTCTGAATAACAACTGTATAGTATTAATCAGGCAAACTGTCAGTCTAAAATTAAATGGAAAAGAAACATTTTGTATTATAAGAACATATTCTAAATCATACCTCGGGTGCCAGGTATTCTGGAGTACCACAGAATGTTTTCATAGTTGCTGCATCTGTGATTCCTTCTTTGCAAAGTCCAAAATCTGTAATTTTTATGTGTCCATCTTTATCCAACATTAGATTTTCTAACTGTGTATTGGGGAGAAAAATGTTCCCTTAGTATTTCTTAACAGGACAGGTTAATGCGTTACACGAATTTTGTGAAAAAGATAGAGTTATCTTTGCAACAGAATGTAATTTGGTTTTAATTAAAAAAAATTACAGCATCTATTATGTTACAGCATTTAACAGTGTTTACTGTCATACAAGTTAAATAATTAGTTAATACTTTAATATAGTTTACAATAGTAAATCTCAGGTCAGTCAAAGCATGACCCTTCATTCTGAAGTTTTACAAATTTGGTGCATCTTCCATAGAACAAAAGGAAAATAATTTTCTAAACATTCTGAAGATGCAATCAAGCAATTCAAGGTTGCAACCATGGCTGTCATTTGGTAAGACTTCATAGATTTCCTTTGCTTTAACATGACCTTCACTTATCAAGGTACAGTTTACTTACTATACTGTCATGAAACAGCATATATCCATAAATCCTTAAAATACCTCCATCTTCCACAACTTTTTCAATAACAGACAGAAGTGGGGATAAAGCAGCTACTGATAAAAATCAAAACTGAGGTAAATTCCTCTTTGTCTACTTGCAAAGGACACTTCTGAAGTGGTTAATATGTACCTCTGCATGCTTTGCACTGCTTTTTAAATTCATGATTCTTGCTTTGAAATATGAAATAGCTAATATCACTTTCCCAAAAGTTTTTAATTAGCAGTACTTAAAATACAGATAGAACTGAAAAAAAGGAAAATGTATTCTGAACAACTTTTCTCAACAAAAAACATTTTTTTTTTCAAATTGTAAGGTACGTAGTGAAAACACCAATATAGAACAATCATAGCCCTCTCTTTCTAAGTCTGTATAAAGCCTGAAATATAATTCAAAGGTATAAATTTCCTGTTGAGTCTGTGTCATACAAAGAAAACTAAAGTAGATGACATCAGAAATAAAAGAGTAATGACATCAAATTTGTCTTTTCTTATTATTTAGAATTTAAATAAAAATTCACCTATCATTCCTTGACCAGACAATTCCATATTTTTCCAAGATGTCACAGCATTTTCTGTTAGTATGACAGATTCTGCTACAAACAGGTAACACAGTATTTTGTTTTCTGTCTGCCTCCCTGAGCAGAACTTGCCTACCACCGCCTCCTTCTCCTCGGTTCCTGTACAAAGGATTCCATGAATGAATTCCACTAGTGTGCATGTACAGTGGGAAAGCAAAATTTCCTGTACATGAAATTAAAGGCTTGACACAGAAATAAAACAGTCTTATCATGGAATTTAGAGATTCTTCCCACATAAGTTAGAAAATGTTCCTGTTCAAAACAGAAGTTATTTTCCATAGAACATGGTCATACTGTGACACAGAGCACCTGGATCAACAGAGTGCCAGGCAACAGAGGATAAACAACTATATACGCAGGCAAATCTAAGACAAACCACATTCTAATAATATGAATCTTTCCCAAGATACAAAAGACAAAATAATTTTGAAATTAATGCTGAAATTCTTTTCCTATTGAAGTATTCTGAACTGTTTTAAATGTCTTCACATCACACAAAAACATACCTCTTTGCTGAGATAAACAGAATTCAGTCACATTGTCCCAATTCACCATTTCCCTTGTTTGAGGACATTGAGAATTGTATGTGAGATTTGTGTTGAAATCCAAGTTAAGTAATAGGGCAAGGGGTGGGGAGGATGAGGATCAGAAGTTTAAATTTCCCTCAAATGTTGTTATTACAGGGTGCTGTTTCATTTTTTAATCATTAAAGTCAGGGAATGTACGCATCTAGAGATACTGTATCAAACAACTTCCTCCAGCACACACAGAACTTAAAACTGAACACAGATTTTTTTTTCCCATTAACTCTGAATAGTGCAACCTTATAATTACTTTGTGTTTGTCCCCATAGTCTCTGCAAAAACAAAAATTTGATTATTTTTTTCCTTTCTTTTTTTACCTTGAGATCACGATACACAATCTTCCCAGAATGCAGATAGTCCAGGGCAGAGACAATTTCTGCACCATAGAAGCGTGTGCGGTCCTCTGAGAACACCCGCTCTCTCGACAAATGGAAAAACAGCTGCAGGGTAAACAGCAGGGACAGGATTGTAATAATTACTGATTTAGTGGGGGAAATTAACACAAACATAAAACACCTCTCATCACCATATTGTGATGATAGATAGTGTACTCTCAGTGGACACTCCGCACTCTTAGACAGCAGCTGGCTTATCTTTTCCAGGTTTCCAAAGGGAGAAAGCGAGCTGTTAAATCAGCGTTTTAATCAATATACCAATCTTGTTTAAGGCATTCTGCTTGCTACTCATTTAACCTTCAGTTACCAGAGGGAAAAAAAAAAAGTATGCAACAGTGTCATTCTGTACTTCTCCCTCTACCACTTCCTCAAAATTTTGCTTTCAGCCACTGGGAGATACCACTAAAATACCTAGACTCTGGTTCCACTTTATGTTTTTCAGTACTTTAGTAACCTTTCTTTGAACTGAAAAAAGTCTAGCTCTTCAACAGACTTCGACTGAACAGGTGAGCAGGCATTTTACAAAAACAGCACATTCATACTGCTAGCAACATCACAGTCACTAGAAAAAGAAAATAAACAACTGCTTAGAGCTTAAAAAATAAATCTATGTATTTAGTGTATTTCTTTGCTACAATGTAAATATTTCTTTGCAGGTTTTGTCTCTTCTTTAATACTTTATAAGTAAAATCACTTCACAGACACTTCTTCAACTGAAGTCTTTCAGCGAAAAATACTAAACATTACATATTGCCAGTAATTTCAGCTGCAATGAAAAAGTGTGAGGTGAAACTCTGTAAGGTTGTCAGCATCTTAATGGATAAAACATCACCCTCAGAACTTGGAACAACATTTAAAAAAGCACAACTGGCTATTTAATCCAAATGTTCTCCAAAATGGCGAGTTTCATTTACTGTGTTAAGAAAGTTTGGGTAAGTCCTCCAGCAAAGATTAGTGAGTATATTTCTGTATTCTGCTTAAAAATGGGCCATGTTACAATGTTTTTGGGTTTACCACAGGAGCTAACAATCAACAAAACAGAAATACAGACAATGTTATCATTTATAAATTAGACATAGACAGTGAAATCCATAACAACAATGCACCTTTTTTATTTTCACAGCTAAAAGGATCAAGTAGATGAGAATTCTAAAATGACAAGGTAGGTAAAAAAAAGAATCCTAAAAGCTAACCAACCAAAAAAACAATTATGTGATTAATCCATCCTTACTACCACCTACTTTATGTCTGTAGGAAATACACACTATTCATGTGGCACAGAACAGTGGAGGAATTACTGCAACTATTTTCAGCAGTTAGACTTCTGGATGTGGTACTAGGGGTGGTTATGGTGGAGCTAGGTTGATGGTTGGACTAAATGGTCTTACAGGTCTCTTCCAACCTTGATGATTCTGTGACTTTTCAAAATGTAACTAAAAAGTCACTGCTATGAACTAGAACTCAGCTTCTTTCCTGACAGCTGTAGTTCAAAATAGGTGTATTACCTTATTCTTAACCTAAACAAACTTTTCAATAATCGAAGCCTTTTGGCAGCATATATCTGTATAAGCAGAGACTTCACAGAAAACAGAAACTGCACTATGATTTAAAGAAAGTATTTAATTTTTGTTCATTGTATCTGGATTCCCCTTTCAATTTCTTTTCCAATTGTCAAGGCATCCTGTATAAAAATGGCATATCTGCATGATGAGGAGGATCATTATTTTTGTACTGCTCCTGTTGCTCATTTCCCTGTTTAAGCACCAATCCCTGATGGCGACATCAGCCCTCCCTGTAGTAACTTGCTCTCTGGACTGATGCCTGCTTAACAGTCAATGCCAACACAAGACCCATCCAGACTAAGCAACTAAGTCTGACTTCATGATATCCCTCACATATTACAAAACTGGGAAAAGAACAAACAAATTTCCCAATTTGTGTGGACTTTTTCACATATTTTTGCAATATTTAAATAAGAGATACCACTAAGCAGAACTTCATCCAAACAAAGAAAAATAAAAAATGTATGCAATTTATGCATTTATGTCTGGTTTGTGATTTCTTTCATAAATAATGGCCTAATCCCACTCACTTTTAAGAGTTTTATTTGTTTTGATGGATTAAAAATAATTAAAAATAGAGGTCAACACATTCAAAAAATTTATAACTTCCTGTTAGCCCTACATTCATATCTATGCTAAAGGATTATTGCAATTTTCTCTATGAAATAGACTAATCCAGTAGTTGAGAAGCAGTCTTAGAAAATTCTAAAACCTCAGGATACTTGTCAGCAATGCAGCTGTATTAGTTTCTATTTAAAGTGTCCCAATTAAAATCTGAGACTTGATAACCTGAAAAGTTAACATAGGAAAAATTTATTTTCTTTAGTGTTTATTTACAACAAAACTATTTATTTTAACTAAAAATACTAACTTCAACATAAAATGACCAGCTAGAAACAACTAACAGCAGTACTGTGATTGCCAAAGAAACTATGAGCTCCTGAGTCAGTTTATTTTAATATATATGTGACACTACAGTCACTCTTCTTCATATTATTTTAGCATCTGAGTTGTCACCAAACCATACATCTAGTTTTGAGTGTACATTTAGATATAAAAATGCAGGTTACAAGTGCATTCATACACTCAGATATATACTAAAGATACTAAAGCAGATTCTAAAATTATAATAGGGAAAGCAGGAGATTACATCATTATTTTCAGCTAATTATTTAGTTGGTTCAGTACTTTGGAATAATTCTGTCACCATGTTCTATTTACAATTGTCAGGACTGGAAGATTACGTTTATTAAGTCAGAGAAGGAAAGGAAGAAAGTTGATTGAAGGTTATAAAAAATGTTTCCAACATTTGCACAATTTATTGACTTACAGTTATTAAATATGTGCTATAAAGCAATTGGAATTGCAATAGAAATAGGTTTGGCACAAAGAAAGCCATTTTGCACATAACATTTTTATGGCATACACAAGGGTGTGATTGTTACAGTGAAGACTGGAGCTACGAATTTCCTGGTATGCTTTTAAAAACTGAACAACAACGTTGCCATGAGGTTTTTTCCTAATGAAAAAATTTTAACAAACATCAAACATAAAAGTATATTCACCTGCAGATCCAAGTATGACAAATATATAAAAGACATAACCTTGTATCAATTGATATGTTAAACTTCTACACACGCTAGTGATTTACTTGGCATATTCTGAGTTGTATGTCTGGCTCCTACTCTTGTATTGGGTTTACTTAGCTCTGCATTTTATATTTGACTGTTGATTTTGCAAAGTACTCGCAGTGGCAGCCTTGAAATTTTGAATTATTTTTTTTATTGTTTTTTTATTGTTTCAGACTTTATACTGTTTCTAGGTACATTCGATACCCAAAGAAATGTAGCATCCTTATCTTGGACTATCATAATTTTAGGCTAAGGAATATTCTCTCATTTACTTATTTTTTGTTAGGTAGCTTGTACATCCTCTGCCTTTTTTTATCTAGACAGTAACAGCACTTGTTCAATTACAACAAACCATTTAGTTCTCTCCTGCCTAATGAATTGAAGTAAGAGCTGTGAAACAAAAATGCCAAGAGGAACAGAGATTCAGAATTCTCTGAGTGGAGAAACCATCTGAACAAATTTTAGAGTCTAATTTTGTTATACACATAATTACCAATTAAGTTGGTTACAAAGTATGGAATCTGGAATTATCCTGAAAATGCAGAGCAAGGAATAATAAGTTCAGCTTATTAGTCAGCTGAACCAGTGTACTCTGCAGAGTAATGTATGTAATAGATTTCATTCCTAAATGCTTCTCAACATTTAAAACAAAATACTTGAAATAAAAAATGGGAAACACACTCCAAAATTATTCCCCAACAATAAAGAGCCATTTGGTCATTTCAGCTAAGCCAGATTAATGTTTTTACCCCAACTGAATTTTCGATATCTTAAGGCTACTTTAATGTAATTTCTTCAATAACAAAGGTATTGAGAAGTAATCATAATGGCAGAAGTATCCTCCTATAGCTCTATACTACAATAAAGTTTATAATCAATAGATATTGGAAAACATTTCATCCACAGAGTCCAACAGAAAAACAAAATAAAGAAAAAATTTAGCTTTCAGCCCACAATTATTTCAAGACTGGGTCTTAAGCAGGACTTTATGATCCTTGTGGGTCCCTTCCAACTTGGCATATTTTGTGATTCTGTGATCAAAGTTGTCAGTATAAGGAAAACATATTTCCATCTGAATAATCCACTTGAAAAAATCCTCTAATGTTTTTCTTTACTGTATTTATGTACATAATATGCTTTGTTTTAAAAAAAGAAAGTCAAAAGGGAATTCTTCACTGTAATACTTTGTATGCTGTAAAAAATGCACACATAGACCAGTAAATCTGATGCAGTTCCATTTTCATTGTAACGTGTTCTCTTATTAACTGAGAATTTTAATTTTAAGTTACGTAGGCAAAGTAAGGCAAAGATAACTTTTTACCATTCTAGTGGGATATTAAATTTAACACGGATCTAGATTTTTTATAGATACAGAAGATTCTTGCTTACAATTTCTTCTCCTCCAGAATGACATTTAGTGACCCCTTCCTTGACTGTTTCCTTTCTAGCTATAGCAAGAGGAACCGAAGACTCTGAGTACTGACCACACCTATCTGTACTAGGGCAGAAGCCTAAAATGTGGCATTTAGGTAAGAGTCAAGAATATGTATCAAAACATCAAGAACTCCTTCATTTGGAGAATGGTGCTCCTGACAGATATAATCCATGAAAATTCCCAACCAACTGACTCAGTCAGAGCAGTTTAACTAAAAAGAAATCTTTAATCTAAAGGAATTTTAAACAGAAACACACTGAAGGCAGTACAGCACTGGAGAGAATCAAAAGCAACATGCTACAGCCACAGTCAATTTCCCACTGGAAGTATATAACTAAAAGGTGAGTTTTCAACACCTTCAACAGTCAGAAAACATTCTAAGGAAATGAAACTTCCTTGGAACACAGGTAGAATAGTAGAGAGAAGCAGCAAAAGAAAAAGGTCTGTGTATCATATAGGTTAAAATGCTGGCTAAACTTTGTGCAGCACACTTTCAGTAGCTCTGAGTTAATAACAAGGCTATTTTTACAAATATGAAGTCCTCTGTATTTTTCTTAGCAGACAGTGACTAAAGTCTGAAATTCACAAGAAAATTTGATAAGATTAAAGATTCTGCTATTAGAAAAGACAGCTTGTCCAACTTACTATTCTAGATCTCTTATCAAAGAGAAGCACATAAGCAAATCAAGAGAGTTTCTTTAAAGAAAACTGCCTATTCCAAAAAGCCATTAGTTTCCCACTGTGGCAAAAATCTATGGTTAGCTTACTGAATTAGGGAACCATCAGCAAAGAACACAAGCAAGACTGACAAACAGAAGCATCGTACCTGGAAAAAAGCAACCCAATCTTGGAAAAACACATTGCAATTATTCAAATCCGATAAGCAAAAGCAGACTGCCACCAAGAAATCCATGATACAAGATGCTTGCAGCAGTAGCCACAAAGTTGCACCACCCAATGCAGAGAAATGCATTGATCAAAATACAGTGTCAGACCATCCTCAGTCATAAGAAAGGAGTTGAAAACATCCTCTAGGTGCTCTGCTCTGCATTCAAATAGGACAGAGAGGTATCTTTTAAAAAGATTAATAGCTAAATGATAGGTTGATATTAAAAACATACATTCGGAGTGTATCCCCAGAGATTACAGAAATACAATAAGGTTTTACACAGAGAAAACTATGAAGAATAGCTAGTTTATAAGGCAACACTTAAAACTCATTGCAGATAGCACTGACTTAGTGTTGGTGACATAAGTTCAATGTCAAATAAGCCAGCTGAGTGTCCAAGAGAAGGCTGTTATCCCATTACTGCTGAGGGAGATCTTTGTGTCTGGTTCAATACCTGTGATGTCCAGAACTGGGTTTATACAAATTGAGTCAGACAAGCCATCCTGGCATATGAGAACCCTATAGCACCATATTTAGCCATGGCTGGTAGAGGACAGGCAAGAACAAGTCAGGATTCAAATGGGCCTCAGACTGACAAACTGCCAGAGCAACAAGTGCAAGACGGGCATTTTGGGGGTGTTTAGGCGTTAGGGTTATATCTGAAGACAGTTTTATTGCAGGAGAAGACATCAAAAGCATAATGCAAAACATGTTATCATGCCACAGACATTCCTGAATGAAGAAATCGTTTTCTAATATTAGAAAAAAAGAAAAACCTAGTGGAAACACTTAGTCCTTTAACATTATCATGCAGCATATAGTAGACAAGTAAGGAAAATCGCCTAGTTCATGTTGTAATGAGACAATCTGAATAGCAAACAGCATCTAAAAGGTAGATAAAAGTCTTCTTCTTAGATTGCAGTTCTCTAATTCCATTTGCTGGGTATCACTTTTGATATTTCATTCTTTAGTAAACAGCTGGAGGACAGCAACGGCTTAAAAGCTAACAACACTCTAAAAAGTTCAGTGTTGTAGTTGAAATTTCCAGAGTACACAGCAAGTGAAGGGGATAGAAGTACTGAAAAATATGAATGCTCCACTCTTTTCCAATAGATATTTGCAATAGCTATAGCAAAGAAAGCACATATTTCATATGTAAGACTAGTCAACACTGGTTTTGCTTGTTTACACTAGTTATGATTAGATATGCCAGAGCGTGTTATAACATGCTTAATGAAAAAAAAAAAAAGGCAAGCTATTTGCAATTATTTCACTACCATGAAGTTATCTTTCACTATACAGGAGTCTAATTTTTCCAAAATAGGAAGTAGTTTTGACAGCAAAGACATAAAACATGTCAACTGTTGTTTTTTACATAAAACAGTTCCAAAAATTTTTTAAAGCCCTTCAAATTTACTAGAAAGTAAAAAAGGCAAGAAAAATTATAACCTTTAAAGTGTAAGCAAGTGACAGTATTACCATTACAAGTGCAGAACATCTTTCTTAAACTTACCTCTCCTCCATTGACATACTCCATCACAAAACACAAACGATCCTTTGTCTGGAAGGAATATTTCAAGGACTTGCAAAGAAAACAGCAAAATCAAACCAATTATCATCTTGTATTAACCCAATTTCTTGTACTTAAACAAGTACAATTTAATTAAAATTTAATTTTATCTTTTTAAGTAGAAAATTTTGACTTTAGTGAGAACTTTCAGAGTAATTAAGTGTAATCTCCTATCTGGAATTTGAGATGAATTAACACAAAAACTTTCAAGTCTTTCCTCACCTCTGCCACATGGCCACTGACATGAAAACATCATACTTGTCACAATAAAATAATAAATGGTTACTGAAACAGACAGTTTTATACTACATTTCTTACTGCCATACATGGTACCAGCTATTCCCACTCATCTTATGATGTCCACTTCCACAATGCCCATGAAGAGAGAAATTATAATATTCTTTTTAATTTCTCCTAAATGAAATCTTAAAAGTGATCTTAACCTCCAGCCTGCTTTTATTTCCAAAGCAAGGACTCTCCAGTTTCACATACTATGGAATATTAAAAACACTGAGCGCCAATTAATATATTTATTTACATATCATTTTAAAGTTGCAACAGATGTTAATTAAAATTTTTGACTTATCAATGTTGATTTCATTTTGATTGGACAAAATGATATCATACAAAATCTACAGGTGAAGACTTGGCCGAAGAGAAAGGAAATTCAGTAGAACTACATGTAAGAAGCATAAAGAGACTCATGTGACTTAAATACTGCATTTCTCATTAAAATACTTGTTTTAGAATAACAGAAAGATAAAAAGATACAACCGCAGTTAAGATTGTTGCATTATTTGACTGGAGGTAGGGCTACTTCTGCTTACCTTTACACTCTAATTTAAGAAACATTACAGAATCTCTTTTCCCTTGACTGAATTTCCCAGAATATTTTGGCCAAGCAGTGTAAATGCAATCCTCTGCTTTCTAAAAGGTTTGTTTTTCTAAAAAGGAAAGCTTCCATGCTATACTTTGACATTTTAACACCAAAAAAAAGATATTTCCCTGTCTTAACAATATGGTAATCACATTTTGAAATAAATGAAAATATTTTCTAATATATTCTCATAGAAGTGGAATGAGAATTAATTCTACAGAAGAAAGCCAGTTGTAAACTTAACCATAATTTCTCATAAGTCTCAAAATTTTCATCTTCTTTTCTGTATTTTCCCTCTATTAATTATTAACCATGTGAAAACAAAGATAGTGGGGCTAGAACTTGAGCTTTATGGCTCTATGGTCTACTAATGTTGAACAAATAGTTATTTTTATTGTTTTGCTGAATTCTTAATTAAGTTTTCTTGGTAAAAATAAATTACACTCTATGACATCAATAGATTTTATTTTAAAAGTGTTCAAATACAAAAATTGCACAACAGTTACATTCTACAATTAAATTTGTTTTCAGTGCAGTTAAGTTTTACAAAATTATTAGAAACATTATTTCTGAACTTTTAATTACATATCCTGATAGAGGATATCATAGGCACCAGACAGCTACTGCTTGTTTACAAATCAACATGCAAAAGACTTCAAAATTTGTTTGTAAAATACGTTCATAATGGATGTTGAAAATTACCTGCTAATGTACTTAAAACTAGTCCCCAATACTTACTGTTAAAAAAGGGTGTCTGGTGTTTTTCAATACTCTGCTTTCTGTGAGTGTATGAGCCACTTCATCCTGAGAAATAGAGAGTAGAAGAAGTAGGTCTGAGTTAAGATACAAAACTGTTATTTAATTATTTACAAGAAAAAGGTCAACACTTCAAAAAGAGAAAGTTCCAGTACAGTTTTGAAAAACAAATGAACCTTCACATTTTTTGAGAAAATATTTAAGTTTGACAAAAAAAATTTAACATATTTTTTTATTTGGTTTTCTTATTTTCTTGTTTTAAAGTGAAGTCTTGATTCAGGGAAGGAAGAAATTATAATATTGTATTTGACATCTTATAATCATCACAACTTCACAGTTCTGGTATGAATCACCTGAACAATGAATCTATACAGAGATTGAACCAATTTGCAAGATGCATACACATGGAGTAACTGACAGGCAAATATAAAAACCAGTCTCATTTAGCCCAGTGTTACACAGAGTCAGTTTTTCTGGTTTTAAACTTTCACTTGGTTTGGTGTTGGTTTTGTTTTTATCCACCCAGGCTGCCCTTTGGAGCCTGGCGGTGAGCAGTGCTCCTCTGACCAGGCTGACCTCCTTCTCTGAGGACATTCTCCTCATTCTCAGGAGGTGGGAGATGCCCACACAACCCCCAACTCATTTTCAGCCATACTTGCGGAAAGAGGCAATTTGGAGAGAGACAGTGACACTCTCCTATCTGTGAGCCTCAACAAAGATTAAAAGAAGCCCTATACCAAAGTGAGAGAAGGAAACTAACCTGGTGCCTTCCCTTCCTGGGAAGCTCACCCGCTCTTATCCCCTACTCCCTCCAGGCTCTCACCCCTTGGGTGGGCACCACGCAGGGGGCAAAGGAGCCTGGGCAGGTGAGGGCAAGGCCCCAGGGGCACGGCTGTGGCCACTCACACCACCAGGTCTGCAGAGAGCAGAGCTGTACAGGGGTGAGGGGATGAGGATGATGGGCCCTGCCCTACAACACGAACAGCTGCCTAAGACTAGGGAGAAAACACAGCTCTTAGGGAGTTCACATTATGAATACACAGCCATTTTATGCAATTCTGCATGTAATTCCTACTGTGAATCCCCCTCCCCAGGCTGCCAGGGACCAGGCCTGAAAAGCCTGAGAGTCACTTGGCTGGTTTAGCCATTTTCTGTAGTGCTAAGCTACCACTGAGCTTTATATTACACAGAAGTAAGACTAGCCTTGTGTGACTCAAACTTCAACCGTAATCCTGCAAAAGTAAATATATTTAGTCAGAGTACACTTTATTATTGCCACAAATAATACCAATATAACATTATTGTACTACACATACTTATGAGACGATGCTCTGAAGATAAGGTATTATTAAACTGGAAAGTAAACACAGATGCCAGGAGTTTTAAAATAGACTTTAAAAATTGTCAAAATAGGAAGTTAAACAACAACAACAGTTAATGGTAATAAATTATGATGCCATTTAGCTGAATAGCAGTGCAACATTGAGTATATACACTTGTCCTAGTTAGAACAGCTGGGACCAATTCATCACTGGATGGGTGTAACCCAAACCTGTGTATTCTATAGCCTTCCATGCCATTTCCCAGAAACTGTTATCAATAGAGCATTTACACCCTCTGCCCAGAGCAGCCTGACTCCTCAGGCTATAAACTAGGCGTTAAGAGGCCTGCGAGATAGGAAGATGTTCCTGTCCCCATGCCCTTTTATGGAATTCCCCGCTCTGAGGGAAAGACTGAGCATTCCTGCCTGAACTGGAGAATATATAAACTTGGAGTTTTGGAACCTTTTTACCACTCGTGGGATCCAGAGGAAGACTGCAGCTCACCACTCTCAACCAGACTGCAGCTCATCACCCTTGACTGGACTGCAATCACCACTTTTGACCAGACTGCAACAGCTCTCCCACCAGCAGGTTTTTCCCCTCTCCCTTTACTTTGGACTCGGGGGGGTGGACAAGGAACACCACTTTTTGTTCCTGCCCCCGGGTGCTGGGTTATACATTTGGGTTTTGTGGGTTAAAACCAATTGTCTGTCTGTATAATTGTACTTATTGTATTATTTTAATAAATTGTTATTCTGACTTATAATCTCTCTTTTGAGTTGAGTTCATTTCCCCTGCTGGTTAACTTTTAAACCAGCACAACACTACAACCACATACTGGGGGGAAAACAAACAAACAAACAAAACTTTAAGGAAAAAAGCAAGTTTAAAGGTTTATTTTTTTATTTTTAAACCTCTGTAGTTCACCAGATATGCAGCATAAAAAGCTGGCAGTGGGCAGTTTTTCTGGCATTGCCTCAGGAGTCTGTAATACTGGTAGCAATTTCCTGGTAAGTGTAATATTAATCTGTCATGAAAACTTAGGATCAACAGATTTAGTCTGAACTGGGCAGATGCTATACAGCTGTCAGTGCACCACTTTTCTGCCTCAGTATGCTGTTAGACCTTCTGTAGGTTAGACCTACTTTTTGCACAGGCAGGTAGCAATAGGACAAGGGAGAACGGTTTTAAACTAAAAGAAGAGAGATTTAGATTAAATGTTAAGAAGAAATTCTTTACTGTGGGAGTGGTGAGGCACTGGAACAGGTTGTCCAGAGAAGCTGTGGGTGCCCCATCCCTGAAAGTATTCAAGGACAGGTTAGATGGGCTTTGAGCAACTTGGTCTAGAGGAAGGTGTCCCTGTTCATAGGAGGGGTTTTGGAACTAGATGATCTTTTAGGTCCCTTTCAATGCAAGCCATTCTATGGCTCTAGAATGTATATTACATCACATTACAGGCTGAGCTGGGACTGCAGATCTATTCACACTGATCTCCAGAATTAAGTATAGTATAGTATGGCCAGTCTTCGCAAACGAAGATCTGGGGAAAGGTCTTTTACCTTTCCAGCCTGCCCAATGGATTTTTTTTAGGTGAGACACAGCATGCGCTGAACTGAGCCCACCTTTTGATCCTAAGGTTCATCTGCCGGGGCCAAGCGAGCTTGGACAATGGCAGTGAGGTCCTCAGGATGTAGGTTTGTTTAGAGTGACCTTCTCTTAGATGGATGGCCTTACAGGGCTGACGAGCTCCATCTGCCCAAGGGAGTTCCCTGACCGGGAATCGAACCCGGGCCGCAGCGGTAAGAGCACCACATCCTAACCACTAGACCACCAGGGGTCCCCGATCTCCAGAATTAAATGCCATTGATAAATCCCCATGGCATGATCATACGCTGACTGGCCGAGATAGCTAAGTTCAAACTCAAGTCTGCTTTGTTTTTAGTTTAGGAAGGAGTAGAAAAAAACCCTGGTATTTAGTGACAATAGGGAAAGAAAAAAAACATGACCACCTCACTTCTGAAGATCTAAGTATGGTTTAAAAAAAAAAAAAGCCTAAAAAAAAAAGCCTAAAAAAAAAGCCTACTTTTTATTCTTTCATCAGTTTCTTATCAATATAGAACCATACTATGGAAAACTTGGGGGACTCCCTTCAAAACAAAATTCCAGTTCTGAGGAATTAAAATTTCAAAGACTATGGTGCTTCCATTTTCTTCACAGGATGAAAGGCATCTTTCCTCATACAATCTTCTTGCTAGTCTACAAATAGGCAGAAAAACCTGGTCTGCTTTAGGGAGTGCCAGGTTCTGCTCAATCTAGTCTATCTTTCTGTTTTCAAGTAAACAGATCAACAAACAGTTGTATCTCTGATTTCTTCAAAATCACTCTTGCTTTATACATACTTCTATGAACAAGAATTTTTGCTCATCAGAGACAAAGTTATCCAACAATCAGTTTTAACCCTTCTAAAAAGTCTCTGATATTGTAGCAGCCAGAAAAGTAAATGGAAAAACCCTAAAATTCAAAAATCTGGTTTGTATGTTATTGATACAAAGCAACAAGCTGAAATGTTCTGAAGGCTGGAAGGAGATAAACGAGCAGCAGTAGAAAAGGGTGTCACAGGAGTCTGATCTCAGACTCCCCTGAGGACCCCTTAAGGTGCCAGGGTTGAGCAGAACACTGGATAAGGATGTCAGGATGGAGACTGGAACGCAGCACGCAGCAGCCAGGGAGGCTCTCAGACCCACAGGGCAGCACACAGAGATTGTTGCTATGTCTTAAAAGGAGGACCACTGAGATGCTCCTTCCCATGCAGAATCAGGAGAATGCAGAAGCAATACCCTCTTTTCTTCCTGTATGTCCTGATTATGAAGAAGGACACACACTGTTCCTGTTAGTCCAAGCCATATACATGCTGACTAGCCTGCCAGTGCACACAACACAGCTGCTAAGGGCACATAGAACTCAGTCAGTCTCTTCACTGCTGAAGACATAAGTTTAAGTCTCTCCGCCTAAAAAAGGGCTGGTTTTAATGAAACTCAAGGAAATATAACTGTCTGAGGCTTCTACTCCTCTATCAAATTTAATCAAAACTGATCAACACATTCAAAAGTTACTAGAAAGTAAGTGACAGACAAATGAACATAGAGACAGACTGCAAAACTCTTGTAAGCTCTGTTTTCATAGGTCAATGGGAAAACTAGAAAAATATGAAGGATATTTTAAAATATAATGTATGTAAAACACAGTAGTTCCCATTCACGTCCAGTTTTTATGGATACTGATATTGTTAGCCTCAAGCATTCAAAAATCCCAGTCAGATCCACATCCCTCAAAACCTCCTCACTTAACAAATGGGATTATTTTTAATTGCGTCTCATGTTGATAAATGCATGAAGGTTTCTTGCTTTCAACTTGTTCTGCACAAGTGGGATTCAAAACTTCAGAATTGCTAGAAACAAAGCTCAGAGCAGATGATCTAAGTTTAAACTGAAGTGATATTATGAGCAAGCACACGGGCTAGTAACACTTAACAAGGTTAAGTGACTGGACAATGCCAGTTTAAACCACTTCTTAAGACATCAACTTCAGACTTTCCTTACATTTCAAAAACAGAAAAAACGGAATTGTTAGTCCCATACATAGCAATCTTATATAACATGGCAGGAACAAAGCACAGGCCCATTAAATTAAATGATTTTATCTGAATAAACCTACAATTGACTTAGAAAAAAAGTATCTAACGTACCCTACAATTCACTTTTTCTTGTTTAAACTTGGATTGCACTATCTTCTTGCCCAGTGAACTCCCTCAGTGTTTTAGCACACTCTAGACTATAAAATACTGGAAAAAGGCATGCAAAATGGGTACACACATTTTTTTTGTATTCTTGTTTTCTGAAAATACAAGCATACTTCTATCAAACTAAGTTACCATCAAAAATCAAATACACCTTATGTATTAAATATTGATTATTCCATTCTTTAAAATGACCCAATATTAAAACTATAACCTTCCTTACCTTTGCAATAATGACTTCTTTTTTCAAAATCTTCATAGCATAGTATTTGCCACTAGCCTTCTCTCGGACCAGGATAACTTTGCCAAACGTGCCTTTGCCCAGTAGTTTTAAATAGTCAAAATCATTCATTGTCTATAAGGAGCAAAGAACAAGGATTAGCGAGACTTATGCTATCCAGTTCCAACATATAACCAAATGCTGTTATCAATACAATAAGAACAGTTTACAAAAATAGGTCCACTTCTATTAAGTTCATAATCACAGATTTGTTTGGGTTGAAAAAGACCTTTAAGATCATCAAATCCTACTGTTAACCCAGCACTACCACTAAACCATGTACTTAAGTGCCATGTCTTCTAAATACCTCCAGGGAAGGTGACTCCACCACTTTCCAGGGCAGCCTGTTTCAATGCTTGACAACTCTTTCAGTGAAGAAATTTTTCCTAATACCCAATCTAAACCTCCCCTTGAGCAACCTGAGGCCGTTTTATCTCATCCTATCACTTCTTACTTGGGAGAAGAGATCGATCCCTCCTGGCTACGACCTCCTTTCAGGTAGTTGTAGAGAGCAATAAGGTCCTCTTTGAGACTCTTTTTCTCTAGGCTAAACAATCCCAGTTCCCTCAGCCGCCCCTCATAAGACTTTGCTCTAGACACTTCACCAGCTCCATTGCCTCGCTCTGGACTCACTAGAGCATGTATCAGGCTACTGAACATTTCCCCCTGGATTATGGGGGATTCATTCTTCCAGCTCAGGGGGCTGGGTACCCAGAGAACATTGGTCTTGCTATTGAAGACTGAGGCAAAGAAGGCAGCTAACTGTTGTCATTAAACCACCAGGATAAATTGTTCAATAGCATTATTATACTTCTCTAAAGCCAAGTACCGCACAGCATACTTATTTTTACACACTTATTTTTACAAAGCACACACAAAACGAAGTCTCAGCCTATCCCAGCATTTCGTGAATGTTCCACATCTAAGAAAGTTCATCAGCTCCTGTATTATCAGGGACACACAAAAACACAAACAAATCAGTAGGTTTTGCATAACACCAAACATTGCACTGATGGCTTTTTGAAGCATACACAATCCTCACTGGAATATTATACCTGTAAGATTCAACAATAGCCTTTGCACTAGAGGTAGACTTTTTAAAATTTTTGTACAGGTTACATTATTTACATTATATAATAATGCAAATAATGTAAATAGTATTTACATTACTGTAACGTAAATGGTATTTACATTAATCAATCTGGCTCTGAAAAGGAAGAGATGGCAAATTTTAGTCTTTCATGTGATTCTATTATTGCTCTAGTTTTCCAGGCTAAACATAGTACATTCAAGAACTGGTTCCACCAACAGACAATTTGAGTCTAGTAAGTTTACTGACTCAACACGAGTGTCACACATGGTAAGAATATGACCAGATGATCTCAGATCCCAAAGCAGTTTAGTCACTTTCATGAGCCCAAAGTTTGAGTCAATAATCATCTTAGTTGTACAAGTTCATTTCACAGCCAGTTCAGAAGCACCAACTCTACGGTCCATGCCTTAGATGCAAAGATGAAGAAGTAGAGAAAAACCAGCACAATACTGAGAATGCAGTGACTGCACAAGGTTGCCTTGCGCCAGCAGGATTTCTTTGGCCAATCACTGCGTTCCACTGTGTGTTTCTATAGAACATCTTTCAGTGTGCTGTGTTACTGGCTTGGTTGCAGCACCACAAAACCATCAAGTTTTGTGGTGCTGCAACCCAGGAACATTGAGAAAAGCAGTTAAAAATTCTGAAAAACAATACTCACTTATTCTTGTTAAAGTACTGTCTTGCAGTATCAAGAACCTTCCTTCCTTTGTGAATAATATACCTCAAAACATTTGTAAAGAGTAATTATACTCCAAGTCCCAGTTTTGCTAAGTTAAATATACTTAATCCTGTTATATATGAGAAAAAGATCATGCCTTATCTTTCATCTTCTTAGTGTCTCATTCTATCACTACTTGTGGCCTCAGGCTGCTTTGTTGAATACTGTTGTTTCAGATAAACTTCTACTTGTATTTTCCACAATGGAAAATAGTAGTTCCCTTATCTCTACCAGAAATACTTCTACCAGTGCCTACATATCTCACACATATTCCAACTGTAGAGGTATTGGGCAGATCCCTAGTGTGCAATCACAAATAGTGGCAGCAAAATATAGTTGCTTGTGAGAAAGAATAAAGGGCAAAATTTCCTTCTAAAATTATTTATTTCTTTAAGCTCAAGTGCATGATGCTATTATTGTGGATCTGAATTTGCTGTAGACAAACTCTGAAAACGATTTATGCAATTTTTCACTCAGAGTCAGTTTGCAATCTGCTCCCATAAGAGGTAAAACTGAGGTTCCACGAACCACATTAATGCTGTAATTCCTTAGCTTTTAAGTGTTCAACCTGCAAATTCAAAGCTGCAAAAGGTCTTCAACATACTATTTAACACCTGGATAGCTGGGTATTTCAAAGTTTTATTAAGCAGAAGATGCTTTCCATATATCAAGTTCCTGGCTACATCAACAGGAATTAAATCTTTTTCCCGTGTAATGGTTGATTGGTAGCTTCTAAGCAAAGTAACCTTGATGCTCACACATAAACATACTTAGAGATTTTGCAGTGACAGATTTTATTTTGCTGCCAAAACTACCTCACATCAGGAAGAACAAAATTGCATTTATCTCTGCAAGAAATATGGGTAACAGAGATTTCAAAGACTCAGTATCATTCTTACCTAAAGCAAACTCACTTTACACAAGTTAAAGTTAAACTTTATTACCATAAACAAATCCTTAAATGGTCAACTTTTCCAAAAACTAGTAAAATGTGTGATAATTGCTGACTCATGGTGTAGTATGTAAATCTGTGACCCACTTGTACTTAATCAACTAAAGGTAAGACTTCTCAACTATCACGTTCAGTACTTTGGAAAGTCAGGTTGTCTATTCGATGGTTCTATGACAACCATCAAGCAGAGAACTGCCTTTGAGCAAAAGCAGTGAAAATTGACAAAAACCCACAAAAAATCCAAAATACTTTCAAAACACAATTCAGGCAGAAGATGAGTAATTCAGGGCAGAATCCTCCATATTTTCACTCACAAGCTACTGTGTTCCCTGACAAAGAATGGCTGACAGCTTTATTGATAAAGAATACTGAGGTAGTGACTGTAACAACTTATCACTTCTAAAAGTCACAAATTTATCGGATCACAAGCACCTTCAAAGGAGTAACTTTTTCCCACACTTCTGATCTTCTCTAAGAGGCTAGACTTAAGAGAGGGACCATCAGAGTCTGAATAAAACCAGCTCAGAAAAGCTGCCCTTTGCCCATACAAAGAAGGAGGATCTTGGCTTAACTGATCACTAACATGGATTTGATGCTAGGGGCACCAAGTCAGTCAAAGACTCATTCATCCAAAATTTGCTTACATAACATTCAGCAAAGCAGTCAGGAATCTAGATGCAAGCTCAGTGAAAATAAGTTTAAAATATATGTATATTTATAAGAGAAAGGTAATAGGTTTGCAAGATTTTGAGCCATGGCTTAACAGCGTGTTATGGCGATAGTGTTAGTTCTAAGAATAAAGTCTTCTGATGCTCTCGTTCTTTAGCAGCTTAGCAGAAGGCTTAGAGATGATATGCAGTGCAGGGTAACTCAAGAAGTCTACCAAAGAATACAAGACCTTGGGAGATAAAAACACGGATGCCATAGCTAAGGGTGTACTGAAAACCAGTAGAAAAATATAAATACTTCCTAAACCTGAGGGATGCTGGTAAGCAAGTTTGGAGACTCCCATAAAATTGGACTCTTTCTCCTTCATGTTTTTCCCTAGTTTTTCATTCCTACCCTACCCCAAGTTCTGAATCTTTTTCATCATTATATAACCTTTAGGTTTCCTCTGAAAAATCTGTTCTTTACTCATCCCTCATCCTGCAAATCAAATTTGTAAACAACAACAAAAAAAAAGCAATGAAGCTAACAGGAGACTACAGTAACCAAAGAAATGTGTGATGTTCAGCCTTCTGTAAAGGTTGTTTACTCCCCTACAGGAGTATCTGGTCACCATCTGAACAGACCATCTCCTGTGGGTGATCTGTTCAAAAGAATACACCCTAATACAGGTGTTGAAAATTCCTACCAAGGAACTAATTTTTTTTTTTAAATTCCTGATGTGCACAATGATTATACCACTCAGAGTTAGCAGTTTGCTAAGAATTTCCAGTGCTATTCCACTGCAATTTTAGTGATGTTATTACTGTAAAACTTAAATGGCACATTGACACCATTTAAAAAAAAATGGAAAAGAAAAAAAAAAAGGTGCTTTTGGTTCTTCCAGCTAATCTAACCAGGAACATAGCTGTCATGTCTGTTCAAATCAAGTTCCCTGTCCTAAACACTGTTTTCTTTTCGCTACCTTTTTAGAGAAGAACAGGCCCAAGTCCTTTCTGTCTTGTTTCTTAATCTGATTATGCTCATCTACTCATATGTATACCATCTGGTGCATGCACAAGCAAAATTCACTGGGTTTAGATGTAAAATCAGGTGACAAAATAAGCTTTTGTCAAGAAAGGACACATTGTGCAAAAATCCCTGAAAGGAAAGAAATTCAATACCAAAAAAAGGCAATAAAAATGCACTTAAGTCATTATAACTGAAATGGTTCTGATTATATTAATGCCTATAAAAGCTTAAACAACAGCTTTCATAAACATTTCCACAAAACAGAAACAGTTCTAAAAAGATATTTTTCAGAATTTCAATTAACAGAGGCAGTGACATCTCCACATCATAATGGTCACCTACTATTTTTTATTCCAAAAACTTCTGAGCACCTTTCACTAAAGTCTTCTGACAGTGGGATCTGCAGTGGGATTCGGAGTTTTGGTTCTAGTTTTTTAATTTTATTTTTTAAAATTCTTTTATTGTATTTATTTTTATCATTATTATTGATATCATTATATTGCTCTATTATTAGAAGTTGAATATCATTATTTTTCATTTCACCTTTGTTTCGTTGAGTTTGCTTTTGGCTTATTGCCAAAGCCATTAAATATTCTGTCCCAGAATATTATTTCAGCATTTCTTAAAGCACAAGCAGCAAGACAGAAACAAAATCGATCCTCCTCCTCCTCCTTCTGTTCCCACAACCCATTTTGTCATATGGGAAAACGCACTGCACTGTGTACAAGGAAAGCACATTCCAGATAAACTACTTGTATCAGACAGCGTTAATTTTGATACCTTGAAAATGCTTGTTGTTATACAGTGGTTTTTTATTTCACTAAAAGAATACACAGGCTTGGAACAGTGCTTAGATCTTTACGAGAGCAAATCCAAATCCCTTCCACATAATCACACTGCCTCTTACAAGGCTGACACGTCTTAAATGCTGCCTCTGTCTTGCTGTCAACTTATCAACTTTTACCCTGAAGCACAGTCATTAAATATCCATGCCACAAGGCTAAAAGTTCAGTGTCAGCCTGACAATATATGATCAGAGTATTGTTACGGCTGTATATAATTGGTTTTTACCTTTTTCTATAGCAGATAAAGGTTAGAAAACTGCATACAATGAAACTGCATGAAAGAACTCTGTTTTCACTGCAAACTCAAGTTCTCAAAAGTCAGGACATGATAGAACTAAAATTACCTTTGACACCTTTGTTGTATTCATAAAGGGTATAGTGTGCAGCTCCTGATTTTTCTATGATTCTTGCTTCATATAGTGCAACCAAAAAAATATGTTCTATGAGTAAAGACACATTCACGATTTCTTTTAACTGTTCATTATTCAAAGGCATTCAATTATGTGAGCTATAAGACTATTCTGCTCTGTCAGCAGACTTCCACTTAGTTTTCTCCAAGTTTCACTTTAGCTAGAAAGACTTAAGCCAGTCCTATAGAAACTGGTTATTATTTTTCATGCAATTGCAATGCATTTCTTGAGTCATGTCAACTCTGTATAGTAAATGAGAGACATCCATTTGAATGATCCATTCTTTAAGAGTAGTCCATACAGAAACACAGGACAAAATGGAAACACATAAGCAAATTTTTGAGTGGCATCAGATCTTTAAAACACGCCCTCAAGCTGTGTGTTTAACCTGTTGACTCAGGAGATACAACCACAGGTATGTTATGACCAGCAATGTACATGTTCCTACTTAAACCAAAACCTGTGAAAGACAGCAGAAAAAATAAAATGCTGTTTTCTTTTACTTCATTGAAAACTAAAGCAGAGTTATTTTCCCAGTTAGTAAAAAACAAGGTCATTAAAAGTGAAATTCTGCTAACCTTTCTCATGCAAATTACCTAATTTGTACTGGGTATTATTTGCATGAGAAAGGGGAAAAATGTACTCGTCTAAAGAAGATATTTTATTACCATACTTCTAAAAGAGCAAACAAACAAAAGGATGAAATAATGGTCAAACAACAAGCAGAATGTTAACATGTGCCTGAATGGTTGAACTTTGTTTTTCAGAAGTGCTGTATCAGACAGCATAACAAGTAAATAAAACTAGAGCAGTTCAGCTTTATTGAAATAAAACAAGTACGTACCTTATGCTTGTAATACACTGAAATTTATGTAGAAATACTATTCCCTATATATTGTTTTACCCAACTAGACCATTCTACAAAAGTTAGTTACATATGAGCCCTGTCAGCTATTTTTTAATGTCATTACCTTTCTTTTATGATGAGTTGTTGAAGCATCCATCTCTTCTTCTCCTATATTGTCTATCTGTGAAGTTGGACTACAGTTCATTCTCTCCTCTTCTTGTCTCTGAAGTCTGTCTGCTACAGCCTGGATTGCTTCTGTCCATTCTTCCCTATCATGAATGAGCCAACATCTCTATTAGAAACTCATAAAATATGTTACATGGTTTATAATGTTTTTCACCTGCTACATTGCTTCTATTTTCAATTTTCATGTTACGCAGCAGAAGACCTTTTATAAATTAATCACTTTAATTTCCTTCCAAATTCTGCATTTTGTTAAAGGTGGTGAAGCTGACCAGAAAGTCTCACTGTATGGTTACTTTAAAGAATTAGCAGTCTCTAATTTGGTAAGTATTTTACTACTGGAAATTTGAAAACACTTTTTCCAGGTATAATACAACTCAGAGCATAGGGTGTCATCTCTTATGCAATACTATCTGATAATAACTTGCTATTTTAAGAGACTGTTTGGTATTCCCCCTCCCTGCAAGACATTTTCACAGCAAATAAATAAGATTTATTAAACCATATCATGTGTTCAACTCTTTGTTTTCCTCCTCTTAAAACTCAACTTAAAGACTTTTTTTCAAATTCCCCTCAAAAAAGGCCCTCAAAGATAACCAAATTCCTATAAGCATCCTAAAAACCAGTGGCTGCACTGAGGGGCAGGCCCAGATGAGGGTTCCTGGGGAAGGACAAGTAGGGCCAGCTGAGCCCATGACTATTCTGCATGCTGGCTGACCAGCACAGACACACCAGCCAGCCCATGAGCACACCATAGCCCCACACAAGTGCAGTACCTGCTGATTTTTACTCATCCAGCAAGAGAAACGGGAAGAGTCTGGTGATATTTATTACTGAATAATAATGCAGTGGGAGGTACAGAAGAAAGATAGGGTGGAGAAACAGTACCAAGGTAGAATAAAAAAAATTTTAAGTGAATATACTAATGAAAGAGAAACAATAGAAAAGCAAAGTTGTTGGTTATTTACTGATAAAAACAATAACAGCCAAATCATAGTACTAGTTTCAACAGGACAGATGTCCACAGTGGGAAGATGCAGTGCATCATCTAATTGGAGACAGAATATAGAACATTTAGCAAGGTACACTTACACTTTTTGTGCATTAAAAAAGTTAATTCTTAAGAGTTTGTGAATGTTTACTTGAAACAAGAAAAACTAATAAGCAAACACAAAATAAATTATAATAAGCATACTGCTTTCTGTGCCAGAACGGAGCACACTAGGAAGAGTAAGACAGCAAGGCTGGAAATACTTCAATCCAGGCTTTGGTTGTTCAAAATTTAACACTTCAGAGACGTATCATGACATAGTCTTGGCTTATTTGAACACTCTCATTCCACCTACTTGCAGGCAACTCTTACACTAGCTATGAGCTCAGATAATATTTTACAGAAGCTGACTTAAAAATCTTTAACTAACTGCTCAGATGTGCTCAGAATGTCACAGTTCCAAGTGCTGATTGCTGTGCAGGCCCAGCAGAGACTCTGATGAGGCTTTGGCATAAGGAACATGAAAAGCAAAAAAAGAATAAAACCCTCACCGTTCCTCCGGAGTGTCTACGTGGAACGTCCTCTCTATAACAGTGGTCCACTGAAGACATCTGATAATAAATGTGTTTGGCTTTGGTCGCTCTGTTTTCATTAGCTGACATTCTAGAGAAATACATGACATTGCCTTTTTTATACATTGCCAGTTAACAGGTGAAGAGCAAATAAAATTACTGAAATGAAATACATGCAGCTTACATATACCATTCAGGATGTATTCAGCATATACAAGGAAATATAGAACAGCAATATAACCACAGGCTTGAACAAAAGGTAGCAGGTAATAATCATAAGATGAAGAAAGCAGTCAGAGGAATTGATGAAACTTGTATTGTTGTCCATATAAAGAGTGCCATCTCCATTTGTGAACTCAGTCTGTGTTATGAGGGTAAGAAGAGTATTAGATCCCAGATTGCTGTAGTATGCCAAGGAAACAGCAGTAGCCACAGGCATATTTTTCCATCTGCACCTGGCAGGAAGAATATGACATTTTCCCTTCAATGGTAACCATGTCAAAGTTACTATCAGTACTGTCACTTCAGGATTAGATTTATTGCAAAATACCCTATCTAAGAAAATTCAGTTGTTGAAATTAGTCTGATTATTAAATGTAGAACAACCACACACACACACCCAGTGAGGCTGCCCCAGGAAATCATCTAGTTCTCTTTATGCCCCAGAGCAGAATCAGGTCTACCTATGCTATTTCTCATAACTATTTCTCTACACTCTTTCTAAAATCCACGAAAAGTAGTAATTTCAAAACCCCTGTAAGCAAACTATTCCATCCAAGTATAAAGAAATTATTTTTATAGCTGGAAGATTTTTCCTAGGATTTAATGCAACTGTTCCTATAAATTCAGCGTATCTGGTTTTGTCCTATTGACTAAGTTACTTTACCTTTTCAGCAGCTATCCCTTTTAGACATTTGAACACTGTTTTATCTCTCTTAAGTCTTCTCTGGCCTAAGTCAGTTAAGCCAATCTGTCCTCACAGGTTGTGCTTTCAGATCCAAGATCTTCCTTGTCCCACAGTTCTAGACATACCATAAACCGCCTATTACTCTTTGGTTGCAGGACCCCAACGCTGGCAATTCAGGCAATGGTTCAATGACACTATGTATTAGTTTTACGATGCAGCATACTGCATTAAACATTACCACTGCAAAACACTGACCAACTAGAACTTCTTATTCATGCAAATATATTTAAACACTTTTCTGAAGTTAAGGTTACTCTAACCAAAGTGTAACTTGTTTTCCTGCAGCTACCACAAATAGACCTAAGCATCACATCTCATCTTCTGGAATGTTATCACTCATTCAAACCTGATCCAGATCAAACATTTGATCTAAAATGATTCATCTGGTTCACAAATCAATCAATAATGATATGTTCACTTACAATCTGCTGTAACTTCCTTTTGATATAGCTACCACCTACCTGTTGACCCACACCTTTTAGCTGACTATTCTATAGCATAAAACCTTGCACTTATTCTTGGTGAATTACATTTTATTTATTACAGTTAATGTCAATGCTTTACAAGTCACATGACATGTACCACTTCACAAGGCATGCTTTTCCTTCACAGAAATAAATTATTTTGGCTTGACATAATTTTTCTTCACAAATTCAGGATCCTGAAACCTCAGCTATCATCCACTGTAATTTTTTTATTTGAAACAGCCAAGAAGAGTAGAAGTGGGTATGTCTATTGATACTATTTTTCTTCTGCAGAACACCTCAGAAGCTTAATAGACACATGTATAAGGAGTAAAAGAGGAGTAAGTATTGCCCTATGCAGATGCACGTTCCTTGATGAACAAACTTAGACACTCACCAAACATCTATAAATTATTACGTAAGTCAGACTGTTCACTTGTCAAGGAGATGACATTCCATTTAACAAACATTTCATTAACAAAGCGAAACAGTAGTTCACCCTCACTGCTTATATACACTCTCCTAAGTCTTGGATGGGATGAGAGCCATCCTCAACATGTAGAGGAAAGAGCTACAACAGGATGGAAACAGGAAAAGGGAATTTAACACAAAAGCTGGGAGAGAAACAAGGAGGGCAGAAGCCCCATGAAGCACAGCTGCTTAGCCTACTTAACCCGGCTTGTAGCTGGGTGCAAATATTACTCATGAGATCAAAGAAACCCCCATATTCAGAGATATGGTCAAAGTCCAACTGTGATCACAATGACGGTGAATCCAGGGTTAACAGGTTATTTGTTCTTAACTTCCTCAGTCGTAGCTCCAAGGAACCATATATATATAATACATGATATAATGGCCAGTCTTCGCGAACGAAGATTTTGGGAAAGGTCTTTTACCTTTCCAGCCTGTGCAATGGATTTTTAGGTGAGACACAGCATGCGCTGAACTGAGCCCACCCTTTAATCCTAAGGTTCATCTGCCGGGGCCAAGCAAGCTTGGACAATGGCAGTGAGGTCCTCAGGACGTAGGTTTGTTTAGAGTGACCTTCTCATAGATGGATGGCCTCACAGGGCTAACGAGCTCCATCTGCCCGGGGGACCAGGAATCGAACCTGGGTCATAGCAGTGAGAGTGCCGCATCCTAACCACTAGGCCACCAGGGGTCCCAACATAACAGAAGAGCCTAAAAGCATTGTCTGCTCTAAGATTACCTCATCTTACTCCTGACAAAACCATCCGCTCATCTTTAATCCTATCACACTTCAATCATGTAGGCTGAAATTCTCTTTACTGGGTGTCTGCCTAAGCTGCACACTCCTGGAAAATACTGCTTTTTGGAGATGAGACTTAAAACTTGGCAAACCAAGACCTTTGATATCCTTTCAGTATTCCTGTGAAAATGTAAGGCATTTGGCCACAGTACATGTGGGAAGGATAAGAGTGTAGTGGGAGGAGCGTAAAAAATTACAATTACTAAAGAATAAAATCACTGAAAATCTATGCATTGAGTATAACCAGAGGCTACAGCTATCTCCTATCTCTACACACACTAAATGAAAAGCTCTTTCACCTCTATTCATAATGTCTCATCCTCTCCCTCAGATAACACGAAAAAGAAACTACCTCATTGAGGCAAAATCCAATGTACATAGATGGCATACAGCCAGTTATTTACAGGAGAGATGTCACGAAAAAAAGACTAGGGAATAAAGGGAGAAAAGTGGAAATGGAACAGGAAAAAGACTGGAACCTATGTGAGAAAAAAAACCATGGAGGATAGCTAGAGTATAAATAAACTAGAACAGCTAGTTTAGAGGAAGGAAGGTAAAAGAAATTGCCAGAGAGAAAAGCGAGGTGACTGCATTAGAACAACCCGAAGCCACAAAGGTGCAGACAAACCTGCAGAAAAATCTGTATCAATCAAAAAGCACATCCTCTCCAGTGCCTGTAATGGAACTGAAGACTTTTAATTTGACCATTTATTTTCTCTTCACAAATACATAAAAAATGCATACATTTAAAATGCATTAAGTTTTTCAACTCAAGTATGAAAAAACTAGAACTAATAGAATTACATCCGCCTATGTCCAAATGCTATCTATAATATGGTCTTTACCTATATAGAGGGAGTATACTATACACAGTATAAAAATATTTACATTGTTACATATATTATGTAAATTTGTATCTAATATACTACCTATATTACTTTTTTTCAGTCAGTCCTCAAAGTGATGATGCACATTATTAATAAGAACAAAACATATGGATGTATATAATAAGACCTGGTACTACAAAAAGAATATTTACTCTCCGCATTTGCATTACAGATGATTAACTAAATCAACTAAAGGTAATACAAAAAACCCCTTAACAATTGAAAATGGCACTGAAAACACAAAAAACACCCTCCAAACACATAACCCGCAAAATGCCATTTCCCTATCACTGAAGGATATTATTGAAAAATAAAATCTAGCAAAACATAATTAGCTTTTGTAATATCCTGTTACAAGTGGCTAAAAATTTGATTTCCTCGTGGAAGGTCAAAAATGAATACATTAATATCCTTCACTTCTGAAGCAAAAAGAGTTTTGGAAAGAAGTGGAGGACCAGTGTATTTCTAAAAGTGGTGTGCTACCCATCCTTCTCTAGTAGGTAAAAGTAACTGAAGTCTGCTGATATTTAGTAGGCTCACATTTCACGTGCTGCTGTATACAAATGTATGGGATAAACAGTATTTCTGCCATGACTGCAACAGGAATAAAAACTTCTTTGTGAATGTGTTTCACCTACCACTAGGGGAAAAAAAAAATCTATTAAGATGAATAAGTGCTGTAATACACAGTTACTGCTAATTATCAAAATATTTTTATACTAATTAGTAGAAAAACTATAGTAGTTTTAGACAGAGTGAATAGTTTGGAAACTACAAAAGCACAGAAGAAAGAGTGAAACTGGCTACTGAGAGCTGGCTCCGAATGCTCGAGTGATAGTTGGGTCATTACCAAGAGTAGAGAACATTCTACCATAATGTCTTCAAGTTTGCTACTATACATAAACATATGTAATTAAAGGGCTGAATCTCAACTCAAAACAGTTGGAAGTCTAAATTATCATTCAAAAAGATGAGTAAGCCAGTAAACAGACAGACTCAACTTTGTGTTCTTGTATGCTAGCCATCTACGACTTGGAATTACACATTTTAATACTAAAGATTTCTCTCTTCCTGGGATGAAACATCAGTCATGAGAATTTTCCCCTTTAAAATTAGAGGGAACGAAAAACCTTGAGGGAGAACACTTGTTCAAAGCAGCAAAATACACAATCAGTAACAGGAATAGACAACTCTGTTCCAATAAGTGTGTAACACTCCTTTGGTCATTTCTGGATGTATACAGAAAATGGAAAAAAATTAAATTAAGACAGTATAAAGAAATACAATGGATGTTTCTCTAGCATTGAATTTCTCTTTTTTAAAAAAAACAAAAAAACAAAAAAAAACAACAAAAAACACCAAACAAAAACCACCAAGGTCAGGTACATACCAGAGGTTAACTTTCATCTCCATACCTACAACCAACCCAACAATTCTAAAATGTTAGACTACCTTTTCAAATAACTGCTACTATCTAAATTAAGTAGTTATGCTAGTTAAAACTCTCCTGAGCAACTCTAACTACAAACTGTATTTCAAAACGTTCTGTTTACTTTACACCATTCTGAACCACAGATGACAAAGTTTGCTTGAAGCTGTAATTACTCTGCAAAGCTGGGAAGCCAATTAGAGGGCCTGAAACCTGCCAGTTCCAAAAAAAAAAAAAAGCACAGATCATCTGTTCAGATTTTATTAAAAAGTTTAAAGTTTGAATTCTATAACTTTAACCATATAATCACCAGTATCATTTTCCTAAATGCAGTCATTCAGCATAAAAAAAGAAATAGAAAAAGTACTAATATCATTTTATTATTTATATATGAAAGGTTTCAACTTCAGCAGAGTGTGTTGATACGGCTAGACAAGAATACTAAACATACAAGCATCCATAAAAAATTGCACTAAAAAATGAACAGAAGGTTGCATATCTGAGAAATTATTTCTAATATAGATTGAGTTTTAGCACAAAGGATAACTTCTTGTGATTAACAAATGATATAAAAAAAGAGTATCAAGGCACTGCTTGTATTGTTTAGAATAGATGCACTTTGAAATATATAGAATGCTGTCTATATACAGATCTATATCTATCTATTTGCATTACAATTTAATCTTATTCTTACCTTGGTCTTTCCTTCACAAGATAAACATCTTTGTCCCAACCTTTGCCTATTCAATTGTTGCTCCAATTTTTTTTCTTTCTCATGTCAAAATTTAATGAACACACTGCCTTCTTCCATTACTGCTACTCTGCACTCCACACACTTCTGATGACCTTTTTTGTTAGACAAGTAGCAGACAACTAGCAGAACTAACACACCATTTTCAAAACACTGACACATGCTTTTGCTTATATACATATGAAAAGCTATGGTTTTTACATATATGTACAAATACATGTGTGTACTTACACACACATCCCCCACCTTAGCTTGATGTCTCTTGACTCTCCCATTTGTTTACCCACTCCATATGGGAAACCCTACTTTTCTGAAGCTTTCCTAAAGGCTTTGTTCTTTCTCACTACATCTTAGATAAGGGGAGTATCACCTTAAAAATAAGTTTGGTCACATAGAGATTTACGTGAACAATTTATTATCCCTTCCTTGGTCCCAACAAATGCAGATTTACCCTAAAAAAGTCATCCCCGAAACAGATCATTTTTGACATCGTACTTCTGATCATATCACTCTTTTCTTGGTACTCCTCATTTCTTACCCAGCTCTATCAACATCAAATATAGGTACCTTGTCAACATGGTCTGTCCCTGCAGTTTACCATCATCCTCGTTATCACTCTTTATTCAGTATCAAAACGCCATCCATCCTTTTACTTTCATAATTTCAGTACCAGTTCTCAAAAGCATTTCTAATTTCTGTTTGCCATACCAGTTCCCTTTTAAACTCTCCTTAAAACTCTCCTTCACCATGCCTTAAAAAACAAGAGTGAAGAAAGGAGGGAGGAAGAAAAAAGGGAGAAGAGAGTAAAAATCTAACCTTGACAATGGATTAGTTGTTGATGTGCTGAGACCACTGCCTGTACTACAGGCTAATACTGTCTCATTGTTTTCTCATACTCCCCCCATCTGCTTACATCCATCTGCTGTTCCTTGTTTTATATTTGGAATTTCAGTATTTTGGAGCACGGACTGAATTTTTGTTCCGTACGGGTAGAAATCCCACTTCTGCGGGGTTTGGCTCCAGACAAGTACTTATATGTGCTTTGATAATATAACAACATATATGACTGCAAAATAAACATAAAACTCTCTTTAATTATATTCCTTGAAGGTGCAAAAGATCAAACTCGATGCACTTCATCATGCTAGAAAGTCTTTTATTTCTAATACTTCAAAAAGTACCACAGTAGCATCCATTCTTCCTGGCATTACAACTAGTTTGCTACTTGCCCTGTCATGCAAAGAGGGAGAATGAAAATAGGAGATTTCTGCATGGGTTTTGCCTGGGCTTTACTTTGTCTTCATGGAAACATCCCAAATTTTTTTAAGCAACTGGGTATATCACACCAGCATGAAAATTCCCAGGCCTGGCTATGAACTTAGACCTGCCATGCTTATACCAGGCCCTACACAGAGATAACCAGAAATTACAGGATGCTATACTGGTGTCTGAGAAAGCACTATCTGTTAAAATGGAAGGATGAGACCAAGGAACTCATATTCATTCATGACCCAAACCAACAACTGAACCCAAATTTCAAAGTGAAATGACAGAATATCAACTATACCACCCAGAAACCATTCATAAAGTAATATGAAAGCCTCCCAAAGAAAATTACTGGTCCAGTTTTCCAGAAAGCTAAACATTTCCCCATCCAACACAGATGGAAATATGTCTTATACACATTAGATTTGAGTTCGAATTTCCATAGATGCATTTGCACATACAGCATATTACACAGAGATGCCTTTTTCTCCCCACAAGTGTTTTCAGGGTTGAATGAACATTATTTATTCAATTCCACTATTATTATTTTGGAATAAAATCCACACTGTAATTACAAATATCTAGAGTTACATGCTCATCTCTGGGTTCATGTCATCCACTGTTGTAACAATTTAAAAAAAAATAGACTTAAATTTCATTGAAAAGTTATTTCTGGAGTTGTCCACAAGGTCATGTCTAATGCCAAGGCATTTTGATGCATAATTTAATCTCACTTATAACAGACATATATATTTTCCTACCTATTTTTTTAAAGAATGCCTTCAGAACTCTTTAAACCCCTAACATTATTCCCCTGAAACCTTCCAATTTTCATATTTTGAAGATATTTAAATCCTAAAAATAATAAAATCTTGTCTCTGGCCCACTGAAACATTAAGACTAGGAAAAAGTAGCACAGATTCTCCATTTACAATAGCCAAAGTAAATCAATAATCACTTATGCAGAGAAAATAAAATAAAGTTTATAAAATTTTACCTTCTCATAATAACTAAAATTTCCTTTTTTTTTTTTCAAAGACAAGAAAAATGGTAGCTGTATCACAGAGTGCTTAGAAAGCACTATCTTTCAAGATAGGAAAGAAATTCGAGGTGACATCATTTTTGGCCAAAGCTCAAAGGCTACTGAGAAGGGATACAGCTCTTCCCAATTATTCCCCATATAAAGATCAAAATGAAGGCAAAGGGCCAATTCTTAGAGATACTTCATCCCAAATGTGCTACGTGATTACCTACATACTCATTGTGTATGTGAGAAGTATTTTTTTTTTATCAGTAAAGTCACACATGTTCCTTAAGTAGAACTGAAGTAGAACTCTTCCCCACCCTGCTTTCCCAAATAACGATGACGATCAAAGACCAAAGTGGTTTACACAAGGCAGCATCGATTCCACTTATGCAACAGTGGACCAGTTGAAAACAGTGTTATGAGGCCACATTGGGGTTTTTTGGTGGGATTTTGTTGTGGTTTTTTTTTAATTGAAGCCAAAGTATTTTTAAACTGGTTCTGACTGCATAAATGCCTAAGTAGAAGCAATTTAAATTAACATATTTTATTTTGCAGTTGAAGTGGGCTAGAAATGCACACCCACACAGTTACCGTGACTCAGTCAATCAGGAGTATCTGTTTAAGCTACAGCAGCTTGATTACTCGCAACTGCTTCTCTCTACCTGAAAAGAGCTGAACTGATTTTGAACCAGCCAATTCAAGTAAGCTCACACTTCTGAATTTATCCCTGAAAACCAGTATCAACCGGTTTTAAGTTTTCACAATTAACTTCCCCCCAGTGTAATTACACCGCCTTCATTTGTCTTCAAGTGCATGGTTACATACCACAGCACAGTTTTTTGTGAGTCTCAGTGTCAGGGCATGAGCATTAAGGGACTAACAGCATACTTCAAATACACAGCTCGCTCATCTCCCATTTAAAAGGCAGCAGTTCTGTTTGGTGTAAAATTGGCTGGCTCCACAGGAGAAGAGCCAGAGCGATTCCTAAACACTATCCAGTGTCACCAGATCTGGCTGATTTGTTCACTCCTGCAGTCTTGCAGCAGGTCCAAGATGCAGTGCAGAGTGCACATTGCTGCCTTCCATGTGCACCTGAGGTTGGGAGAGTAAAGTCCATTCAGGACACCTGAGGGCAGTCCTGCATCCTTCCCTGGGGCTCAGCTCCACCCAGCCCCACTCTGTTGCATCCTTCAGTCAACTCTGTTTCATCTTCAGTGCTCTAAGAAGAGAGATCCCTCACCTCCATTACAGGCCCATGTGGTTCCACTGCATTTTGGGTGGCTGGCAACACATTGAAGCATGTGTGCTGCCTCAGTCTTTCCCTAAGTGAAGTGACTATCTGTTTATGCACCCACTTCCAAATGCCTTCCCCCCACATTTCCTCACAGAACACTCCAAGGAAAAGGAATGGCCTCTGAACACTACATCCTATGACAAAACACCATCCGATGAGAAAGGCTTTACTAGCAAAGACACATTTATTACTGAAAGCACTGTTAGTAGTATGTAAAATAATTTCATTCTCTCCAGCCTTCTTGTCATTCCCAGCAGAGTACACAGATGACACAAAACCAGGGAAAGGATAATGCTCAGGTGTGGAACTTTAGGGAGCCACACTAGGAGAAATGATACAGTGGCTGGGAAAGAACCTTACTTTTGCAAAAGTAAAGCTCATGTCACAGGAGTGGAAGGCAGGGGACACTGGGGGGGAAATATTTATATAACGGAAGTAATTAGCTTGACAGAGCTGGTTATAAAAGTTTTAAACTACAGAACAAGTATCATACAAAGCAGAGCTGTGCAAACTTTCAAGTGTTTAACTCCAACAGTACTATGAAAATAATACTGCAGCCTTGGCCTTTTCTGCTTAAATAACAAGCTGCAAGCAAGAGCCAAAGATGTCTATCATCTGGAGAGCAAAAAGTAGACTGAGACCACATTCTCACTTTACAGATAGCTACAAAGATTACGTGAAGATAGGACTGTAAAGACATATCTTTAAGTCCCTGCCAACCTAATCAAGATGGTATTAACAGTGATCTCACACTCCATCTGCCTGGCTAGTAATTTATGAAAAACGTACTTCACTATTACAGGAAAAATATGTTGCACTGCTTGTGGCCACAAACCTACGGCAGCAGCTCAGGAACTCTTGGATCAGAGGCCATGAGACCAGTTCTTGACATTTACCAGGTACTTCCCATGAGATGTGATTCATTCATATAACAATTTTGTTTGTTTGTTTGTCCTACTGATGATCTCATCTTCAGACAGATAAAATAGCTGATGAAAAATTTACAGTCCCTTACAATTTAAGAGTGCAATACCATACTGTTTTGCTTTTCATCCTGTGAATTCTACATAGGCACTTCATTCAATTTCATGAGATTCTGAGTGATACATTTCCCTATTGTTGCACTGATCAGCAATCGTTTCTGATAAAATTACTCCTTTTCCTGCCAGAAAACAGAAAAAGTCGTCTTGCTTATCAAAATTGTATTTTTTTCAATTAATACTGCATGCTTGCTCCTTTAGCTTGCATTGCCTTAGAGTCAGACCTACGGGACTTGCTAGTTGCAGAAAGGATTTTTGCGGGGGGAGGAGTGGGAGGAAGGGAGAGGGAGAGGGGAGCAGTGGAGGTGGTGATGGTGTCATTTTGGAAAATAATATAAAATCTTTCCATTTATAGCAAGGTAAAGTTCAAGGACAGCATTCTAATAGTAGAATCACATAACATGACCTCTAGGTACCAAAAAACCCCCAACAAACAACAGTATAAACATACCGGAACGAATTGCTAATTATGTATTTCTTTGCTTAGCAGAACTACCATTTGGATCACCCTTTTAGTTGCTGTAGCAAGAGAAGATAGGACATGCAACGAAGAACATGGCAAAGCAGGACAAAAAAACCCCACTGTGTTTCTACAAATAGTCTTTCAGCTCCACACTAGGGAAAAGGTACCTAGAAAACTATTAACTCCATAGAAGAGTAGTTAGAATATGCAGAGCAATAAATAAAGGAATAATGGCTTATGTTCTAGTCAATTCCTACTCATATGAACAACTTAAAGACATCACTGCTTTTATGCTGAATAGCAACAAGGCAAAGTGAGCCTCTAATACTATTAGAAGGTTTGCACACTCAATATCATTTGTAAGAATTATACTACAATCAGAATACGCAAAGTTTTCCTCCTCTGGCTGTGAGACGAGACACGCACTTGGAGCATGAGATTATTTTCTTACTAAATAAAATACACAAATTACTTTGTATACACAAACGCTGAGTCAATCTCAAGAACAATTTTATCAAGAAAATAGGAAAATTCAGTCCCAGTAGCACTTGTTCCATCTTCAACAATGCAGAGGAAGGGAACCCTTTCCGTAAATACACATACTCTTGCAGCTCCTAGACGCCTCTATAAAACTAAACACTGCCACTTACTGTATTACAGTACCCTAATACAATTTTAAAAGAAATTGGGTAAATTTTCTAGTGTTCCTCTGGAAGTTTCTATGTGTGATATCTGCAACTCATACTCTGGGAGATTTTTTTTGTCCCCTTAATTTGGCTTCTCAAATACTTCCATTTCTATTCACAAACACCCTTCTGTGAATCTCATTCTGCCAGATCAAAAAAACCTACAGATTTGTCTTTTAGAAACATTCCTGGAAAACAAATAATCTTCACTTTATCCAACAGATACACACTTTGTAGCTTTGTTAATATATATGCAAATTGTCTGATTGCTTGAAATTACTGATTAACAAGGCTGGAGAGCTGATTACCTGATTATCCAAGAGAAAAATAACTTAGCATGATTTCGCGTCATTTGACAGTCTAGATAATTATCTAATTAGAGTTTTCAAGTGAATTCAGAGATACCAATAAAAAAAAAAAGAGGTGTCAGCGATCTTTCTAGGAATTTTCTTCTTACAATAATCATTTGTCAAATGTCATTGTTATTTACAGACACTTCAGACATACACACACAAAAATGAGACCTCAGATTTCCAAAAACTTTCAAAACCCAACCCATGATAAAATCTTCTATGCTACTGTAAAGATATCTTGTAGAGGTGGAGGTAAAATTAGTGGTGCACTAGTATGGCACATAGCAAAAAACTTGCAGTGTTATTAATAAATTCTGAACTATACATGAAGCAATATGTAGCAGATAATCTGTCAATATGCTGAGAGAATAATAAGTACTGGAAATACGTACTTGCCACAGAAAAGTTGTTGAGTGGATATGGCAGATCCACATCCTGGGGTTTCTCCTTATAGCCTATGAAAGAGCCATCTGTCTTTAGCAGGAAATATCTTGGCCGCCAGTTTTTTATATATTCTCCTAAAGTAGAAAAAAAAAGTTCATTAGTATTGTAGAAAAAACCTAAACTTGAATATCAAAAAACATAAACATAACATATCAGTGTCTAACATTAGTTATACCAAAATCTTTTCAGATGTTTTCCATTTACAGAGAAAACCTTAACTCCCACCAAAAGAAGAGAAAATTGAATTGCAATGGTAAGCCTGGACTGTACAATGATGCCTCTGGAATAAGAAGCTACAAGTACAGTATAGTAATATTCCATAATTCTAAATTTAATCACACTACACTCTTTGAAAAATCCTACATCTTTACACCTATAAACAATTCAAATTTTTTTCAGAAAAAAAAATAAGCACTACAGCTTGACTTTTAATAACCAAGTGAAATCTAAACTACTACAAGGTAGAACATTTACCCTGCTAAGCCAGTGCAAAAGTCATTCATTTCCTCAAAACATACACTAGGCAAATACAAGAAAATTGAGGGTAATGGAAAAACCTACACAAAATACACTTAACAAATGTAACTGAGAGCAAAAGGAATAAAAAAAAATAAGTAGAAGCCAATTACCTTTCAAGAGATAATTCCAGCAATAAACCTACCATCTCCATCTTCCCCCTACCCCAGGCTAAGCAGAAGATTCTGCAAGTTATGAGGTATTTAGGATCAGAAACATACAGAACACAAAGACAATATCTTAATTAATGCTACTTATTTGCTACTAAGGGCAAAAAAATCTCTTTCATTCTATTGTTCTTTACAATACCACACCAAAATCCCATCAACAATTTCAGTTTTAGAGTGTAGTTACTCAGTTAAGTACAGGCTACTTTAGATTTGCCCAATTTTCCCCATCTTTGTTTTCTATATACTCTGCAGAGTACCAAATGAGGACTTAATTAAACTTAAAATAAGTCACTGTTTCATTACTATACAAGTGAAAATTTTAAGAAAAAAGTGTATTAACAATGCAGAATCTCCAATCACACCTAGGACTTCCCTTCATTTGTAAAACGCTCTGAATGAACCATTCCAGGGGCTGCACTGGTCCTGTGCTAAGCCCCAGACAGTTAGCGCTGTTTACCACGTCAGCACCCTGTTAGCTGTAGCTACATAGCTTTTAGGCAATTCAAAAGTCAGAAGGAAGTTTACATCCACCTAACATGGAGCTTACTTCATTAAAGGGTAATCTAAACATTCATTAATTGCATCTTCACCTTTCCATCACAGCAATCAACTAATTGTCACTGAAGTTCAACATGGGAATCACTGGAATGGCCTTGATGAACTTGATCACAGCTTGTAAGGATTTTGACGATACCCATAGCCTAAAAAAAAAAAATCTAACTGCAACCACTAACATTTCTGATTTTCAACATGTATTTAAGCAGAAAAGGGAGGCTGCAATAGGAGACGGAGAAGAGGAAAGAGAGGAAAAACTAACACTGGGCTATTCAGGCTGGCTTATGTTACCTGGCACTCAGCAGGAAAACTCTTCCTATTTAGTCCTGCTTCTAGATAGCAGGGTACCTGCTTGATTTTTTTATATAGGCATTTTCATGTAAGTAGAAAGAATTGAAAAAGTCGAAGTGTGACTTAATTTGATCACAAAATGAATAGAGCAGATATAGCACTAGTTACATTTGTATTGATGCAGAGCTTTATCTCAGACATCCGGTACTAGCTGGGCTGTGAACATCCCAACTGACACTGCCACTGTGAACGGATTTCACAATGGGAAATCCCAGCTAACAAAAGAGTATGCAATAAAAACCAAACCAAAACAAACAGGTATGAGATACTTTGTAAGTTGAAGAAATGCAAGTGCAGTATGGGAAAACAAATATGTAACTTCAATACCAACAACAATGCAATCTACATCAGCATTACATAAAAAGGTAGATACCTCTTAAATTAAGTTTGCTGAATACTTGAAAATGAAATAATCATAGGCCTAAGTAAAGGTATGACTCATATTTTAGAACTATTTAAAATATGCTTTGCAACAAATTTGTTGAAATCTGCATGGACTCAAAAGTTGAAGCCAAAACAAAACCTTACATATCAGATCATCTAATAGTTGTTTTAAAAATATTAATATCCTAGTTGCTTTGTAAAAGAGACGATAATCTTCTGTATTTTCCTAATAAATTATACCTCATTTCATTGTAAGAGTAAGTGACTGTTTATGAGAGAATGTGCCAGTTGCTGGGTTTACAATCTATCAGGATCTTACTCTTAGCTATAAGGTGGGTTAACTTCTATGTAGGCAGGCAGCTAAACACACTGATGAATTCGAGGACAGCATGGAGACAGTATCAACATGCCCAAAGCAAGTCAACCAGGTTTCAAAGAGAGTCCTCCTTTCTGCAAGGAATAAACTGGAAAGGGAGATAAGCAGACTCGGCTCTAAGACTCAGGGGTGATAGGGGAAGTATACTTATTAGTCACTCAGAAAAGAACGGAAGCCTTTGTTTACTTACATTCACTCTCCAGGGCTAAACCTATAGAAAAGGAGACCATTCTAACAGGTGTCCTTAGAGACCCAGCACACACTTCTCTGATCACTTACTCCCTCTTCACTGTTTGGGCCAATACTTTAGATTGAGTATCTACTAGCAGCCAAATGCAGAGCCTCTTAACCCGAAAACCAAACAGATTTCTGATCATCTATAGAGTTATGTGGCTGATGTTCTGCCTGGAGAAAAACCATTAGAAAAGTATAACTAGTACTTCCATGCTCCTCTGAAGAGAGTTAGCAACTTTCGACAAAAGCTAATCATAGGACAGGTAAAGTACCAGTTTACTCACGAGCACAGATGTACCTCTGTCTTTGCTCCGCAAACTGTAGCCAGACATAGAAAAAGCAATTTGAAAGCAATTGTAAAGCACTATGGCTTCATAAGGTTCCATATGTTTCTTTCATAGACATATTTCTTTGAGGAGTGTTTCTCCTAAACAGTTTCCCAACATTAATGATGGTCAGACTGCTTTTTCAAGACATCTATACAAACATGCACACATAAAACCCCTAATTTTGTCTTGAAATGACCAATATTCTAATCCCTCTCCAAGCCCTATACTTGAATATTTATCATCTGCCCTACACTTATTTTGTAATTTAATTAACAAATGGGTGAACACTTTTGAAAACTAAAGTAAACGGTGGTATCAGTGAACAGTTCCCTTAGCTGCTCAAGTGGTTTAATGGCTCTCAAATGCACTCTAGATGCTCTCTTATAACTGCATTCCTTCTACATAATCTGCCTAAAGATAGAAAAACATTTTAGTCCATACTTCTGAACAGACATGTGCTTACTGAACTGCCTTGAAAGAAATATTCCATTCAAAAAATGCTAGAGCAAAGCAGAGTATTTGAAAAGGAAAAACTTCCATGTCTTCTAACTGAGCAGCTCCACATTAAAAAAAAAACAAAACCAAAAAGTACATTTTTTGGTATGAGCAATATTCAATCACTTTAAAGATATCTGGAGTGTATGTTTGTTAAATATCTCAACACAAGCAAACTAGAGGAAATTTACATCTGAAATTCATTAATTCAAGTGAAAAAAAATTCCATGAGAAAGATAGGTCCAGGCAGGCTAACCAAACCACAAGATATCCTGACAATTTAATGAAATGGAGCTGCAGTATTTAAAAAAGCAGTGGATCTGCCATAGAGAATTAATAGGCTTGTACCCTGCTTCCTGCTGAGTTAATGTAAGTTAAATTATTATTTTGCCTAAATTTATACCCTTCTAAGTTGAAAAACATGTTCTTTTAGGATCTGTTTATTAGACAGTAAGAAGAGGTTTCTAATTGCAACCACTGCAGGAAAGAAAGCCAAGTAATTCCTACATCATTTTAATTCTAGGTAAAGTTTTTAAAGCTACTTGAGAAAAGTGGCACTAGAATATGTATCTCGCTGATACGTACAGAAAATAAATACATATGCAGACACAAAGCACAAATTTATAATCAATTTTATGGTTTTGGGGTCTACTTTTTTAATAACTACCGAGAGAATACACCCAGAAGATGAAGACAGCAGTATATTCCTGAAGCACATGAAAATGCAATCTGATCTTCATGCAAAAAGCACCCTCGTAACACGCAACTCTTTAATTAACGTTGTATTTAATAATACACTAACAACAGTAACAAAGAATGTTTAATGAAGGTTTGTTTAGAACATGACCCTCGCGGTTGCCTCTTTATTCACCCCTGTACTGCAGCCTTAATGATTTTTCTTTTCTGCCTTTGGCAGACAGCAACAAGAATCCTGCCTTCAGGACATTTCACAAAATATGTTTCTTCCAGCGATGCAATGTTGGTAGTTTTGATACTGCTGAGGAGCTTCAGAAACAAGAGCTTTCTAAGAAATCATATGAGTAGTCAAAAAAAATCCTTGTTAGACAAATGTGCCACTAAAAGTTTGTAATTTTTTTACTTCACCTCAGAACTCAAACTGTCTTTTCACACTTATTTTTCATCTCAGATTTGAGAGCTGCTATTGTTAGCCTCATCACTTGTAATCCTTAAGCATATGTAATTTAGCCATTATTGAAAAATTAATCCGTAATTTAAAATTAGTCTTGTTATTAAAAAGTTATTTTTAAAATAATCACTTTTGCAAAACTTCTACATTTTTCAATATGTAAATGGTTTCAGAGGTGTGAAGGAAATGTCTTTAATATACAGTGCTGATAAGCAACAGAAACCTGAGTTCAAAAACTTGCTTCCTTAAAAGAAGCAACAGCTGCCACACAGACATAAGTGAGATTTAAGAGGGGGAAAAAACCAAACAAACAAAACAAATAAACAAAAAAAAAAACACCTCCAAGAACACACTAAAATTCTGCCTCTTGTCTGTTTCACCAATTTATTCAAATGGCTTTAATAGAAAGAATACACAAATATTGCTTTCCCTTCTTTTTTGTTAAATCAAACTCCCTACAATAACATTTAATAAACAGAGGGGAAAAAACATAACTTTATCTAAGACCATTAAACAAAATTATTTAAAAGTCAATAAAACATCCATATGCAATTTTTCTTTAAAAGAAACAACTGTAATTTATGTCAGGTCAAATAAAATTATCAGTAGTAATGCCAGTGGTTTTGAGATTGAATTTCCTTACCTTGGCCCTCTGAGGGCAGTGTTACCTAACACACGATTGGAAGCATCAGCAGACTATTTGATTAAGTCAGTAGATACTAAGTAAATGTAAAGCACTCCTCCTAGAATATTTACTTACTTCTAATTTCATTATAAGAAATTTGCTACTGTAAAAAATTAAATAAATGTTTAAAAAAATTAGAAAGTATGCCTGTCCTCATAATTTGATATGTCCTTCAATCTAATGTAAATGTGTAATCATATATCACATAAAATATTTTATAAATTCTTATTACATGCCAAAAAATTAAATGAAACTGATTTTTTCTAACATGCTTTAGTGTTTTAAAAGGCATTTTTATCACATACCCTCTCCCAAGTCTTTGCTGGTAGTTCAAAGAAAAGCAGAATTTGGAACTAACATTTTCTGATTCTCTCTTACACTGTGAGACAGTGATCATTTATTTATACTGTTTTCCCACAGTTCCCAGTAATGCTGAATGACATTTTGAGCACATCTGTACTTACATTACTCAAATTAATTTTTCCAGTCCCAACTGAGAAATAGGAAATATTTCATGCTATGTGTGGGCATTAGCTCATACCACAGCTAGGTTTCCATAAAGTTTCTTGCAAATTGGAAAGTTTAGGTGAGAAAGTTTGAGTGCCTTTCACTGTGCACGACATCACAATGATCCAGCGCAGATATCAGTAAGACTGGTCAGTTTATGTTCAGCTATTTATAGGTATGTGGGCAGAAACCAGTGAAAACCACACAGATGTTAATATTCTGCAGAAGGCAGCGAGTAGCCTCGGGTATGAGCTCTAGAAGTGGCTCGGCTGAGCAAGGGGAAAGGAAAGCAGGGACAACTCTCTGCCCTCCATGCCAGACAAGATGTACCAAAGAGCTGCCAAATGGTAGATTCTTTGTTCCTGAGACAGTACTAAGCAGTGGCCAAAGAGAAGTGCTCCTACTAGGAAAGTAGATTCCTTCCAAGCAGAGAGGCACAGTCAGGGCGAAGACATGGAGCAGCTCTCCATGGTCTCAGGTGCACCTCTGCAGCTAAAGCGATGGGAAGAACCAATTTCCTCAATGGAAAAATTTTCCCTGCTCTACTTGAGGGGTTTCCGTCCCCCTGGGTTGTGAATGTAACCTACACACATGTTCCAGGGTTCTAGGGTTCAAATGACCAGCCACCATGGCTTTTTCATTTTGCTGGAATGAGTCACTGCCCTATCTTGTATAAATGCAGCAGTACTTCAGCTCCTACTGTTTATTCAAACCTTTTCTGTTGCATTAATAATCTTTTCTCTAAAATATGCAAAAAGAAATCTAGAGAAAAATATTCAGTAACAGAGACATATCACTATTCAAACGTAAATGCAGTTTTCAAACTGGGCATCTACAATATCCATTCAAAATTACTGATGTGTTTTGGCATCTCATGGAAAATAAATGTTCATTTTCATATGCACGAAATTTTGTCCTTTTAAAAAATCACACCAGAAATACTGAGCTAGCTGACATCCTGACAAATTGAGAATTGACCTTTACCATGCCCATTTTGAGCCAACAGGAAGAAAAACTTGCCAGTTTCAACATCACTCTCCCTTCCCTTTCATTCTTGAAGGATAAGAATTAGAACAATAAATAAATTAAATAGCAGTTGATATTACCACATGCTGTCTGAAATAACAGAGTCCTGTATTGCATCAGCATCCCTGAGCAACAAAGGAGATCAATATTTTCTAAATATGCCTGCTATTCAGGAATGGAAAACCAAGGTCTGTATTCTGGAAACATTTAGAGACAGTGCTCACATTTTCTAAATTTCTCTCTTGCACAGGGCTTTATAGCATAAAAGCCCAAAAATGCTACACTGTTTAGCTGCTTCTCAGAGTAGCTTTTTATTTTTTAATAGTGTTGAACTGTACTTGTGGTAAATGCAAACAAATATTTGAAATATTGTGTCACGTATTTTTTTATAGCTAACACCTTACTGTTCTCAGTAATTTTAAATATTTGCAATTTTTTTATATAAGGCTATCAGTATCAAGTGGTATTTTGTATACCAGAAAAATATTACTTTCCTTTCTTCTGGTTTTATCAAGTGCTAGTAGACCAAAAGATCTTTTTCAGATTTTGAAAATATTTTAAAGAGTAGGACAAGTATACTAATATTTATCTATAAATTACAGTGAATAAGACAGTCAGCTACAGCAGCAACATTTTAAATTCATGTACTCGGTGAAAAGGTATTAAATCAGATTATTAAAATATAAATGCTTTTTACATGTAGCCAAGGTGAATTAAACATCCTCTTAATACTATCTACGTACAAAATTTTGTAAAACAGTTAACACTAGTTTACACTAGAAATTTCAAAATTTCCATTGTTTGCAAAGGAGTATGATGAATTTGACAATAGCATTACCATTCAGCTGAGTTTCTTTAACAGATTAATGCGTTGTCAAAATTATGTGACTTTTTACCCCTTAAAACTTGTACACTTTCTAGCATGTTTTCACAAAGCAAACTGTCTCTCTTTTAGAACTGGCACATTGCAACAATTTTAAAATAGCCCTTCTGAATTTTCTCCTTGTCACTAGGTGTGCTCTTAGCCTCAAACCTTGCCAGGTGCCAAAAAAGCCAGCACCAACACCATTCACCTACGTTTCTTCATCAAGCACATCGGTGAAGTCAACCTTTTTGCTTTGTCGCTTAGGCTGCATCACTTGCAAAGAATCAGTACAATATATACAGATTCCTCAAACTGCTTGAGCTGAAACAGCCCCACTACTGCTGTACACACAGGAGATCTTTTTGGTTGCATGAAATGCTTCATGACATACAACAATGCAGCACTACCCAGTCTAACCAAGCTTCGCACCAGTGCTGACAAACACCACAATTCTGTGAAGAAGGACCAACAACGCAACAGGCAAAAAACAAATCTCAATCTACAGTGCTGGTGACCTCTGTCTAGACTCAGATGCAGAAATTGGTACTTGGGTAGGAGGTAGACACACCTGAATTTTCAGTTAAAATTGACATAATCCAAAATGGACATCTTCCACTCTGCCACAGTGACAATAGAAAGGCACAGCACATGCTCTCAGTAGTTATTGTTCCCACACATCAGTAGATATTGTTACCAATGACCTACAGATGCTTATCAGACCTAGGATGGAAGACACAATAAAAAGGGGTTCCTTCACTTTTTGTGAGGGCTTGGTGAGAAGCAGTGGTTAGGTTCATTCCAATAATATTTAAGTCATGGTGTGACTGACCAAAAAACCCTAAAACATGCTGATAACTGGAAGACATGACTGTAATCCATAGCCACGCTGGCCTCAACCACTATTTCATTTTCCATTTTTCAGTTCAATACAGATATCTGAATGTTGAATGTCACATAATGTTAGAGGAGAAAATTCATTATTTTAAAAGTTTTCATTTTTATCTTTAAGAGATCACCTAGACAACAATGCTTTTGTTTAGCCCTTTTTGGGCTAACTTAATTTCCCCCCATTTATATCCTTTCTCACATTTCTTTCACGTTATCCTGGAAAGTCATCATGACCAGAAATCATTGAACAAGAAATTAGAAAGGATTTTAGTGGAAGAAAGAATAATGTATTCCTATAGAGTGATCCAAATTTATTTTATGTGCAACTGCCAACAAGAAAATATAAGTTATGCCTGACCAGCCCCTTGCCTTCGGAGAAAGAATTGAAAATAAGATCAAGAGAAAGAGAAAATTAGTTGCTAATCTCATTCTAACCTCTAGCATTTACTTGCCTGGTCTATAATACTAGACAATCACCAATTGGCACTTTCTGCATAAGAAAAGCTCAGGATGCAGAAGTAGGGGTATGCAACCTACTAGTCTTGAGGCAGACAGACAAAGCTATGTAAGAACTTGTAAAGCACCTGTCCCCCAAACGTCTGAGACTGAAATAACTGCATTACTCTTTCTACTTCCACAAGTACCAAATTTGTTAAGTTGTTGTTTTGTTTTTTTAAAACCCACCACATGGAGAAATCAAAAGTTTTCTTCCCCACAAGAAGAGGCTCTTTTTAGGAATAAACAATGGAGGGAGGGAAGATATTAAACTCCTGAACTAATTAACAGAAGTAAAGAAGGCGGTGGGGGACATTGATAATTAATATGTACCCTCCTCCTAACCAAATCTCCACATACATTCATTCTGTATATGCACACACAACAGCAGCATCATAAACCGTCTCAAGTTCTTGCCATTATTCAGTTCGACATCTGCACATGTTTATGCGTCTCTCCAAACAACCTCTTGAACACCCTGCTGGAGCTGTCATTTTTTTCTTCTCCCTATCTGGCAGATGGCAAGTCAACAATCGGCATCAACAGCAGCCGAATATCTCCCCCCTCCATCCGACCCCCCTAAACAGACACAATAATAACTTCTTTGTGCTTCCCCACAATGCAGCTGCTTAAACCATTTCGCTACAAGGCTGCTTTGCCTTAATAAAAAAAAAAAAAAAAAAAAAAAAATCCCTTCTGTCAAGTCTAAAAAGCAGCATAATGTTAAGCAAGCTAAAGCCACAGCACAGCTGCAAACGGGCAGACACATTGACAGCTCCTCCCTTAACAAAGCCCTGTGAATTGAAGGGGGTTCATCTGAGGCTCACACAGTAATTAGTATAAAAAAGTCCGACAGCCTCTATTATGCTAGGAAAAAAAAACTGGACAGAACTGGGCTGCTGTTTTGCGTCAAGAGTTCTGCTGCAGAGTAGATAAATCATGTTGGGTTTTTTTCCTCTCTTTTTAAAGACAGTAATAAGGAGGATGAGAGAAGCTAATTTGAAAACTTGGACACAGTAATTGTACCATATGGTGAGCATTTATCCCTTCTGAAATACACGCTAACAGTCACTTACATGCACAGTGCTTTGTTTTACAGTTGTTATTCTCCCTACCATATTCATAAAATGGATCTGAATATCTGATACTCCAGAGAAGTTGTGTGTAATTAGCGGCAAAACTGCCTGCGCTTAATATATTGGCCTAACATAGCAATCCAGTTAATTGCAGAAAATCCAATGCCCCCAAATTTAAATAGTGTCCACTTCAAGGATTTTTTTATTTCTCTCAAACTGGCTAAATATCACACATAATGAAGTTCAGAGAAATTATTTATTGACACTAATACTCCTTGATACTGTTGGCACTAAAACACGAGTGGGAAGTATTCTTCTTTCCATCCAATGCAGTACAGAGGAATTAATTCAAGAACCATTTAAGAGTAACCACAAAATACTTCAGTTCCATCACATTTGGGAAAGAAACTACTCCATAAATTAAAGGTGAAACTGAACTTCAACATGGGGCACAGGAAACAAAGACTTCAAATCCACTCCCCCGCCTTAACCCCCATTTTCATCCTGGATCATATTTTGCAATGTTTTTGTTAGCAAACCAAATGCTTTGTTCATAAGGACCTTCAAAATTTGGGAAATATACCACCCAACCCTCAGGATCTGCTTGCTCTTTACCACATGCTCCCAGCTTTTCACCCTGTTCATACAATTATATCATCATGGAATCACAGAAGATAAGGAATCAGTTGAGTGGAGATGGAAGAATTTAGGTTTCCTTACATAAAAGGAACACTGTAGTTAAATGGGAAAATTATTAAATCTTAAAGTACTGCTTTCAGAAAATAAGATGTAGTAAATTTCCAAGCAGGGAAAATATAAAACTCAAACAGAATGAAAGATAAAAATTTTGTGAAAAATTACCCAGACACAAAATGAAGTCTGCAGCTGAGCATAATGTACTTGCAAAGAATCAGAATGGTTTCTTTCCCTTCGTTTTTACCTCAGAAGAGAACAACAGAATCTGCTTCAGGTAAGAGACAAATACTTTCAGTCATTCTAGATCAAAAAGGAGGTACTGGAGCAGAGTGCTAAGTACTAAAGAATGGAACTAGGCAGAATACATCCACAGTTACTCAGAAATTGTAAAGTAAGGTAAAAACTACTGGCAGAAAACAGCTATCCTTCACTGATAACAGTTCAACTGAAGGATTCTAAATGGAGAATTACACCCAATACCTCAAGATTAAAAAAAAAAATAAAAGGTTAGAAAGAACTTGAACTTTTCAAGTCAGCCGGCTGGATGGCAACTGAAGAAAACTGTGTATAATTCTGTTTTTAATCACACATTTAAATAACACAAACCGACATAAGATAAACAAAGCAGGACTGCTTTTGAGTAGAAAAATTATGTCCATCATATGGGCTATCTTTAAGAACACCAAGAAAATAAAATGGATAGAGACTGACACAATTTATTTCATCTTTTTTAAATGCTTTTAATAAGTTTAAAGAAACTAATTGTGTGAATGAAAAAAGTCATGTGGTAGAGTCGAACAGAGAAAGGAAACTGGGTAAAAGGAGGAGATCAAAACAGAATAGTCAAATTTTCAAATTTCAGCCCATGAAGCTCTACAGTTCTCTGTTAGGAACACTTTTAATTAATATATACAGCAATGATCTGGAATCACCACTACATATACTGCAAGACAGTAAACCTATTCAAGTTTATTAAGAATGGGAAGAATTTGAGAGTGGCAAAGCTATGCCAGTGAGCTGAGAAACACCAGATGAAATACAGTGAAGAATTAGTTGAATTAATAAACAGTTACAGGAATAACCTAAAATGCTCATACATTGTGTAGTTCTAAGTTAACCACTAAAAACAATTAGTTATAACCCCTGTTTAAGTATGCAGTACTGCAAAAAAAGAAAAATGTTCTCATTTATAAAATTACAGAATTCTAGGAATACTATAAATATTATTATTCCAAGATAAACAAATAAATTACAGTTTTGATAACTATATTTTTTAAAAATGACATGAGAACAGAAGAGCTTTCAAGACAAAACACACACTCAACACAGTAGTAAGCAGAGTTAGAGAGAAACAGTGAGGAGGAAGGACTACAACAAAAGGGTTTAACAACATAAATGGCCAATAGTAGAGTATTAGTCATTTCACAGGAACACACTTTCAGAAAAATTCAGGAAAAGATTTTCAAACATTCTGCATCCACAGTTCTAGATGAATTCTGTAACATCGCCATGTAACTAGAGCTTTGCACCATGGCAACGCCAGCCACTCTCCCATCAATTTAGCACTGGACCCTACTGTAATGGCCAGTCTTCGCGAACGAAGATCTGGGGAAAGGTCTTTTACCTTTCCAGCCTGCCCAATGGATTTTTTAGGTGAGACACAGCCTGCGCTGAACTGAGCCCACCCTTTAATCCTAAGGTTCATCTGCCGGGGCCAAGCAAGCTTGGACAATGGCAGTGAGGTCCTCAGGACGTAGGTTTGTTTAGAGTGACCTTCTCATAGATGGATGGCCTCACAGGGCTAACGGGTTCCATCTGCCCGGGAGACCGAGGAATTGAACCCGGGTCGCAGCAGTGAGAGTCCTGCATGCTAACCACTAGGCCACCAGGGGTCTCAACTGGACCCTACTAGCACCTTAAGAAAAAGTCAGCCTCTCCTTGAATGCTGTGAGACATCTCCAAACTTGCATGAGCACTTTTCTTGAAAAATTAAAATCTCACATTCAGGAAATTGGAGTAAACTTTCAACACAGGCATGTTCTGCCTTTACTGCTATGCAATTTTTGTCCTAGCACAAATCTGGTACTAGCCAGGAAGAATTGATGGTGAATGAAAGTCTCAGTCCTTGGACACTGGTTCACTTTAAAGACAATCTACTAGCAATCCATTTGGGAAGGTGAGGAACACTTGTGAAGAAAGCATGCAGTGTATCCCACGTCCCACTCCATTGCATCAGCACTGGCACCCATACAGCTGAGACAGGTCTACGAAAAGCACACTCCAAGAAGATAGGTTGTGATCAGATTAAAACAATTTCAGGTCACTGTACAGCTAGTATCAGCACAAAGGAAAGACACGGAGTAATTGGCTGGGGGCAAGAAAGATGCAAGGGAGAAGGGGCATCAACACAAACTTAGGCAAGATTAACTACTGACTAATCAGACTGCTACTCTGCCTTGTGAGTGCAATTCCTGTCTTCCAGTGAAGTTAGAAAATCAGGTTCAAGCGATTCAAGTTTCAAAGATCAACTGCATCTCTAAGCAATGATGTCATGATAGTTCTGACAAAATATTAAACCAAGAATTTTCCTAATACAATTCCCTATTCTATACAACCAAAACAAATCCTGAGATGTAAGTCAGAATATATTCTGTCATTTACTTTACTCATGTACACAGAAATTATAGATAAAAAATATGTAAACTATAAGGGATGTATATAAATCTTTGTGGCAAATAACTGAGAAATCACTTAAAATTCACAATTTGTAAACCTAGAAATACAATAATTTTACATGTATTTTTGAAATAGTTATTACAATTCAATAATACTACAAAATCTTATCAACTTAGAGATCCTAATACAAATTGATATTTTGAGTTAGTCACACAATATGTCCCACACCAAGGCAGTGACAAGAAGAACAACAGACTATAATTAAAGCAATAGAAGTAAAAAAACAAACAAACAAAAAAACCCCCTAATTTTTAATCTCAGAATTCTATGTATTTCTAAAAGTTTTCACTGTCTTAAAATTAATAAAACAGCTCATAATTCACACAAAAATCATAATACAATTCAATTTTAATATACATATTTTACAGTATTTTAATTTGCAGTATTTTCTTATATTACAATTCTAATAAATATTCAGGCAAATGAGGTGTTAAAAAGTCTTTTCCTTCAAGTTTTTCCAGTCCTCTTAATTAAAAGAAAGCTTGACTGATAAGCAAAAATGCAAAATTCTCAACCCTGCAATTTTATTGGCAAAAAATTTGTGCATCATTTTCAGTCACTTTATAAACTTTTAAACCACAGCTATAAAATATGACCCCCAAATTCCAGCCAGAAGACGGAACTGAAAGACAACTGACCTGCATAAGACATAAAAATTTATCTAACCAAGCTCAGGATGAAGTTTGCTACTATTTTTCCACTAACAGACACACATCTTGTGGTTTCTCTGCTATTAGCATACCATTTTCTCATAATCTGAACTACTGAAAAGTGTTTAATGACTTAGCCTCCAAAATCATCTAACAACTTATAGGAAGACCTTAAATAGATCTCAGCAAACTCTACAATTGGTTTATTCAATGCAGAAGTCAAATTTCATACAAGAGAAAACACTGATTATCTTGTCCTACATTTGGCCTTTCTGAAATTCTGATTATACATACAATAATTAACTGGCACCAAATACTTAACATTTGTGACACCAAAATAACAAGGACCAATAAACAACTCTAATTTTCAAAAAAATGTATTTGCATTTCCATTTAATTAGGTAAACAAATTTGATATGCTTTTAGTGAACTTTTTCCTCTAGAAAATAAACAGCACAAATCTGTAATTAATAAAAACAAAATGGAAACTGAACTTACAACACTGACTTCAAAATCCTTGTGAAAGTCTGTACAGGTGATGTCACAAATGCTGTCACATCTGAGCGGGTATTGTCTGCAGAAGGTTCAGAAATGTCCATTTTAATCAAAACATTTATTAGAGGTAGTTGTGTGTTTTGTTTTTAAAGAATTAGATAATTCCTTAAGAATCATGGCTGAAAATCCCTTTAAAAATAACAAATTAGGTAAAACCTAAATAGCTGAAATATAAGGATCTGATCTGTAATGGATATAGAAACCCATATAAGAATGAGGGGAAATCCTTACTTTATGCTTCCTTCAGCCTTCATGTTAATGTTTTCATAACACTGATGTAACACTCACATTTTCTAATTTGCTTAAAATGAACTACAAATTATCTCCTCAGCTTACTAAAATGTCAGTGATAAAGTACTAAAAGACAGAAACACAATATCTCCAAGTTTGCAGTTACTTTTAAATTGAATCTTTTAATTTCGTGATTCTTCAAAACCAGTAACACCTTCTATTTTCCCCCACTGCAAAACACTAACTATTAAACAATTATTTTTTTCATGTCAAGGAATCCGCACATCACTGATCCAAACCCTAGAGACAGAGATGAGGACTCTTGATCACTTCAATACTTGTTTTAATTGTCTGGGAAAAAAAACCACTTTTCTTTCTTTTTTCCCAGTGCAATTTGGCAACATGGCACCGTCAAAATGACCAAGCTGTACTTGGAAAGGGATTTGAACTGCATAGGTGCCCAAAGAACTCTTAACCGTTCATATTCTTATTTAGAGCCTAACTATACACGTAAGCTTCTTTTTATGCAAGTCATCTATGTTCTACAACCATTTCTTATATGTCCCCAGTAAAGATAACCAAACAAAGAAAGAGTCTTTCTAATAAAGACTTCCAGTGAGAAAAACTCAGGTATAGAACCTCTTAAAACATCTTTGAAAATGTCATGCCTGTGACATAAGAGCTGGAAGAAATGACAACAGAATAAAGCTATGCTTTTATTTCAAATTCCAAAGAGGGAAGAAAAAAAAAATCTCATGCCAGAATGAGGTATGAGGACATATGGCCAGTCTATCACCTGACTACCAAACAGCAGTACTAAAGCTGCCACATGTTTGTTAATCCCGAGAGGTAAAAACACTGCTTTGCCTTCCGGGGGTCGTGCTGCATATGAGTGCCCGTTACAATGCTGATGCATTTTTCCATGCTGACGTTCCCCAAGGAATCCAAGTTCCTCATCAGGGAGAAGTGACAAAAATTTTTCATCTACTCTAAGAGTCTTCCATATTTTTGTTTACCAACTGTGTACACAAGAATACCAAGCATCAGCAGCACAGCTGAAACAATTTTAACAAAAGCTTTTCTTCTGGACATCTACAGTTTAATTCAGTTAAATTTTATACCTAGACTATTTAGTTTGGGTATATAAGGCATATTTAGTCTTACTATTTTGGACTATTGAGTTTTCAGTGACAGCTTGATCTTGTAAAAACAGATAACAGTTTGGCAGGGAATAACTGGAAGTTAGTGATAAGATTATTGGTTTACAGACAGCAACTTCTCTTCAGACAATTCATGATTAAAGGGAGGAATATTTTGCAGAGATCTGGCCATTCTCTAGTGTACTTATCGTTTCTGTATGGGCAGAAGGTAACATCAAGGGATCAATGATCAGTAAGCTATAGAGAAACTCTAGTCCTATACAAGATTCTCATTTTCCTGAAATAGGTCTGTTTCAGACTCCTCTAGTTCCAGTAAAACCCCTCAGTGAATTCTAGGTGCAATTTTTCACTATATCTCAGCTGTTCCAGCTGAGAAGAAACTCTTCCTCCTCCTCGTTCTAGTCCTGCTGCCCAGGTCTTCCTTGTCTGATCTGCCACTCATGCAGCTCAATAGGTAAAATGGGTTAAAAAAGAGGGAGTAAAGCAAGGCAGGAATAGGACAGTTTCCTGCAAGATCAGATAACTGACCCCATCAACTGGCAAGTCATATTCTTGCTAAATTCATCACAAGGTGTTGTGTTCCAGGCACGGTTCTATCGGAACCTCCTCTTTCATTAGCAGCATACCGTTAGATCTGATTGGGTATAAAAATGAAAACATCCTCTGGATACCGTTTTCAAAACCCTCCTCTCACCATGACACAGTGGATATCTGTCTAAAGGACCTGGTTATGTGAGTAACAAGTGGAGGGCTGTATGTGTATCTATTGTTGATTGTACAAGCACCCAAGCAAACAACATATACCTTCTTGTTGCCCCTCTGTAAAAGAACAGCCATGCTGCCTGGTTTCATTTCTCATGCAAGTTTGCTCCTTAGGTGAAAGTGCAAAAATACCAACACTCCTGTCTTCATTTAAGGAAAAACAATTAACAGTGACTTACACAATACCTTTAGCTCCCTACGTTTGTAATTGTGGCACCTCAAAGACAACATTTGTGTTCTTAACCCAGCAAACACACTAGATAAAGTGCCTTTACAGTGACTTTAAACAACTCTATTTACTTTACATGTCAAAACAATATTAAGAAATTACTTAATTCTATGAATCAGTACCTTCCCCTAGAATGTAAAGGCCTAATGGGCTTAAATTATTACAATAAGAAAACAAAAATACACAGCAAAGGAGGTATGCGGACACTCCACATCCAATAAGAGAGCTCTTCCTTTCCATAATACAGAGTAGGAAAGTGCCAAACTTGTGGCAACAGCATACCCAGATAAGAAAGACTATGAAACACACCATGAACTACAGTAATTTTGTATTTGAATATTGATGCAGTTTTTCGCAAACAGCGTGTCAGAGGGGACTTCAGCAAAGAGCAACTGGATTTTCAGTTTCCTGAGCAAGCCTTGGACAAATTCTCACCAAATTTACATTTCATCGCTAATCTGGGTATCTCACGTGCAAATTTGTATAGGAAATTTTGTGATTTTTATTCATGGTATCACATATTTTAAGACAAACAGGAACATCTCATCAGTTCAATATGACCTCTTCAAGGGAACAGGCCACAGAATTTTCTTCCATTATGCATGTACTTGCAAAATTTTTTTCTAATGCTTATCTTCCCTTGTTTTGAGGGTATCAAAATGCTCTCCTTAGTATTTTTCAATCTTTTCTCTTAGATTCAGAACCTCATGTTGGTTCTGAATACATCCGGATTCAACCTTCAGTCATGGAGCTCCATTACTCTTTTAGGCTGTTACAACAAAAAACTCTTATGTTCCCCCACTAAGGTTCTTACTTATGGCAAGGCAATACCATACTCCTCAATAACCACACAGGCTCTCAGAAGCTCATGTTCTAAAGGCATTCTCTCCAATGTTGAGAACATTATCATTTTTCTTCTTTATTAGATGTAAATATTCATTTAAATATTAAATATTAAAAGAGAAACTGGAATGGAACTCATGATTCTCATCTCCCTATGCTAATTTACTTCTCTGTATTCTTACTGTGCATCTTGAGAGGCTGCAAGGAAACCATTTCCTGCATAACTTGACTAGAAACTCTCAAGAATTACAAGCATTTAAGAACCCAAACATTTTATTTAACTCAATGGGTTTCAAATATTTTCAGTTCATGGAACTTTAACATTTTCCAGCAGAAAGTCCTAAATACCAAGAGAAGTGCTGTGTCTTACACCCTGGACAAGTTAGCTGTTTTTTTCTCAGTAACCTTTTGTAGACTCTTCCAAAGCAGTTCACAGATCCCTCAGAATCTACAAACAGGATGGAAACTACTTTATTATTATTTTTAGATACTATTAAATTGTATTTAAAATAATATTACTTCTCTAGTGGAAGATTTCTCCCTCTCCTAGCTTCATAAGTAGGTTTAGCACTGGACTGGAAGAAACCTGCCCAATTAAATCTGATATGCAAATATTCATCATTACCAGAAAAATATAGGTTAAAATAAGAAAAATAGTTTTAAAATGTGGCAAAGGACTAGCTCAAAAGACCTTACAAAAAGGCAGGAGACTAGCGAAAATACTATGATGCCACAAAAAATGGCTGCCATAATGAAAAAAGAAAATAAAGTACTTCTCTCTTCTCCCCCTCTCCCTCTCCACCTACCAAAATCCACTTGGATGTCTTAATGGAAAAGTTAAAAGGTGATTATAGGGAAAACATCAGTATTAGGCATGAAAAGCTTGCCTAACTAAGGAGGAAAATGGAAGATGATAAAATATGTCAGCATAACAAAGAGTCAGGAGGTCCCCCAGTGATCCATGCTGGCATCATTTTTATATTACATCTTACTCAATGACCTGGACAATGGTGTGATCCATGACATCATACACCTTACCCATGATATTACACTGTAGTAGATAGTCAAATGCCATGTCTATAGAACAGAAGAACAGAAGGACCTGTTCTCACAAAACTGAGTGGGTAAAGGTGACAAATGAACATTGGGTACATACATGTGAAGTAACGTATCTACGAAAAAATAATACAAACCATGCCTCACAATGTTTACTTTAGAATCATAAGTTATACTTTAGTTGAGTCCTGGATTCATCACTGACAGCTCTATGAAATTGAAAGTTCACGTACAGCAACAGCCAAAAAAACCTGACAAAATGCTGGGCATGTCAGAAAGGATACTGAGAACAAGAGAAAGGATGTCATTCTGCTGATACAGAAAACACTGCTGTGCCCACATCTTCATTACCCTGTACAGTCTTGTCTGCAAGGCTCAGGAAGAATGTAGCAGAATTGTGAGAAAACACAGAGAGAGGAAACCAAAATGATCCAGGGGATGGAGCAGTCATCTTTTTAAAACAGAATAAATGACAGGAGCTCTTTAGTTTGGAGAGGAGAAGCTTGAGGTTTACAAAATCGTGAAGGCAGAAGGTAAGTGCAGAACTGCTGTTCACCAAATACAACAATATAATATTTAGGACCCTTGGTGAAACACATCCATAGATATCATCATCATCATCATCATCATCATCATCATCATCATGGCTAGGCTTTGCAAACGAAGATTTGGGAAGGGCTCTACCCACATTTGCTACAAGCGCACTGGTGGTTAAAGAGGCCAACACGAGATAGACATGTCCGGTTGCAAAAGGCACAGCACAAGGACTCCTTGGATGGTATCTGCAAGACACAATTTTTTCTGCATTGTCTTTTCAAGGGTGATCCTGCATGCGTTCTCAAAGGAAGCAGCAGCGTTATGGATTGTGTGTCTCCAGACCTCCCGATTGGAGGCCAGAATAGACCAGCAGTGAAGATCAAATAGATATACCACCTAACATTATTAATGCAACAGTTATGGGCACTGGGAAAGCGCAAGGGGAATGAAAGGTAAGAAAACGTGCAAGCTCTCCCTAAAGAGCATCTCCTCTGTCACTGCTGCAGACAGAATACTGAGCTAGATGGGCCAGTGGTATGACTCAGTAGGCTATTTCTTATGTTATGCCTACTACAAAAAAGGTTCCCTGTTTTGTAAGCCAAACTGCATTGCAACAACTTAAAATCAAAATTTCTTCTCCTCTCTGCTGTGCACATAAAGAACTCATCATATTATCACTTCTCTTTTCTTACTTAGCCTCAGTAATTCCAATTCATTCAACCTATACTCACTCATAGGTCCCTGAATCACTGATCTCTCTCATTGCTACTCTCTGTTTAATAGTTTTTTATGATCTTGAACTGCATCACCCAGAAATGGATGCAGTTGTCCAGCTGAGACCTTAAGTGCTCAGTGGTGCAGAAAGATGCATCTTACAGGTTCTATCACTGTTTATGCATGCATATGTTTGCCTTCTTCACAACAGCAAGATATAATTAATATCCAGTTTGTGATCCAAGGTACCTACTGGACTTTCTTCTGAAGAGCTGCTTACCTAGCCACTCTTTCCCCATTAATTTCTTTGTAAAGTAGATGATTCTACACTGCATGTCAAACTTGCTCTCCTTGAACAGCTTCCAGCTCCTCACACACACCACATCTCCACATTAGCAATACCACTCTGAATTCTAATCCCATCCTCCAGCACACCTGCAGTCCTTTTCATTTTGAAGACACCTCAAAATACTAATAACTGTTCTCTTTGCTATTACTCACCACATCAATGAAAGTACTGCCTAGACAGAGGTCAGGAAACTGCCTAACAAAATTCTAGTCCATATTTACTTCTATTTTGATATTAAACCTTTAATAATTACTCAGCACAGCCTTCTAGCAGTTTTGTTCTTAGAAACAAACCTCACAGTTGTTTCATCTAATGTATCTCTTTTTTCCTTACAAACCCATTATTCACAGAATATCAGAAGCCTGAATAAATCCAAGATACAACATTCAAAGTTTCTAACCTATACACAGACTGCAACCTTGTCAATAAAAGAAAATTTGATTAGTTTGATACAATTTAACCTTGCCAAATCCACAGTGACTCTTCTAATTTTTTAGATGTTCATAGTCCATTTGTTCTAGTTTTTTTCCCTTAAGTTAAATTATGTTAAGCATTTTGCCATATTAAAACACATTTTGTTTGAACATAACAAACATGAGAAGCAATCCAAATAATTTTCCCAGTGTTATTTATTAATTACTGTCTATGTTATCCATAAATTTTTATCATCAATGATTTTGTGTTTGTTTTCTAAAATACTGAACCTGTCAGAGAGCCAGTCATAACACTGATCACTGCTGAATACAAGAGTATCATCACACACATTCATCTCCCAAATTTTTAGTCATACTTTCCAATTTGACTTTGGGTTATATAATGAAAAAATGGAATCCAGCTTAGTCTCATAAAATTAAGAAGGAAGAAAAAAGAATCCAGCTTAGTCTGAAAAGAAGTAAAGTATTTACTAAAGGTCTTATTCCTTTGTGAACAACAGGCCACATGACTGATCTTTAACTCTGACATTAAAATAACATAGTAAGAGTGTTCCAGAATAATGGTGTAATTAACTCAAAATGCCTATTGCAAATATAAAAGAAAAACACCTTCAGATATTCAACAAATAGCACCTTGCCACGACTATTGTCATCTGCTGCTGCCAATCAGTATTGCTATGGCTGTACAAAGACTCCAGTGCACCAGACTGTCGCTAATTATGTATATTCAAGTGATTAGCAAGCACTTGTTGCCTCGTTCACACCACCCTCCAAACAGCAGCCTTTGAGAGGAGAATAGACTGCAAATTTATTGAGAGAACACTGTTAATCCTTTGGGGAAAATGTAAATGTAAACAGGACTACTCTACATCAAGGTGCTTTGACAACAAAAATCATCTGCATAAACACATGCTCAACAACAAACAGGTGTTCTATTTCACAACTAGCGCCCATTTGATGCTTTCAAGTAAGCATTATGCACAAACTGTTAGAAGTACTTTGAAACCAGCTGCAATTACTATAATTAGCTGTTTTCCTACACTTTGGTGAGGTTTTTTCCTATACCTGTTCAGTATTGTGCTAGTTGCAATTTCTAAACCCAAGTGAAGCTAAGGTTCTAGCCTCCTGTTTAAAGTTTACTATCCTCTCAGTTCAGCAATCCCTATGGTAAGTTCATACTTATCATTAAAGTGTCACCAGTTAAATGATGTTTGTACTAAGTAACTTAACAGCCCTACAAATCTCAGGTCACTCATCTAACACTGATCATGAATAGGAAAACAAGGACAATTGCCAAAATAGCACCATAAATTAGTTAACCTTCAATGTTCAGGATTTCCCTTTTTTACAGAAATGTCCCTAGGAAGTAACAAGATTTATTTTTAATAACAAGAACTTTAATTCTAGTCCTATCAGAGAACAGGTGGTGAGAAGTCTTGCTTGTAGACAGTTACTCATTCTAATATGCTCCAAGTACACGTTTTAAAAATTTTTTTGGTCAGAATGCACATGCTTCCTTCTGTTCAACGAACACAAAATACCTACAAAGCACGACTACCTCTTTTTTATTCTTATTAAAATGATGTGGTCAAGCATCTTTCTAGCCAGTCTCAGCCTTCATGGCATCTATACAGCTTAGTTTTCAGCAGTTCCAAATGCTTCACCGCAATGATGCATTTTTATAGATGTGTTCAACACCAACAACGAACAAGTCTAGTGGCCTTTTCTCCAAAGTCAAACCCTAACATGCTAATTTCATAAGCTTGGCAGTGTCACCTATAGATAGCTAAAGCTGAACTCTACTACCTTATGATTTGCCAGATTTTAACCACTGAACTGAATAATTTCATAATCAGCACCTGCTGAGAGAAATTTTTTTCCCCCCACAAATTAAAAGCTTAATAAGCAAAGACTGGGACTGCCCAGGGAGTAAGAACATGACTGGGACAAAGGGCTAAAGATGATATATACGCAGTACTAAAAGGACAGGCAACAGAAAGAAAGACGCTCTTTTACCTTGGGTGAAACAGGCAGGAAAATCTATGATCAGCATAGGAAAATCTACAACACAGTACCTTTCCAAGACCTGAAGACAGTCTACATTGACAAGTTGACATCCTTCATCAAAATAAAAATCTACCTTAAGTCCCTCTAATACTTTTTCCATCTATAGCAGAAGACTTCTGTGAGGTGTCCTGCCACACTTCTCGGTTTTGGACATCCACACTGGGTGATTAAGAGAGCTCTGTACATTTTTAACAGACACTACTTTCTTCCCACCAACTTCTGGTTGGAATGTTGGAAATGATACAAATTCTTCAGTTCTCTTCGGTCAGCCAAGCAATACACACTGTATTCATTGAAATAATTCCCTAAGAGACCAAAAGAATGACCAAAAATATTAGTAGAAAGTTGTAATATTACAAAATCTTTCAAGGAGATGCAGGGAACATTGTCTAGAAAATTCCAGGCAAAGCTAATTTTTAGACTTCCTTCAAAGACACCATCTTTTGCGAAGCCCAAACAGAGGGTAGCAAACCAATAGTTGCTCTCGTTTACTCTATTAGCTCTTATGGCAAAGACATACATAGTGAACCCAGCAGTTTCCATTGTACAAGCAATCTCCACAATCACATGGACAATTTGTTTTCTCTGCTGCTTCTTTCTTAACAAACAGGAAAATCTGGCAAATTATCAAAAAAAAAGAAGGATGACTACATCTACAGCTTGTATATTCAAATATGAAGAAACACCAGGTTCAGAGTTATCTTAAGATTTTCATGTAGACTAACATCTTTAAATTAGAGAATGTTGTCTTGTATTAGTCATCTTTATGATTTGTGTTCCTCGCTCTCACTGTATAATAATCCAAAATGAGATTTCACATTTCCTACAAATGGGTGTACAGAATACAGTAGCACCCAGCCACTGACAAAATGCAAACACTGTGTAACATCAACACCACCATTCGTCCAAGCTGCAGTAAGGTCAAAGAAGCTAGACTTCTTTTTGGTATAGGTTATTTTTTTTTGTGTCAGTTTAATTCCCTGAACCAACACTGCTTGCTCACTTAGGTGAATACTGCTGCTATCCAGAAGATGCAGCTGAAATGCATATGCAAAGGTTGCAGTTAGTCTTATTTCCCCTTCTAGGGAGAGACAGACATTAGTTTAGCTAATCTCAGTGTATCATAATCTCTCTATCTTGGCACATGAACTGATATGTAATAGTTTAAACTAGCCCTCCTGATTTTGTAGTAAAATATGCTAAGAGTAATTTGTTACGGAAATTCTGATGGGAACGGTAACTTCTACTGTTACCACATGAAGGGGTTAGAAGCAGGGAACAAACAGCTGTGAAATGCTTCAAGAGCTCCAAGCAGATATACAAATATGATTCAGTTATTTTATTGTCAAGTAACTCAGCTATATGCTAAACAGAAAATACAACTGTAAGGGTGTTTACTACACATTCATATCATCACCACACAAAGTTACATGCAGACACATCCACTTTCTGTTTGTTTATTTAAGACTCTTTGTGAGACTCAAAGGCAACTAATTAGGAGAAATAGTGTATTGAATTCGAACATAAGGAGGAGTTTAGAGTTCTGGTATCCCATTTACACATACAAGTATGTACTGTTTCTGTGTTTCAAGTAAAAGTTATGAGACAGAGTAAAAGAAGAGTATATAACAGAAACCACTATCAGCAATTGCAGAGAAATGTACATTATTCTTCAAAAGTATTAAAGCTTTACAAATTATCGGCATTCTGAAAAATCCATGCTTACGTTTACATTCACTTTAATACAGGACATAAATTTAAGCATGCATATGAGATCAATATAACATTCTAAGTAAATGCTTTGAAATTGCAAGTCTTAAGTGCAACAGTCAAAGAAAAAAAAATAATAATAAGCCAGGGGCTCCAGAGAAGAAACAAACAATGTTAGCTGAGACCATTCTGAGCCTTATAGTATTACAGTTACCTCTGAATTACTGTATTTCATTACAGTCTACTCTTAAAAAACCCTTTTCCATGAATGCTGCATCCAGATTCTTGATTTTTGCATGTGTTCTGATGAAAAGTAAGATCTTCCTGGAAACAGAGTTGGGCAGATGAAAAGGACAAAGTTTTGAAATAAGCTAAAGTTCTTAGCTAATGTTCCGAGCAAGTCTCATGTCAGACTACAGTTTCAAGATTATATATTCTTCCTGAAAAACACTATGTAATGGTTAACATGCATTACATCCCAGAAGGTCAGATCCAACTGCTAAATTTCCTCAGGAAGACTGAGGAACTTCAGGATGGACCAGTTGCTCCTTCCAAAAGCTCAGGTAAGCAAGCAAGGTGAAATCTGAAGGGGATAGTCAGCCCTTCCTTTCAGGATTCTAGGAGTTAGCTACCACCCATCAGGAATGAAAAGGTGACCAGCAGGAGCCAGCAGGAGCCAAAGTACCACATCTATGCAGACATTGCATATATTTCTCATATTATTTTGAAGTCTTCCTGTTAAGGAGAACTAACTTACAATGCCAGAGAAATTATGGTATTTATCAGTATGCTGAAGAAAGCATGAGGAATCTAACAGTGTTCAATATTCTCCAAATTAAGTAATGTAGCCCACAGTCATAGCCCGTAAGCTTTGGTGACTAAACTTTAGCCAAAGGTTTTAATGAGGTACGAGTTTGTTTAATTGTTGGTAAGAAAGGAAAACCTCTTTTCAGAAAGTCCCCCATTTGTGGCAAGGGCTCCATACAGATTAGGTACTTGACTTTCTACTGCAAAAATGAAACACTCGGGGCTGCTATGAGAGGAGATCCAAAACAACAGAGGAGTTGCAGCTAACAGACTGGGTGACAGCACAAGTTAAGGCCTAGGTAAGGGGAGCAGTCAGACACCACCTCAGTTTTGAAAATGGCTAGCAGTGAACAAAGTTAGCAGGAGCAACTGGAAAGGTTTCCAGAAACAACCTGGCATGGACAATGTAGTGTTCAAGTCAAACACTCCAGAGCACCAAAGCCTACAGAAGGGTGACCACTAAACTGTTCATACAACCCTGACTATTGGGACCAGTAAACTACCCTGTCCACAAGGCAGGGCGCCAACAAAACACATGAAATACAACTAAAGAAACAGGAACAGTGGCAGGCTACTTTGGCAAGGCCTCATAGCCATAGGAGATTTGGGTTATGGCTACTGCCAACATGTTTTGGGCATGATTGCTGATACTGTTAATGATAATATCAATGGTTCAGACTTCCCAAATGGATCTTTCATGGTCTTTAACTCCTTTGAATTATTTGCTGCAATGGGGAAAGTGCTGCTTACAGACCAGCTAGAAAATACCATTTAGTGTCTTGGTTTTCTAGGTAAGAAATTAAGTTGGTGATATTTAAGTGTCTCTGTAAGGACCCTTCAAACACCTAACAGCATACTTCCACACAGACCAAAGCTCTAGGAAGACTACACTCACCCTATAAAAACACCTGTTGTACGTTATGTTCTCTGGCTGCCTCCATACTTGATGTTCCTCTTAATTTCCTGAAAAAAAAATCCCCAAAGCAAACAAGATCATATGCTTATAGAAAACATATATACTCTCTGAAATCCTTCTTCAGAAGACTGGGTGACAGTACTGTGCTGGTTTGTTGTTTAACAAATAAGCTATGTCTAGTGGTTAGAACGGTATTTAAAAGGGATAAGCGAGCAGCACTTGCAAACATTTTAAATAAGTACACTCTCAAACAAAGTTTGTTATGCAGGGCCATATTATAAATAAAACACTAATGCATTTACAACTAAGGCAGACTAAACAAAATTTGTTCATGCCAAAACCCTCATGGCAGAGCTAGCACATTGTGATGGAGACCAGAGTCCCCTGGACCCCTCTGACCACAGTATAGCAACTCTTTTTTAAGTCGCCTTTGTGGTGCTCACTGTCACAGCCCCGATGCAGCCCAAAGCAGTTGCTCCTCTTCTATCCCATTCCCAGCATGGGCAGAGGCTCTGAGTGGCTTTGGGAGCAGTGCTCAGGGCTGATGTCACTCTGGTGCTGCAGGGAGGAACAGTCCTAGGGAGTGTCAAACCCTGGCACTGTGCAAGGGGATCAGCACAGAGGGCAGGTTGGAATTCTGGCCTGGGACCAGCAAGACTTTAGATCACGATTTCACTCAAGAAGGCAGCTGTAGCAATAAAAACAATGTTCACTTCTGTTCCACGGGATGTCTCAAATGTAAACATTCACTCTATAGCTGAATTCCCAGTTTACATTACACTAAGCACAAAGAAGAAGAAATGCAAATAGCTGACCTCTAGTAAAGCTAATAAATCTCTAAGTGTTGATTCCCAAATACTTTCACATAATTCCCTTTCCCTCTTCCACAAAATACTTTTGGAGTGACATCACTATAGTTTTAAACAGAAAACTACATTTATGACCCTGAGAAGTTAAACAGAAGGAGGAAACAATGAATGAGATCATCCGAGGAGAGGGGGATGTTTCTTTTCACAAATTACCGCCACTTTCTTTTTTCTTTTCTTTTTTTTAATTTTTACTTTAAAAAAATTTGCATCCTAAAGCTTTTCTCAGTCTCTCCATTATGTAACAGCTCTTTAGGAAACAGCCAGCTACCCTGACAACTGGGATGTTTTGCCAGAGTGGCTTTGTCTAAATCCTAAAGCAGTACTTGGCTATGTGCTGAGCCCAGTGCCTGCCTGCGATCTGAATGCCAATTAAGAGTGCTGCCCTTCTTGTCTGACAAGTCAGAGACTTAAAGGTCCATCTGAGGTCACCAAACTGTCTGGGCTACTTTTGTGAGCTTAAGAGACTAACAAACACAGCTAGCAACACAGTCCTTTCCGTTAAATGTCACACTGGGCTAAGAGTGTTTCATGTACAATCGACATAGCATTTTGCTTAAAGTAGAAAAAAAATACTCATGGTTTGCTCCTGTTTGCTTGCAAGTCTTACTTTCATTCCCTTTATCACCAACGAAGTTCAACCTCCTAGTGGACAGGTAGGGATGAAGATTAAATTACTTGTACTTTGAAATCAATCAAATAAACATCCCAGAGTGCATCAGGAAGAGTGTGGCCAGCAGGTTGAGGGAGGTGATCTTCCCCCTCTACTTGGCACTAGTCAGGTAACATCTGAAGTACTGTGTTCAGTTCTGGTCTCCAGTTCAAGAGTTCAAGTTCGTGCAGCTACTGGAGAGGGTCCAGCAGAGGGCTACAAAAACGGCTAGGGGTCTGGAGCACCTCTCTTATGAGGAGAGACTGTAAGAGCTCAGCCTGTTTAGTCTAGAGAAGAGAAGACTGAGAGGGGATCCCATCAAGATATTTATATATCTCAAAGGTGGGTATCAAGAGGATGGTGCCAAACTCTTTTCAGTGGTGCACAACAACAGGACCAGGAGCAATGGCCATAAACTCAAACATAAGAAGTTTTGCCTCAGCATGAGGAAGAACTTCTTTATATTGGGGGTGGCAGAGCACTGGAACAGGTTGCCCAGGGAGGTTGTGGAGTCTCGCTCTCTGGAGAAATTCAAAACCCATCTGGATGCTTTCTTGTGTCACCTGCTCTAGGTGACCCTGCCTTGGCAGAGGGCTTGGACTAGATGATCTTCAGAGGTCCCTTCCAACCCTAACTATTCTGTGATTCTATGATATCCAAAATTCAATTAACAAAATTAACAAAAATTCCTAGTGAAATATAAAATGTTTCCAGTTTGGCATATGCAGACTAACTCTGGTGTACTGGCTCTATACTATTTGTTTTTCTGGTTTTCCTTTGAGTCCCCGTTCAAACAAGCCCTATATCCTACACTCAAAGCTTCCATTTTTTTTGTTGTAAATCATGAGAAATAGCATGGCAGGTCAAAAAGCACTCAAAATGCTGTTTGCCTGGATTTGTTATAAACACCTTCAAATGCTCTTCTTTTGACACTTACAACAAATCTTTTAAGATAGCAATGGATATACAATTCATCACTATCAGCAGTTATAAGGAAGGAGTAACTTCCTTTCCATTCTTTCACATAGTTTCTACTTTTGGAGGCACAGACATAATTATCTGCTAGCTACACAAAATGTTAACTTATTTTCTTTCTTACTACTGCTTTTCATATAAACAGTGAAATCTTACTTCATCTTATGAGCTCTACAATGAATGGTAATTTTTTTGTAAATATTTAGCATGAGCTGAGACAATTTTCTAATCTAAGAAACTGTATCAGTTACATTGCCAGTTTTACCACCTTTCCATTGTAATTGGCATTTTAAGCTTCAGTTCTTCTCATGGGAAACTGCAGTTTAAACACTCTGAATTCTTACACATCAGCATCTTCCATTAACCCCCAAAGGAAAGGATACCTTGCTTTCCAGAATTTTACAAGCTATTCTTTTCATGAAGGCTTATCCACATTACTGGATATTTACACACAGAATTCCAAGATACGAGATGAAGAAAATTTGCACTGTAGCTGCTGATTTTTACATGGCATTTTAATTTTAGATATTAAAGTTCAAAATTTAATGAAAAAATGCAAAGTTGGTCATTAACTTGTCAGATAATACTACAAATTAAGAGCAACTTAAAGGAACAGCTTCGCTGAAACTAAGGCTAGATCTCCCACTGAGAAAGGCTGCTAATACATTTTTGAACTTGCAAACTCTTCCTTGTACAGCTACATTTAGTAAAGAACTTTCTGTGATATATTTTTGGCATATGATCTTGAGGGGGTGGTTGCATTTTTACTTTATTTGACTTACAGTAAGTCATTCATTCTGAATGTTACTGTGAGTAAGGGAGAACTGGTACGAAGTAACAGTTATGTAATTGATAAAGCAAAATTCTATATGATACTCAGAAATACACAGATGTATATTTAAAGATGCATTAAAAATACTGAAATGAGAACTAGATTGTAGAGCTGTACCTTTTTACACAAAGAATTTAATGAGGTACATCTTGTATTTTTTCAATTCATCGCCTTCATTATAATACCTTAATTGTCCTCATATCTCAAAGTGTTCATCCTAATTCCTCATCAGAAAGGGCATTGCACAGATATATCTCTACACAAAACTTAACACAAAATATTCCCAAATCTTTCTCCCAACTTTTAACTCAGGACCCCAGTACTTCTAGCACATGTCTACAAAACACAGTATGCATGTATCATATCAGTGAGCTCCCCTCTGAAGCCTCTAGCTTGATATGACACATCTCAAAATTCTGTTCACTCTTCCACATTCACAGGCTGTTGAGGTCTTGTGGAAATCTTCCCTCTTAATAAAGTGCTAAAAAAATGCTTCTTAAGTCAGTGTTGTAAAAAAAACCTCAGACCTCACAGAACAGCAATTGAAATTGCATCATCATTAACGTCAACAGTGGCTCAGGGCCAAAACATCAAATTTCTATTACGTAAAACTAAGGCATTCGCTACCTCAAATAAATATTATGACCTTCCAAAGTGATCAAAAAGACCTTGTATGACCATGGAAAAATAACCCTTTATCTGATGAATTTCACAACTTCATAAAGAGCAGGAGCAAGTTTATTTAAAAAAAAAAAAAAAACAAACAAAAACCACACACATAAACACCAAAAAACCCCATGCAGCAATTTGTGACCCCAGAGTCTTCAGCCATGCTTTCAGTACTGCTGAAAGGCACGTGTCTGACATCCCTTCCACAGCCATACACCTTCGGGCTCAGTCAGCTGACAAATCACTGACTGATAGCACTAGAAGACAAACTCCTAGAAGAAGAAATTCGAAGCTTCCTCCACAATTTTAAGTAATCACTTCAGTTCTCCAGTGCTCTTGTCTTGGGGTGAATCTCCCATGGTTTTCAGAAAAGTGAATTTTCAAAGTTTTACAGCTTTTGTATCAGACCAGGACTGTACTACTATTATCTTTATCAGCCCCCTGGTTACTGTTTGGCATCAGGAACAGCCATATTGAGTGACAACTATTAAGAAAAAGAACATGATAAAATTAACCGCTTATTTTGATTTCTCTCTTTTTCTTCTCTCCCAGGATCCATGCATTACCACAGTGGTCGTAGGAGAAACCATTTTACATACTACATCACTTACAACCCTCTGAATACACGGTCACAACATCTGCTAACAGATAAAATCATTGTGCTCAGCACTACCCAGCAGCAGTTGCAACACATAACAATTTCAAAAGGATGTCAACCAGCACAGTATCAGCTCATGTCTGAAATACACAGAGGCCATGCAGGTTTCACGAAGTCTCACAGTTACAAGTATATTTTACTTTGGAAAAAAAAAGAAAACAACAGATTATTACATCTTTAGGGTACCTGCTGTAATGAATATTTATGTATTGAGCATGGCAGAGTAGCAACTTGCTATGTGGAATATAAATTATATAAGTAAGCCAGCTTATCTAGGCAACTTCATCTGGATTCATTTTTTTAGGAAGTAAGAAACAAAATATACTTTCTCCAACTCCTTTCTTCTCCCTTTGTTATTCTCCAGTCTTTGTCATTCTGTAATTTAGCCCTTATCTTACATTTCTTCTATTTCACCCTGCTGCTATATTTAAATCTCCTTTTACTCACTTCATATAAGTGCCAAGCTACTGTTCTTTCAACAATTAAAGAATTGCCTCTAAAATAACCTCTCAAACTCATTCAAGCCTACAAACTTAAAAAGACTTCATAGAATAAACTTCTGCAACATTAAAAGCCAATGTGCTACGTTTTCTTCCAATGTGATGCAATCCACTTCATGAATCTATAAGAAGAAATTGCAAAGAAAGAGACCATCCTTGACACAATGTACACCGTATGTATGAGCACAAAAATCCCCTCAAATCTGGGTTCACAACTGAATCACATTACTTTTCTTTAGCTAGAAACTTTGGATATGATAAGGGAATAAAAGGAAAAGTACTGAGAAAAAAAAAAGGTTGACTAAAGATGTGTTTCAACATTCTGGACAATTGCAAGATTTTGAGAATTTCTTACATGTCTTGATAAGAAATTCTATAAATGTTTGATATTGATCACCACTGCTCCCTTCTGATAACTTCTGACCTTTCACACTAAGCCACATGTGTACATTCACTGCCTCCTTTTCAGACAACTCTGACTTTAAAAGGATTTTAATTACTATAGATTTACAAGTTTGATCATGTTTCTCAGGATTTTCACCCAAGTGACTGTGCCAGAAAAGCAAGCCTATAAACTTCTTTAGGTGTATATGATGATACAGGAAATCAGATCGAGTCCTTTATCATGTCTTTTCCTGCTAAAAGACAAATGAGTTAAGCAATGTAAAAGCCAACAGCTCTCCTTCAAAGCAAATACTCTTTGCTATCTTGACTATCTTTTCAAAGCTTTGGTATTTCTGAAGGGATGGTCTGCCTTTTCATGTGTTTACATGTGTGGATAATTCAAGAAGTGTTACCTAGGTAGATTTCCTGAGCTACTCTGATTTCCTCAGCACTCTTCCAATATTAATATGGCTTTAAGAAGTCTATTTTGAGTTCCAAATGAGACCCAGAAAAACTAATAACCAAAAAGCTTGACATCTGAATTGAGCAAATTAGTATAAACTATCCTCAAGAACAGAATTAGTGGACAGAAAAACAAGCTTGGAAAAACTGTCAAAACAGACTGTAAAAAAAAAAAATCACATCTCAGAAATCTGGGGGTTCTTTTTAAAGAGTTAGCAAGCATTTAGATCAAAAAATATTCCAACTGATATAGACTCTATAGGTTTCCAAACACTGAACAAAATCTTTAACCTAAAAATCCTAAACTTCCACAGGACAAAAGGGATGTCCTCACAATTCAAATAAATAAATAAATAAATTAAAAAAGGTTAGAGAACAGGTATAAAAAGGCAAAGGAATTGGTCCCTTTGGTGAAAATCAAGATCATCATTGGAAACCTGCAATGACCTATCCTTGGGTCCAATATAGTCATAAATGACCAGTAAAAGAAGGTAAGAGGTGGTGAACCAAAGATGGTGACTATACACAGTTGTCCTGGCTAGTAAAGAGGACAGTCAACTGTGAAGAACTGCAGAAGACTTAACATCTTTCCCTGGTTTTTTTACTCTTCTCTAGCATAAAATGTTAGCTACTGTCAGAGATAGGATACACATTAGTGACCACTGGTGATATTCTTAGTTTGTTGTTAATTTGCAGGAGAACAGGTCACTTATGTAGACATAGCCAAACTGAGTCAATAGCTCCTCAGTGAGTGAGTTCATGCACACATACCAGGACTTCCACTGTCATGACATCTAGTTTGGATGTTGATAAATGGCTTATGTTTGCTTCTCCTAAATGATACTCCTAGGCAGGAGTCTTCTATTCAGTATCAAAACATTGTAGAGATTCTTTCTCAAATTCTGGTGTCTATCTACAGATAGAACTTTAAACCCTTGGAAACACAGGCCAAGTCTCTCAAAAAATAGAATTCGAGCATTTTAACTTTTGGACACAAATGCTCTAACCCTGAGTACTGTTTATTTCAAAGGTAGATGGAGAGAAGAAAAATCATTTCCCTCCACGAATCTTAGCTCTCACACCTGGAGAGCTGGCCACACTTAAGCTACATTCACTTCAAAATGCAATTTTCAAATTACATCAGGTGCTCAACTCCTATGTTTGTTGTATCAACCGGACAGTTGCAAAAAGACCAAAAAATATTCTGGTACATAGGATGTAGTGTAATTTTCAGACAATATGGATTTCAGTATCTGACCAATAGAAGAATATACCTGTAAAATATACATATTGAGTGAGAGTAGAAAACTACTGGTACTTTTCACATTGGGATAAATGCACTACAGAATTCTGAACAAGGCAATGGGGCAGCAAGTGATAAAAAGCACAAGCTGGCCAGAGTGGGCAAGTGGATGGCCAGAGCATTTAGAAGTTGAGAGAAATTCAAAATTGTCATAGAAATTAGCTGGTAGCATGGAACAAGAGCTGGGACTCACAATGGTCTGAGAAGACAGAGAGGAAGAAGATGGCCAGATCTATATAGTGTACATGCAAATGAACAGTAGCAGGGCAACCAAAAGAAGAGAATATGAATCTTGAAGGAAAGGGAAGATTAGGACTTGTTACAGCCACCAGTTGTATGTTTCAAGTGCAAATGTCTATTCTAACCCAAACTGAGAGATATTAAAACTCAGTTATAACATGATACAGTTACTTTTTCACTGGCTTCTAAAAAGGAAGTCACATTCAAAGCAAACTCCTTTAAAAGGCTGACCAGTTAGATACCAAGTAAGGTATTCAAAAAGTTTAAAAAATGCCAGAACTAAAGCTGACTGACTACACAGGTTTCATATCAGGTACATATACATTAGCTTGTGAACTCTGCTCCCATCACTAAGCAGGAAGCTACTCAGTTATTTCCTTTATTCTTTATTTAGGAGTTGGCCTCAACTTTGTTTCATATTGCCTGTTCTAATTCTCCAGATGTACTGAATTTAAGGACCTTGACACACACAGTTACTTATTAGAAAGTTTACTGTCTACGAATATTAAGTATAGTCTTAATTCTACATGTATATATTTGACAATGATCTTTCATGTTACATGATTATTTACCTGCATTTTAATTTCTGTTTTTATTTTAGAGAGTAATTGTTGGCACACCATATTTTTTCTTGAATTTCTGTCTAGAGACCTCCTCCCCAAAAAACACCCCACAAACAACACCCCATTAAAAAAAAAGAAAAATACCTCAATGGCAGCTGCTGCAGTAACAGTAATCAATCACAGTATCAAATAACTGAGAACTGTAAAGCAAGAAAAATTGTTCAGCAAAAAAAACTGTTTCAGCTCATATATCGTAAAAAAATATATGAGTGCATCTTTCACAGTGTTGAACTGGTGAGGTAAACCTAAAAAGAAAATGAGCAATTTTCCTTATTTATCTTCCGCAATTGCATATTTTTTCAAAGAGCTGGAGTAGAAAAATTCCTATAATTTTTTTGAAAATGAAAACAAAACTTTCACCCCTAGCCTCAAGAAAAACCCCAAACCACAGAAAATTATAAACACAGATCTGTTCCTCAATGAGAAATGTCATATGTCAAATGTTAAAATATAACATTTGAGTGTTTGGAATTATTTCAATACTCAAAGCTGAAAGACTGTTTTAAAGAGAAAACAAACAAATTAATATAAAAATCACGGTGTCTCGCTTTCTGCTCTTCTGAATTCCTTTAAAAAAATCCATTATGGGGCTCATATCAGGCAAATGAAGTTTATGTTGCGATCTAACACCTCTAACAAAGTTATCAGCAACAGAACAGGAATTTATTCTAAATTTTGTCACTCTCCCATATGAAACTATGAGGATTTTTCTTTAATGTCTCTTCATAAACTAGTGCTCACTCTGCATGTTATAGAACCTAATTGGTGTGGTGTACATTCTTAATAAAATACACTTTATCTTCCTAAACAAATGCAGAGGGAAAAATCTGTTTGTCAGAACAAATTTGTATACCCCTTTGTGTTTATTATTAGTTTCATAACTTAAGACGACTAAATAATGCTACTGCGAAAATGTAAAGTTTTAAGCAGAAAAGTGTTTTGTCCATATTGTTTTTTACAATGTTTCAACTCAGAAGAGAAACTGCATGAAAAGCAGTGTGCCTGATGGTGACTCAAATTTAATTCATCAAGATTTTCCTGCCTCCTATGATTTATACAGCTATCAGAAACCACTAAGAGAAACTCAGCCTTTCATTGTAGCATATCATTTGTGTTCTTTATACAGTATGCTCTTATTACCATCCATTGAAAAAAATTGGCTGTATCATTTGATTAATATACCAGAGTATTTTGCAGTTAAAATGGTATCCAGTGAAGAAAGAAATGCATCAGAATGATCTCTTTTATCTGGCTGATACATAATCAATGATCCTTCCCCTACACATGGCTATGAAAGCATCCAAAAATGCTTAGATGTGAGAGTTCATCATGTGCCACAAGATGCCTTTCTTTTTAATTAGATTTTTAACACACATCCTTTGCCCTAATCATTAGTCCATTCTAGGCTTTGGTGACTTTTAACAATAAATAATGAAATATGTGAATAGCTGAAGTCCTGACCTTCTCACAACTGGCACCATAATTGATGCATAGCAAGTATACTATTGATGATTTCAGATGCAAGCGCTCCAGAAATAAACACACCTACTTGTAGGCAAACAGGCTAAAATAAAAACACACAAATGTCACTTGTAGGAAACTGCTAAAACAAAAATATACTTATAAGCTTATCAGGATTGAACATTAAGTGTGAACTGAATGAATATTAAGTCTGCCTCCTCACGCATATCGGTCTACCCATATTGTCAGTTGGTACTCGACCATTTTCTATTAATGAAAGAATAACTTACTCAAGGTTAATTTAGGAAAAACTATCAGTTAAAGATTACAGAAATATTTCTAAATTAACAAAAAGCAGTATCATCAAGTGTTAAACCAAGCAAGACTTCTAGACTTTAAACTACTTCCACTTATTTCATCTATGATCATGCTCTTAATGCTTCAGCAAAATGCAGAAATAAATATTTATATAAAAAATAGTTTGATCACATGGACTGTTCAGGGGGGAGGTAAGCTGTGAGAAACAACTCAGTCTGAAATTTACTATACCATTAGAAATGTTTTCATGTAGTACATGTTACCAGTGCCAGGTATAACCAAAAGAAAGCAAAGAGCAAAACACAATTTAATTGGTAAATATTATGATTTGGTTCTCTTCTCTAGCTAAAAAGACTGCCAGAAAATATTACCCAAGTATCTTATACATAAAAAACAACAACAAGAAGCATATTAAAGCTCCCTTTTTACAAAAATTATCTAAAAGAGGAATTTAATCATTGTAGGAAAGAATGTCCAAACAACATTGTACATACTGCTGGACATCTTGGCTGCATGAACATGGCACTCCCATGGCACTGAGGAAGTCTTATCTTCCTCAGGCTGTTTTCCTCTCCATTAATACCATAGATAACAAGACATAATTCTCCATTCGCTCCTTCCCAGCAGTATGAGATTTTCTCGCTTTTTCTAAGTATCAGCACAGTTTTTACATTTCGCTGCAAGAAAAAGATGGCCACATTCAAGTAATAATCACTACTATGCTTCTACTAATAGTTAAAACCCCCCTTCAACCCCTTCATTTTGTAACCACAGTTAAAAGCTGTATGACAAGGCTTCAAAAGTGAAGCTGCAGCTACTCTGTAATAATCCAGCATCCTCTCCAGCAAGACAGAATTTGTGAGCAATAGAGTTCCTTTCAAACCAAATTAACTGTCATTTTTATAGAAAAAAAAGAAAAACCACATCTTGCATTTCATTTGATGCTGATATACAAAAACATGACTTGCAAAAGAATTCTTATTCAACTCAGAATACAATTCCTATGCATACTTACCCTCCACCAACATGCATCCTTTATCTTCTCCCTCCACAAATAGCAGCTCTCATGCATTCTTTACTTTCTCCATCCCCCCCAAAACCCCCCACCTTTCTCCTTCCATTTTGTTCCTTATTTTCACCTGAAACATTTTTATTTCCTTCCACATTCATGTGTCACTATCACTAAATTATATACTGAGTTGCTCATTCCACTTGTTGACACTGAAATAATAAAGCTTGAAATTTGCTCTAGATTATAATAATAGATAAATGAAACTTAAAAGTAGGTAAAGCTTCTGATTACTTTAATTACAAAAGAAAACATTTATTTATTCTAATACAATCTTTACATACAGCCTTCCTTTAACACCTCTTAAGGAAGGGTAGAACCACCTCTCAAGAAACATAATACAGTTTATTATGACTATGTAGACTGAATGAGAAAGTGTTCCAAAAATACCTCTGTCCTCCTTTTTACAACATAATAAATTACAATAGCTTATTCGTGTAAGTTTCAATATATTAATATAGGGGGAGCAACATGCATTTTCTATGAATCTCTCAAAAATGTTTTCATTCCTACTTTGAGGATACACATCTAAACATTCTGTGGCAACTTTCACATTTTACAAAGTACAGGTCAAAATGTACATAATCTCAATTCATGCTACTAAAATCAGAAGGCTATGATAGAGATGAACTGTCCACCTCAGTAAATTTCACTGAGGTGCAGCACTGTGTTAGTAATATTTTTAAAATTTCTTACAAACATATAAAGAATCCTATTTCATGCACAACAGAAAATAAGAGGAGTTTAAATTATAGTAACAAAGAACCACTAATAGAAGAAGTGAAAAACTGGAAAGTCTATATTTAACTTGGTGCTCAGTCATTAGAAAGGTGCCCCATAACGACCATATGTTACTCAAATATGTTATCACACCTACAATTTCATCATATGTCTCCCAAGAAATTAATTAGCTCCAACTTTTTCAACTTTGACAAAAATGTCTGCAGTAAGTCAGATTACTAGCTGTTGCAAATGCTTCAAAATTCAAAGCTTGCCTCAGCTTTTATTTAACCTTTTAATTACAATCATTGAATAACATTTGGAAGGCAGATGTTCCTTTTTTTGCATATGTGGTTATTAATAAAAAAGACCATTTATTTTAAATTAATATTACTTTTTCAACTACAAAAATGCTACAAAGACAATCTTTATACAGCAGTGGATGGATACATCAGCAACATTAAAATACCTGTTACCTTAATTGGAGTAACGTGGAGAGAATGAATTCCAACAAAAATCACATAGTGTGATTCATTCACACTAAACACTCGGAGCAAATCAGGAATCTTTGCCAATCTGAATGTACTGAAGCAACACAGAAGAGCTCACCTTTCAGCTGCCACCTCAGTTCAGAAAAAAACAGCGAGAATTATGTTCAAGTTTAACATGAGCACGAGAATTGAGTCATTCCATGTTTTTCTTATATTCTATATAATAGAATATTATATTTCTTTATAATCTATAAAATATGAGGGGAAAGTTGCAAGGATACAGCACCAAAAAGCAATGTTATATAACCTAAACTAATAAACACACTAAACTACCAGGTTTAGTGTGTACCATACAAGATCAAGCCCATCTCACAAAAACTGTAACAGTCTTGGTTGATGCTGTTTACAAATCTGATTTCTGTTGCTGTGATAGCTAGAGAAAATTTGCAAAATTTATTCTAACAACTTTTTAAGTCTAAAAATTACCCAATAAATCATTACCTATGGAAGAAATAAAGTTGTTTTAACACTCAAGTTTCAGACAAAAAATATAAAAAATAATAAAAACCAAATTCACTTTCCAATCTATACTTCCTCAATTCTTAAAAAGAAGTATTAGGTACAACAGTATAGAGCTCCTCGAAGAAAATTTGTAGTTCATCATAAAATCATCAAATGTATGAAAATAAAGAGGTTACATCACTCCTGAAGCTTGTGTTTAAAGTTTCTTGAGGAAAGACACTGTAAAGCTATTAACTTTGCACAAAATTAACAATTAAAGGTTCGATGAACAATCAACATTAACAGTTCCCATTAACAGTAAAAAAAGTAATTCAATACCCAATTATGTTCTCCTCCAAACTCAGAGGAAGGTTCCTATCACTTCATCCATTGTCCAAACTACCCTTTATTATGAGAGTGTAAATTTAAGCACGCACACACATGCCTGAGCACACGTACGGAAACACTAAAACACAATTTTGAACAGTTCTGAAGATGGTTGTTATTCCTGTGATTGTTTTACTAACCAATTATAAAAGTTAAGCCAAAGCTTAAGATGAAGCCACCCTTTTAAAATTACAGAGGACAAATAAAAAAAAAAGTAATTGCACTTAACAAACCCTAACTTTGTGTGCAATGATATCGTAAGTAATTTAAACTAATTGGGGAGAAAGGGGAACAGGTAAAGAAAAAAATCTTTGTTACTTCTATCAAGAAAAAAATTTGATCGGGGAAAAGAAGGGAGAAAAGGATGCTGAGCTTTGATTCTATCATCTGCTACTTTTCTTTAGATATATTTATATTCCTAAAGTACAAAGTGTCATATGTAGTATTTCTAGTTAAATCTGCTACTCTACAGCTTGGTATACCAAATATTATGGGCCAATTATAGTAAAACATGATCATATCCAAACAATTTCTATAGCATCAAGTATACAGGGACAATATGAGACTAGAAAATTGACTTTAAAAAAAGTATTGAAAATACAACCTAAAAAGAAAAATTCACGCATGACAATTCATGAGTACACTGTACCATAAATAAAATTTCAAAAATCATACTTAAAAATTAAAAGAAAAAACTACTGTCTAGATAAGCTTGCTAAAAGCAGCAAACCATCAGTATCACCCATCCCATAACTCACTGAATGCTATATTATAATTTCAAGTAGCTTTTCTACATCTTCTTCACAGAAACTAAATCAAAATGCAAGTTTTATCTTTGTCTAGAAGAAGCCTAGAAAATATGAAATTTAGAAATGTTGCTGTTGTGTCTCAGGGAAACTGCATTTCAGCCAACATATGCTCCAATTTTTTCTTTGAGACAGCTTCTGCAGTAAAATTACATGTTTCATAAGGCAGCACAATGGATGAGCAAGAGGTGAATGAGGTGAATTACAGGAAACACTTTTGCCAGAAAGCCTGGCCAACAACAGAGACGAAGGAAATCAGGAGCTCAAATAACAACTCTACTTCTTTCCCCTACACCTTTTAAAACCAGCAGCTGATATCATCTCAGTGTGACAAAGAACAGGTACCTCTGATAAATTCCCATAAAATTTGTGAAAGAGGACACCCATATCAAAGGGAAGAAGGGAGATATGTGCAACCAGTTGGGCAGGAGGAAAACCCCCAGTAGAAGATGAGATATTAATGCACAACAGAAGACTCAGCACAGGAGAGGTCAAACGCAGACACAAGTACAGGAACAAGCTTTAAACCAGCCCCAGCTGCCGGCGGGGCACAAGCCTGCAGGGAGTAGAGTCTCATCCACTGCAGCCCTGGGGCTTAGCAGCCACTCTACCCTGCTCCACCCAGCAACTGGAGACACTTGGAGCCCACAGTGATTTGGGGTAACTGTCCTCAACACCAAAAGCCAAACTAACTGGACCGTCTGCAGGCAGTGCTTCAGCATAAGCAGACTACTAATTGTTAAATGTTCATCCTACACATTTCACATAACAAATAAAGTTTCCAATTAAAGAAAAAAAAAGTCTGGTATGAAAATCATGCACCTATGCGCATTTCTACTTGAAATATAAAAATGGGTTCACAATATTTTTTCTAATAACCAGCCTACAAACACTTGAGTGTAGATATAAAGACAGGAAAGTTGCTTCCTTGTCCTCAATGGGCAGGTGATTGATTCACATCTCCTTAGGAATGTTCTAAAGAAGCAGATGACACAAATCATACCTATCTTCAACAGAAATCCCTACAAAGGCATGTTTTATTTCCTTAAAAGTACTTTGAAGACAACACAGAAATAGCTGTGCTACATTAAAAAAAAAAATTCCTTCTAATAAATTTATTTTACAACTGAAATTGCATGTGCTAGGAAAATCTATATATTTTTAAAAAGCAAATTTTAATGTTTGCCATGATCATCTAGTTCTCTTTTTTTGAGGTCAGTCAAACAAAGACATGAGATAAAAAGCCATAGAAAACTAACTGTGATTCAGACTGCTGTAAGTGTATGAATGAACAAACCAAAGTCAGTATGAAAACCACGTGTTTTAAATGGTAGCACAAAATTTTGTGCTATTTTCAAGCAACAATCCTTACACTTCTGCATTAGTTATCTTATGACAACCATCAGTAAACATTGTCCAGATTTTTAGTGGCCAAAGACATTTTTTACATCAGTAATTTAAATTAACCAATTTTTTTATTATATACAACCCTTTCAAAGTTTTCACAGTTCTGATTTTTATTTTGAAAAAAGAACAACAAATAAAATCCAGAAAGCTCCTTCACTACAAATAACAATGTATTCACCTTTCTTGCCCTCGCAGAAGACCCAATTGCCAGTACGGATGTAACTGAAAGGAAAATGCCAGTCCATCATAAGAAACATTTTCAAGAAACATTCTTCACCTCATACTGGAAACCAACACCCTTGAGAGCAAGATCATTAGAAATTGTCTGTTTTTCTTTCAACCCGTATCTATAAAACCCAAGAAAACCCCAAAGATACCATGCCATTATCAGCATAGCAAAAGGATGACTACAGAGGGAGCAAATAAACCCAGAAATATTCACCCTGCTCATCAAGTACTGAGCACCTTAACACAGATCCGTGCAGCTATTCCCCTTTTCCACAGGAAAGCCATCATTTTTCCAGTGTCCCTAAATACAGCACAAATAGAATTCCTAATGAACAGAGAGCACTGAGAGGAAAGGATTCCGTTCCGCTTGCAGGCCTGGTGAATATGGATATTACCAGGAGTTTTGCTAAAGACAGCCCATGGGGGCTGTCTCCAGCATGGGGGCAAAACGACACATTTCACCAGAAAGTTTCTGAAACTGCCCCAGTTAAACTCTCCAGATGTAATTTCTTTTGTAGCAATCAGACTTTACTTGTTAGTTCATATCCTAATCAAAACAACACAGGCAAAAATAATTTGCTTACTGATGACACTTTTTTTTTCTTAAAAACTGTCTTTTTCATGCTCTTCCTCTCCCACTTTCGTGTCATTGAAATAGCGACTGACATCAGAAAGCAGCTGTGCTGCACACACCCCGCCACCACACCACAACTGCACAAGAGCCTTCCAGCCTCCCTCTGAAAAGCTGAAACCTAATTAGGATGCTTAAGATAGCTTTATGGATATTGCAAATGATAAATAACTAACCCAAACACATAAGCTATCACAAACGCAATGGATAATTTTTTAATCTTTTTCATCCAAAAATATTCTGGTGCTCCTACATATTGCAGAGAAAACAATTGATGCCACTTGAAAAAATGCTTGCTTTTCCATTTTTGCACCTGCACTCTTCTGCTGTGAAAGTGTGTTTCACATCAACATTTTTATCACCAGCTCTCAAGGTGGGTTGAATTAGAGTAACAGTATTTCTGGAAAACACACCACCAATATACTGTGAGATTCTTTTGCAGATATAAGTAAACAATAAATTGTCCTCTTCACATTTTTAAGAATATTTCATGGTTTTGTCTCTATTCTAGGAGTTTGCAATTATGTGAAAAGCAGACTTAAAAACACTTCTCCATTTTTAACAATAAAAGAAATTACGCATATAAATAATGACATAACTTTGTAATTTTGTGAGTAAGCTACATAAGCTTACTTCTATAATAATTCTGTAATAATATTGTCTTACAAATTTTGTATTATTTGAGATTAGACCCTAACTCTTTACTCAGGCACCTGCATAGTTAGAGACATTCTGAGGTGTAAATATCACAGGCTCCACAAAAAGTTAATACATTCAACAGGGAGCAGTATCTTCAAAAAACAGGGAGCCCTAACCTTAGGGATGTAAAATTCTGGTATTGATGTTTCAACATCCTGGTGACTAGAGAGAGGAGAGAAAAAGAGAGAGAAAACACAAAATGCATTACTAACAAAGATTTTACTAATTCAGGTAGAATAACAGCAGAAGACTGGTAAAAACAATAGATACGCCTGATCCATCACACTTAATCTCATTTTAAAGTTCTCTGACTAGCCACTAGCATAGGTCACACCTAGGATGACTTCAAGCAAAACTGCTGAGCTGAAGGGATCTGCATGGCTCTTTTGTCCATGAGATGTACCAGCCAGAGACGGGAGGCATCCATAAGAAGCCCCAGGAAAGCCAGTACCAGTCAGAAGGCAGAGCCTGTGCTCATTTGTGAGGTCCAAGCCTTTGTTCAGTCTTCTGGTTTTATTTCTCATCCTAAAAATCTAGAAGTATGTGTATTTAAAATGCAGTGCCATATTAGCTTGGAATCTATAATTTTAAGGAGAATTACCACTGTAAGAAGTAAGGCTGTAACAGGCCAGAGAAAGGCACTGGCAGTGATTCAAATTCATCTCAACAGGGCTCAGCACTGACATCAAAGACCTGCACAGGCAAAACCTCCCACAGAACATAAACATTAAATTACATTATACAGTAACATTACAGAGTTTGATTCAACTTTTATCTCTACATATCAACTTTTACACTCTACATGTAAAAATGTTAAGATACACTTGCAGTTTCACATATAACAATACTACAGATTTCTGCAAGAGTTCTCAGGTATTTAGACATTTCATGTCTGGTCTTAGAAACCTCATTTCAATATTTGAAGCTCAATAATGAACTTCTGAAATGTATTCACTAGCAAATTTTTATCATTACAGATATATTAAATATTTAATAGTTATCAGTATCCCTTACATTCCCTTAATGCAGAGCTAGTCAAAATTTGTGCTTCTGATGTGAACTGAAATGATTTAACTCACAGGTCTTTATCCAGGTCTTTCCTCCCCACCCCAGACATTGACAACTTACACTGTAAGCGTTTTACCTCCTACTTGTGTCTATCACCACACTTTCATCGGGTTTCAAGTAAGTCTTCCAAATCTAATTTCAATGAAGCAAAAAATTAAGGTACTACAGCACAACTACGAAAAATATTTCTCTGTACAAGGACCATATTCATAGTCCAAACATTCTTGCCAAACCACAAAGAATCTTTCAGATATGATAAAACAAGTGAATATTTGAAAGTATAATTTACTTTCCAATTTGTACTTTGTGCAAGTGTACTAATTCACAAACACAATCTTCATATTCCGTTAAGCAAATATTATTTTACAGAAGGGAGGAAAAGTATGCATCTCTTCCCATATGTATGTTTTCTGAAGAAATCACACCTATCAAAATGAGTTCTAAAAGCAGAAAAGGCAAAATTTGCTCCTGCAAAATTAAAGTGAATTAGGCCAGGATTCAAACCTGCTCCAGTATCACCATTTTATACTACTTCAGTGGTGTTTTATATATCAGTGTATTTATATTCTGCAAAAAAAAAATCTACAATGTTAAACTGCAAGAAAAGACTATTCAAGTAAGATTTTTTCATCTAGAAAAGTAATTTATGCAACATACAGTCAAATCACACAATAAAGAGAAGTATTATCTAGATTCCTGAAAACAATGCCAACTGGGCCATTGGACAGTCATTTCCAATAAAAACAATTTGATTTTGAAATAAGTTTATGAAAATTTAAAAATACATTATCAGCAAAGTTTGCAGCCCTGTTTCTTCTATCGCCATGTTTCAAGCTTCTCAGAGGAGTGACTTCAAAATTGACAAGCAGGTCTCAAAGCTGATTCACACTCCCAAAACATTTGATTTGTTTGGAAAAGCATGATTATGGAGTCCTTATTGTGTCTGATACTAAACAAAGCATCCAACTACATCCATAGGTAAGAATAAAACAGAAAAAAAAACGTTTTTAGGCTAGATGCAGCAACTGAAAAAAAATTTCTAAGCATTTAAGGGCTGTAAGAACAAAGAACAGAAAAGGAAATTACTACTTTACACAGAACAAACAAAATAAAAATCTCTGCTGGCTAGCTTTCTCAAATTTAAAAAAAAAGAAATTTAAAAATCAAAAAACGGAGAAATAATGATCAGCTGTTGGAAAAATAGCTTTAATGAGCACTTGTAGCACCACATTAAAACACCCAATTTGCTTAATAAGTAGGGAATGTGAGTCTAAAACTACAAAAGGAGTGTGAAATCCCATGCTACAACAAAAACGGTATCAGAAAAGGACAGAGTGCACTGAATTGAAGTATAATTCTACAAGGAAATATAAAATAACTTCCTAGGAAAAGCATACTACACTTCATATATCCATTTTAGAACTACACAGCATTTGCCGCCTTCAAAATGATTGAAGCCCTCAAAAGTATGTGCTTACCAACGTATTCTGTCTGAAGTCCCAGATGATGGAGATCAAGCAAAGCTGGGGGCTGGGAGTGGGAGGAGCAAGAAAGGAAATCAGAACAAACGTCTATCAGAAACAGTGTTTACAGTTGGCTACATTTTCCTAAGCACCCATTTATTAGGGTACCTCTGATCAGCAAGTTAAACCCGACTTGCCTGGCCTGGGGGCTGGGATCCCAAACATTTCTGCAGATACCCAAAGGCTGAAACTGTGTCAGTATCAAAAATTACTGCTTTATGGAAATAACTGTTTCTTTTAAAAAGCAAAGTCTCCATGTCCACATTTAGGTTTCAACTGCCGTGCAAATTCCTGCTAATGTAGGTGTCTTCTTGGAGAAATGCCTACCCACTCTAGGAAGTCCCCACCTTTTAATAGGGTAGAACCTGGAGAAATCCTCCTTCAGCAAGGGATTTGTTCTGGGTCCTAAGAAGATTATCTCCTCTTCAGTGGCCTCAGGTGCTACAGTCGGTCTGTCACTGACTGCTAAATGGAGCAAGGTGAACTACTGTGCTACAGCAACACGTGTGGCTGCTCTCCTAGGAATTACCTTGCTTGAGCTCTAAAATATGAGGTGTCTGGCAGAGATGTCAGTGAGAAGACCCTGCAAGTTTCCCAAAAAAATGAGGTGTATCTGCTGAATGTTCAGGACACATATGGAGGAAACTTTTATCTCACTACCATTTAGGAACATGGATATACCGAGTGCTCAGTACTCTCTTTTGTTAGAGGCAAGAGAAAGAGAAGGAGGGAAGCACTTCAGAAATTTATTTCCTATATAAACACATTTACAATCTGCTAATACAAAAGGAACAGCCAAGGAGACGAGAGCACCAGAACAGCTCTCCTAGATCATCAACTCCACTCCCAGGCATAGAGCCCCTATTTTGCAAACAAATGTGGAAATGGGGGAGGGAAGGTGGTGGGCAGAGGGAGAAACAAGAAAAAAAAAAAACAAAAACACACAAATACATACCCCCACATAAAAAAGGCCTGGAAGATGCCATTTTCTCTTTAAAATTAGCACTAGCACAAACCCGAAAGGAAACTTTTCAAACAGAAGCAAATGCACTGAAATACTATCCCACCTAAGCACAGACTCACTTGCAAAGAGATTTTGTAATCCTCACACAATAGTAAGAGTCACAAGTAAAGACCATCTAATCTTTTGCCAAAGCAAGATTTCTGCAGTGATCACTGCTCGAAGACTTCGTAGATTATTGCTCAGAGTATCTTTACCACCTGTGACAATTTAGTATATCACTATATTTATTTTCCTCAGGTGAAATCAGTAGGCTTTCTATAAGCAAACCAAAAATTATTTTAATTTCTCTGAGAGTAAAACATCAAAAACAATATTATTTTGATTTTAAAAGGTTATCTGTCTCTTCAGAAAAGACTATTAATTACTAAAACATCCCAAATAGAAACAAATATTAAAAAAAGACAGTCAAATACTATTTCCAACTCTATAATACATTAAAGCAAACAAGCAAAAAAATCCTTAGCACAAAAACGTCAGAGGCAAATTTAAATTTAAAAGTATGTCTTAATAAAAGATAAGATTATAATAACACTACCACAGTTAATGGAAACCAACAGATTAAAAAAAAGATCTGAGTATTATTCATCCAGCTTCCCAGAATAAACAAAATATTCTGGATCACTCTTATGTCACCACTCATTAAAAGCCAATCTAACTAATCAGCCTCAGATTTTTTTTTCCTTCAAACATTTTAAATCATAGAAGGAAGAATAATTCTCCGCTTCTTATTTCTTTGAAATCTGTTTTTACTGATCAGTGAGCTGAATGTCACAGGCACACTGAAGAGATCATTTATTTGGGTATAATAAAAAAAACACCACAGAACAAATTAGTACATCTCAATAAAACACCTTAGGAGTAAGGATGTTTTTAGTAAATCAGATACAGAACAATAAAGATAATTTTAATTTTTAAAATAATACATATTTTATTAATAAATAATTAAAAATAATCCAGTTACAAATCAGTCACAGGAGATGCCCATACAGCAAGAGTTCTTTACAAAAGTAGTCCAGATTTAAAAATCTGATTATCTTAGAAAAAAAATCTGCGAAGAACAAGCAATGCAATGTTACAAAAGAGGCAAGTAACATAGGAGATAAATATCATTATGCTACATATTAACAAAGATTTTGTATGTAAATCAAGGAAAAATGAACTAAAATAAGAAATTATTCCTTCTATCAGGCAAAGATAAGAGCCCTGAAATATCAGCATTTACAAATATTGAGCACTAACAAATTAAAAAGAGGGGGTAACGGGGGAGCTAAACTGAGAAAGATCCTGAGAGAACAACAAGACAATATAGTTTTTATTTTGTTTTTAAGAAAATACCAAGTTTGAAATACACTTAAAATAACTGGCTAGCCTTAGCCTAAAACAGAGAATATGGCAGGGAATAAAAGGAAGGTGGAATATAATAATCTTAAAATATGCGAGTCTCATAAGGAGGACAGTGATTAATTGTGCTTCACATCTACAGATGGCAGTACAAAAACTGATCAGCAGGGAAATTTAGACTACATATTGTTAGAAAGTTGGTCCAAATAAAGTTTGTTAAGTTGCAGAACAACTTCGTGTCAAAAAGTCACTGGAGCTATCAAGAACATTCAAGACAAACATTGTGCATGGACTTATTTTGGTTTTGACTCAGAATAAAAATGGGGGACAGACAATTTTAACAATTTTTAAATCTCTTCTAACATTACATGTTTAAGTCCAATAAATATGTATCAATACCCCATCTGAGTTGGCAGCCTTGATGAAAACACGGGCCAATATTTTTGAACTTATCTCGTTATTTTAGTAGGTAGTTTATAACATACGGACAACTGTAGTAATTTTCCCAGCTTAGTGAGGTTAATGAGAAAGTGATACACTCCTCCATTTTCCCACTAAGACTCTTATCTGCACTGCAAGTCTCCATTTGTTCAATAAATAGTTTTTATACAGAGGAAGCACTCTCATCATCAGAAGTTCAACACTGATAAAAGTCATGGATCACCATCAAAAACTATAAACATTATAAAACTAAAGATTACCTAGATTTTAAGAAAAGCGTGTTTGGAGAGGAATTTTTATTTTATTTTAAACAGTTTCTGGGAGGAGGGAGTGACTACATTCAGCAGCACATCCAAAGGGAAAGTGGAAGGAAATGCCAGTCCTCCTTCATGGGCAATTCCCAAAACAACATCTCAAAGCAGCAATGAAAGGAATAAAGTTGAGTCAGGGACAAGGACAAAATAATGCAGGCATGGTGACCCTACAGAGTAGAAAGACAAAGACTGAAACATTCCAATTTTACTACAGAACTGACTTAGTAAAAAATCTGGCATAAACTCAGCAGAGTTGTGGGAACCCAAATATTCTCATCCATGCAAACCAGAGAATCACTCATTCAAGACCACTAACCTGGCAAACCCTCTCAGTGAAGACTATTACCCTTTATGTATAGTTTGATTTTGACTCTGCATCAAAATGGGGGGACGAAGTCTTCGGTCTTGGACAAATTCACCAAGGATCTCCTTTCATTCTCTGCATGAAGGGTTGTCTCTCTTTCTTAGTGATCAAGATTCTGTTAAATTAAGGTTTTGTAGCATATTGTAACAAAATACGGCAAAAAAAATGCACAGAAATATACACAATTTCAATAAACAACCACTTCCTCAATAACTGGAATTCAAAGTAAGATTTAAACAATATTTTCTTTTTGTTCCTACTTTGTTTAATGCAATCTAACTTAATGCTTAAAAACCCCCATTCTTCAAGATGTGTTTTTAATCCTCTGTTCCTGAAAAATAATATGTTAATATTTTTAATGATCATCCTATAATTGTTCTCTTCAAACTAACCTTGAACAAACAATACAAGGCTACTCCTGCCAACTCACTGATCACAGGTCAAAGAATGTAGTAATCCTGTATTTTTAGCTCTTGAAGATTTTTTATTGTTACGTACTGTACAACAAAAATCTTTAGCAGTGAGCACAGGACAGCTGTATTTCAAACCATCAGGCAACACATAACTTGAAACAGTATACGACACAATGTCTTTTCAGAGAAAAGACTTCTTGTGTTTCCAGAGGCATTATTTTTGAGCCTGCCTCCAATACTACTGAAAGTACTTTATTACAAACTGAATACATAGAAATTTCAGTTGCCAAGCATACAAAAGAGCAAACGGCCATGGAAATAAAAAGAGAAGAGATATTCAACGGTGTGCTGGATTTATTTTTTCATATACCATAACCAAAATCTGCTCTGAATTTGGTGGAATGGACAACTTCTGACAAAATTTATTAAAGTTTTACCCACAATTCTAACTGGACATAATCACACAAAAAAACAGATGCAGAATTTGTTGAAGTAGAAAATTGTGACCATGTAGGCTCTGCAGGACCAACACTAGCTAAATGCCTTACCTCCAATGCATGGGAGGAAGGCATCTGAACTGAGCTCCATCAACACCAAATGTGTAAAGGGGATAAAAATACTACCTGTAAATATTTTAAAAGAAAAGTAAAACCAAATTGTGTTTCCTGAACATTGAGCCTGTACGTGCAGCTGAATAGCATTTGCAAGCCTTTCTCTCCTTTATGAGGCATTAAGAAATAATCACTATAACATTTATCATACTGTAAGTGGAAGAAACAGAAAAGCTGCAGCTATCAATAAACCTTTAAAATGTTTGAGGAGTTATGTTGCCTAAATTTGTTATCCTCCTAAATGGAACTAACAGTCTTAGTTCACCACTTAGAATCATAAGATGCATCCAGAAGGTTGTTCAAACTTCTCACAGGACACATGGATTTCCCCATGTTAGATTGGGAGTCAGTGAGATGATCCAATGAGGGGAAAAAAACCCAAACAACCCAAATTAAAAAAAAAAAAAAGAAAAGCCATAATACATACACACACTTGCTTGGGAGTCCCTGCATGTTCCTGAATGAAGATTTTTTTTTTCCCCTAGAATATGATAAGGGGAAAAAAGAACACAAACCAGTTCTATTAACCAGGTCTAAGCCATTACTGAATGCTTACTTTGGACAAACTTTGTTCAGATTGTTATATTTTAATAAAACGTTTTGTATAACACAAGATCAAGAGACAGATTGAGATAACAGATTTAAAAGCTACATTTCATCTGTAAGTCTTTCATAAAATTTAAATTCTGCTGTTTCCAACACAAACCTTTAAAACGTTAGGCTCATACTAGGGCAAGTTAAAAGACCATGTATTGCAGAGAGGTGCTGGTTCAGAAATTCCAGAACTCCTGCAAAATGAAAAAAGTAGGAAAACATAAGAGCAAGTGTTCTCAGATAAAAGGAAATCCATAGTACTGTCATTAACTGTAGGTTACTTGCATAAATTAAGTCTGGATTTTTATCCAAGTAATCCTGAATGCTCTATTATATATTGAGCTAATCAGTGGGAATGCATCTGAAGATTTATTTAATTACACAATCTTCTTTCTCTTTTCATGGCTAAAGAAATTATTAAGTATTGTAATTAATCTCTGCTTTTTAATTCTGACCTTCAGTTTTGATCACTATCTGCAATATTAGCAGAAAACAATGCAAAAACCTTCAGTTTACACATACTGAAAACAAACCCATGAAAAGCCAAAAAGCCCTGTGCAGTTTTTCTCTACTTTGAGCCATTCCTTATACATCCAGTGCAATGTCCCACAACTTTTTTACCTTAGGTGTTGTTCAATGGAGAGACTCTTTCAGTTGGTGCTTTTTGTGTGCTCCTCCAGCTGCCCAGTGGCATGCTTTCCATGACAGATGCTCTGGCTCCATTCTTAACATATGTTCCAGATGATAATTCCATCTTCTTTTCTGGATAACTTTAGAGCCAAGGGGTTTTTGAGCTGTCTAATGAATCTTGGCATCTGTTATAAATTCATTCCATTTAATACATAGTATTTTTCTAAGGCATTTGCTTTCAAAGGCATTTAGATGTCTGTACCTTTGTTGGATTTCCAGCTTTCACATCCATATGTTGAGATGGAAAGCAATATCTGAGTTGAAGTTTCACACCCTGGTCTTTAAAACATGGATTTTTATGACCATATCTTATTTAGTTCATAAATGAAACTGTTGCCTTGCCAATTTGTAATACTAGCTCCTTACTGAAATCCCCAGATGACAAGCACTTTACTACCAAAATACATAAATTTATCTTTTCCTTGTATTCCCTTACTTCTTAGTGTACAATTTGAGCCCAGAGTTTCCAGGGATTAATTTTATTTTTCTTTTTTTTTCTCTTATAATTACATAATAGCATTGTAAACAAAGCAAATAAAAAGCCCAAACAAAAAAATAATAGTTTTCATTTAACTTCATTTTCTAATCAGTGTAAGACAAGGATGTGTTGCAGCATTAGAGAAGCTACTGCAATATTGTTAGAATTTTCTAGAATGTGACCTTGTTTGAGTGGGTCAAGTTTTTATTATCAAAGGCAAATAACAATAATAAATATTACCTACTTAGGGCAGACTATTTAAACCCTCATTACCAATACACTCAACATTAGTGTCCTTATCTGTTAATGACTATACTGATACTTGGGAGGCTGGCACAAAAAAATATATCTAGCTGAGACTAACACATACACGTGTATTATATACTATTATACACCACAAATATGTGGTATATAATACCATAATACAAAATTTGGTATATAATAGTATATACACTATTATATACCACAAAACATAACTGTTTCTCTAAGTCTTCCTTTGTAAACTAAATACTATCTGCAGCTATCTTCTTCTCTACCCTGGAGAGGGTGCAGGGGAACACAAAGTGTTCAAAAGGATCCTTAAAAACAGCAGGGCTGGGTTGGGTTGGTTTGGGGCTTTTGGCTCTTTTTTGTTTGTTTCATTTGCCATGAAATTTATCCATTTCATCTAATATCAATATAACAGCAATTTCTTGTCTCCTTTGGAGAAAGGATGATTGGATCAAGTGAGGGAAAAGTTCATCACCTCTACATAAACCTCTTTGTGCCAATAGTTAGTTCCACGCAAAATCCTATGCACATGGTGTAAATTAAACTTGTAAGATCCTCACTGTGATTGAAAATCGCCCAAAGGGATCCCAAATACAAATGTTTACAACAAAAAATTTATTTAAAATATCCACTTTGCAAGTTGAAATCTTAAAGAGCTTGATTATTCTCCAAATTTTTGTATATAAACAAGCAAACTCAGCAGTAGGTTTGCAAAGAATGAATTTCAGACAAAATCTACTTTACAGGAATTCTACCAAATGTAGCAGAAAGTCTACAGAAACTCCATAAGAAAACTCAAGAGGCTTACAAATTAATATTACCCGAAGTTTCACTGATTGTCCACCAAGATAGTGTGTGTGTTCTGAACTCTGAGAACCACTGAGTATAACTTTAATCTTGAGTAATACCTAGAAGCCAACAACTCACTAGCCTCAGAAAGGTATCTATCTGTCATAAGCTTTGAGGGTTTTTTTGGTTAAAATACTGTTTTTAAACAGCTTTCAAACTCTAAACAGAAGATGATTACAAAGCTACTGTATCATTCGGGTTAAGGAACCGCTTCAGACATTAGCCAAGTCACTATTCTGTGAAAAAATTCTGTTTGTTTAAAAAACAAAAACACACAGGAATAGGAACTAGCTAACCTCCTGGTGGCATTTTTTAATTCCATCACATTTAGGACTAGCACAGAGAGTAAATCAGTGGTCTTTTTCTAAACATGAACTTCAAAGAAAACCATTTTGAAATACAAACAAGTTGTGCCAGTCTGGTGGTAGTGATAATCTAAGTTCTAGGTGCAGTTCTGTAGCCAGTTTACCCTTGCAAAGAGGGAGCTGCCACTAGGAGGGAGATGCCCTGCCCCTCCATGTGGCCACTCGCCCATTCCCATGTGTGCCAGCACTACTGTTCATGCAGCTACACAGTGAGTCAGGTCAGGGAAATGATCCATCTGAAAGTTAGCTAGGAAAATAAAAATAGATTCCTTTTCATCCAGATACATTTCCTGGTATGATTCACCATGTCACCATTATGAGCACAAGTGACAACACAACAGAGCAAGAAGAGGACATGACACTTCCCCATTTCAGCAACAGATTCCACTTAATATAAATTTCAAGCAAACATGGAACAGCATCTAGCAGGGGCAAGTACACAAGCTTCTAATTAAAATACAGTAGTTGCTGCTGTTTCTCAAGAATAAACTTGTTCAGAAAAGTATCCAATGTGTTAGTCAGCATACATAAACTGGCATGATATTATAAAAGCCAACACAGTTCAAAACAAAGTGAGTGAATACTAGATTTAAAGTAAAGTAAAAGATGCTACATGAAAGCACAATATTTTGTAAGTATTTTCATGTGAATAAAAATTATATCACTAATCCATCTTCACAGTTTCATTGGGTCAAAAGTGTACAAGTAGAGATGTTGTCATGTTCTTATGGATTACTCTTTCCCAGTGATCATTGTTCAGGGGTTTCCTCCAGTCTCTCTGGAAGACATGCCACAAAAGAACTAGCCTTAAGATTTTTTCCATCTTCTTAACAACTCCTCCCTTTGTATGACCTAAGTGATTTAACCTCTTCCTCTGCAACATGTCAGGAGGATAAAGGAAACCCAAAAAATCTACTGCTTCTCCTTCAGGCTGAACTTCAACTATTAGATTCATTTTACTTCCTATATAAAAATTATATTTTAATTACATAAAATCATATTTTAAAATACCATAATGTAAGGCACTCAAAAGTTTCTCAAGGATAAACAAACTCACATTCAGGAAGTCTCTGAGGTGAAGTAACAATACTATTTCCATTTTATCTGAGGGAAACTGTGACTTGGACAAATTCAGGTTTCCACAACACTGAGTGCCAAATTTAAGACACTGTTGGCCCAATTTTTTACATAATTTACCATCTTACATGTCTTTCTTCATTACAAACACGGTTGTCCCCAAGTTTATCTCAACAAAAAGCATAGAGCACTTGTATCCAGTAGCACTCAAATCTCTTGCTGGTGGTGTGGTTCTCAGTATCTAGGCCCAGTTAGCAGTTTTTATGAAGACTATTCTGGTTTCAGTAACTTTCTTAGCATGACAATGTTGATTAAAGCCCATTAGGAAGCTATGCTCAGTAAAATTTTTTTACACTTCAACTGTTCAAATGTGAATAACTTGGGATTATACAGTTTGGAATTTTAATGTAAAAATGATAACAACTAATGAAACTGGATGCTACTATATTGTAATTAAATATTTTTGGGAAGACTACCCTCAAAGTCAAAACAGCCATCAATTTGAAAATTAACTTCTACATCTATCTAGAAAAAGGGAAAGTGTCTTCTTATCAGTGTTCTGGCATCTGATGCATTTATTTCCTATCTTCCTATCAGTTTTTAAGAAAGCACTTTATGAGAAAGCAAACTATAAAAATCAGAACTTACAGTAAACAAGATGTTAGTTGGAGTGATCTGATTACAAAGAAATGTACTGAGATGTATGTAAAGTAAGATAACAATGCCCTGATTTGCAAGGGAAGTAATCAATAACAACTCAGACTAGCTGAGACACAGTAAGAGATGGTACTGAAGAGGACTGGAAAAAATGAGACTGGAGGTACACCTGCATTACAGATAAGGAGTATACACCTGAAGCATATCTTCCAATTATCAACTATTACAAGCTTTGGCTTACAGTGTGACCACAACTCATATTCCCACTGCCAAGAGGCTCCCAAGTCCATAGGAACAGATATGATAGTGCGTCCAAAGCAAAGATCTAGAAACATATAGTAAGAACACCAAAATCTAAGCACCTTTCAAAAGATTTGGCTCTACTGTGCTGATGGAGTCCTACTCGGAGAGCCAGGAAATCCTCTCAGAGTAAGCTGAGGTCTGTGTTGCTGAAACTGAGTAACAATGTTTTGCCTGCAATTTAGGAAAGATGAAACTGCTCTCAGGAACTTGGAGGATGAATAAATCCCATGTGCTATCAGCATCTTTCCATGTTTTGGTGGAAAAAAACCTCTCAATTTTGTCAACAGTTTGTAGAGATGCTCATGAAGGGTCAACAGTTCCTCTAAGAAAGCAAAAGGCAAACAAGACAGCACTCAGAGTGGTTACATAACCTTTTTCCCTTGTCTTCAACTGTCTATTCGCTCCCTAAATTATCACTAGTCTGATCTCTTCCCAAAGCTTATTTTTTCCTGTATCTCAATTTAAAGTCTCAATTTCCTTTTCAATATTCATGCCCTAAAACTCTGACTTCTCAGTCCAGTCCTAAAACTCCTTCAGGACCTAGTTTCAAGTCACAGTTGTTGACCTTATTAATGTTTTTAAAGATTACAGCAGGGGTAGTATTAAAGAAGTGGGTCCCATAGAGGCATAAGCTGATTGACCTAGCTGAGATCAGAAGAGCAGGTACACAGATTGCCTCTGAAATAAAATAAATCACAAAGACTTGGGAGACTTGTCAGACTGACATGTAGGTATATCAAGGGAAGATGATTTTTTATGAGGTATCGAAAGTTCTGGTATTACAAGCAAATTATCCTTGTAATAACTATGTTTTCAACGTGAAAGTGACCTAAACACAAATGAGTTTTAAGTTTAACCAACATATTACAGTATGACAAAGGTATTACACAGGTTGACTACTTAAGCTTCAAGTAAAAAGTAGAAATTTTATTAAATAGAAAACATGTATTTGCAAAACGGTTCCTCAAATTCTTCCCCAACATTGGACATTTGCTGGTCATGCAGTATTGCCAAGCCAAAAGGGTTGTGAGCAGGAAAAGGGCAATGAATTGTTAACATCTTCCTTCCCTCATCCCTGCAACAGAGAATATTTTAACCTTGCTTCTTTAGAAGTATTGCCCTCATGGGTAACAAACTGGTATGAATAAGAGAAACCTGTATGAATGGAAAAAACCTTCAGAACATAAGCAACCATGCAGCACTCATTATACAGGAAATGGAACAGACATACAAGAACATGTAAGGCCAGTGTGTCCAGGATACTCAAAAACACCCATTGCCTAGGTATTTTCCCCATGTAACAAGCAACCTGTTCTTGTCAGGAATAGCACTTTTCTACCATAAAACTCAGGATTTGAGAAAGCTCAAAGTCATAAGTATGTTCCGCGTTAATAATACCCTGTTAGTATAAGACATAGGAGAACACCTTCCTCCCTTTGAATATATTACTGCATCTTCTATCTGATGTATTAGTGGCAGGAACTAATATATGCAATCAAAGAACAGGCACAGAATTTTAGCCACTGTCATCTACAATACAGCTTCATCTAGAAGAGCACCATATTTACCAAAGAGAATCACAACTGTACAACCATTTAAAAACTGAAAACAGTCTGTATTATAGGTAAAATGAAACAAAAACAATTTTAAAAATTTAAAAATTGATCAACCATGCACAATTATCTAAACTGGCATTCAGCAAGGATATTCCAGAGAAAAATCTTGAGACTGTATAAAATACTTTGCATTTCAATTACTATAGCAAACTGACTTTAACCACAGAAACTGGTAATAATACAAGGTGGAGAGCTGCAAAAACTACACTCATTTATTACCTAAAAAGTATCTGTAATAAAGTTCTCTTTAGCAAAGAGAACATCCCACACTCAGGCTAGTTACATCAAGTTTAGGATTTTTATACGGTTCTGATCCTCTTTCAAGGACAAGTATGGTTAAAAAGGTTATAATTATTTCAAAAAGAAGACCTTGGTAGCCAACTACAGAGTGAGTGGGACAGAGGAAGGGCCCAAGGCCCTTCTCTCCCAGTGGCATAGCTGCAGGAAGACAGCCTCTAAATACAGAGATCTCTGCTCAGAGTGTATGTGGAAGCAAAGAAAAAAAACCTGTGTATGAGGTTCCCCTGACTGCAAGCAACTTTACAGTTTTACCTAAATCCATTTCTACACTGAGTGCATGATACAGCAGTCTCTTAACTATTTGGGAATTAAAAAAAAAAAAAAAAATCTAGCTTACATATATGGATATTAGAAAGCCTGCACTGTCAATTTTTCTCTCTTTGGTCCACGTGGAACCATCTGTTTTACATTCATATATTTTATTGGAACTATACAGTAACTCACATTTTCTATTAATTACATAGAATTAGAGTAAAACAATTACAATATGAAAGGCTTATTTAGTTTCAAGTGGTTCATCAATCAAGACTTCACCTTAAACTACTATTTGCTAAGATAATTAGAAAAAAAATTGTTTAAATTTCTTCTACTTTGTGTACCAGATGTTCAACATAGTCTATTTAGACTTGTCTTTCTTAGAGGTGTGTTAAACTGCTCAAATAATTTAGACAATCTGCAAACAAGATTTCTGACAGGTTGTGAATAACACTCAATCAATAACATAACTTCTGAGATTAATTTTTCAATCAAGGCATTTATGCCCCCCCAAAAAAACAAAACAAAAAACCCAAAACAAAAACAAAAAACCAACCAAACAAACAAAACACACACACACACACACACACACAAAAACCAAAACACACCACACCCAGCATCATACCACATGAACTCAGTCTCCACTGTGTATTTCCAAAATTAACATCTGTTTGGTCTTGGTTCAACTGTAAAACTCAATGTCCATTAAATGAAATAATACAGTTCTTTTTCTGGTTTTCAGCCAGGGGGAGGAGGGGAAAAGACGTTACCCTAAGACTATTAAAAATCAGTACTTTAAAGAACAATTGTATTCCTATTTGGAACAATAGATTTATTCCACTACTCTATTTATCCTTCTTGATAGTAGATATAACAAAAGAAAATATTTTCCACATGGTTATTTCTTAAAATCCCATGATACCTGCACCGTGTCCTGAATTGCAAAAATGAAAACAGACCAGCAGTTGAGTGAATCTCATCACAGTAAATCAAACACACCTTATCCTATAAACTGTATAGGTTTAGAAATATTAACACTACTTCAAGTTTAGATACTAAGAAGTTACAAATGGCTGTATTATTAAAAAAAAGAAAAAAAATGAGTGAAAATTATATTACAGTATTTCAGTGATCCATTATTTACAGAACAATCTCATTACAGGAAAGCTTCATGACATCTGTTTTTTTACCACCATCTCATTACATCAAACTTCTTAAGTTATTATGGTTAAGCCACAGCAATTTTGTACTTCAGTTCCCTCTGAGCACTAGTACTTCTGTACTTCAGGTTAGTGTTGAAAGATAAAACGAGGACATTAAAAACTGCAGGATTATATTAAATTCACCCCCAAACCCAAGTCAGATACATTATCTATTCAATAAAATTTGGGTAAAAATATATGATGTAGTCCATGCAAAGATTGCCACAACAAACAGCATTATCTAGTGTAACACACTGGAACAGAGAAGCCCAAACAGAGGTATGGTAATTGAAGTATGACAACACAAGTATTAACTTAAACAGACACCATTTTGCTTCATCTTTAAATAATGATTTAGCCATCTTGTTATGCAACACACACTAGGTATGTCCTCCCAAAAAACCTTACTCTTTCAATTAAAGAAAAAGTTAGTTGACACATTAAATTTAAAACTGGGTCCTTTAAAAAGTTAGCATCTTTGTCAATTTTTCCTTTGTCCCAAATGATCTTTCAATAACACGATAACGAAGACTCTTAAACCTTTTCATATGTTTAAATTAATTGAAGTCCTGTGCACAGTTTATATATAAAGAAATTAGGTTGCAATTAACCATAATTATTAATGATTCTTAAATCTAATTGTTGTGACTATTATAGACCACAGACAAGGTCAACTCTACAACTTGGGAAACTTTGGTTTTAAAGAAAAAAATACCAGCTGAATTATATGCATAAAATTCTCTTTTGTAATGACATAACTTAATCATACTAAGCATGTTCATCCATGTAAAAAACCAGCTGTTTCCAAATTGATAAATTAAAAATATATCCCCCTAATAAAACACTAAATTTAAATTAGTAAATACAGTGAAAGCATGTTAAGTAAAATTAAAAATACTAGCTCTTACAATAATATAAAAAAAAAAAACAAAACACTGCAAAACATTGCACTTATAAGCAAATCCAAAATGTAAAAGTCATGTCAGCAATTACTGCAGAGTGCTTACACTAACTGCATAAATGCCAAATGTTTAATTTCTGCGTCTCACCAGCAAGGTTCAGGTCACTGTATTTAGGATTTTTAGTCAAAGTCACTTCCCTTTCATCTGTATGCATTACAATGAAAAATGTTAGTGTCATCTAAAAAGTAAACTCGTAAAGGAAGACAACCCATCTCTCTCCTATCAGGCTACAAGAATAAGGGGAGAATAGAAAAAAAGAAAAATTATTAACCTCACTGAGATGGTGAACTGCAAGACTATCTTTGCAGCAGCGCACATGGACACAGGCCATGAGATACTTGGTTCTTATCACTAGATCTAAGACTGTAAAGTTACAACCATAAAACCATCCATATAAAACACATTCCTACTCCTCTCCTGCGTGAGCAGAGACTCAGCTCTAAGGAGACTGCTCCACTGGCTCTCCACTTGTACAAGTTCTAACGTCTCACAGGGTACATCTGAATTAACACTTTAGTTCAGATAAGGAGAGCACTTGTGCAACAAATCTTCCCATCACCATAGTTAATGCACTTCCAGTTGCTGCATGAAACAGTTCCAGAGTGCACAAACCTGGTTCCTTCCAGATGAAATTAAAAGTCACATGATGCACTCCAGGAGCACTACCAGTGCCAAAGGGGCACAGGAGCAGACAGGAGACGGTCCAAAGTAACACCCACTTCACTTTGCAAACACATTGACTGTTGATAGGTATCAAATTCTTATTACCAATTATTTCATTCTCTGAATCTGCTCTCACTGGGCTGCATTACTTGCTCAGGGAGGTCCAGCCACTGTGCTTCAGGGTCTCCTTTCATCTGTGAGATGAGACCTGACTGCAACTGAGGTTCACCAAGCTTCTCAGGCATTGCTTCCTTTTGGGTTCTCTGTCCTCTGTTGTCCAAAGTTCTCACCTCCAGCCTGTCATTTCTGCCCATTTGACCTTTCACACATAACAGTATACTCTTCCTCAGTATCATCTTGTCTCATCACACTGAAACATCTTTCCCTAAAGACTACTCAAAGCCCAACTATGATCATAAATCAATTTAACTCTGGCATTTTCTTAACATTGAGTAAAACAGTAATACCTCAATGGGTTCCTCATTTAAGCATACACAGAAAAACAGGGTTTTGAAGCCAACTGTGTAGCATCACATAGGATTCTTCAGTGCTCAATAGCAGGGTTAAAAGCCTACAAACATACAGCCCTCAGCCCTCTATTACTGGCATGTATACGGCACTAAGGATAATAAAGTAAACATCTTCTTAGTGCATTTCACAGACATTAAGAATTGTATCGCAGTGCCCTAACATACCCTATCTTCTCTAGCCTCTCTCTAGCAGAATCTCGATTCAGAGAGAGATTCCCAGCTCAACTTTTAGTCCTCCCCTCTCATTCCTACATTCAGTTCGCTTAACTTGCCTTTGTAATGACCTATCTCATTAGACAGTTCCTCAGAACCATTCTTCATCCCCATACTTGCAAGCCATCCTAATACTCCTTGACTGGGCTGTGAATCACAAAGAGGGATTGAGTTTTTTTCTTGTATCACAAACCATTCTGACTGCTGAAAGTGACAATTTTAAAAGGTCCAAGGCTATATCCACACAACCAAGTAATTTGGCAAAATAGAAACAGATCAGTCAACTGAAGCAGCTGTTGGCCAGGTGTCCCTATGTTCCCAGCAAGTAGGGTTCACAAGATTTAATAATAATGGCCAGTCTTGAGGCCATCCATCTATGAGAAGGTCACTCTAAACAAACCTACGTCCTGAGGACCTCACTGCCACTGTTCACAAGATTTATTTCAAGGTAAATTCAGTCTGGAGTCTCAGATTGAATGGTGCACCATATGTGGTTCAGGGCAGTCCAAAGGACTGGTCACTGGGGCTGGAGTTCACTTGGTATCTGCCTGGAGAAGAGATCCCATGCTCCCCTTCCTTCAGGTGGAACCAAGTTTGTACCTACCAAAATAACCCTGGGAACTGAGCCAATGAGTATCAAGTGCTGATGATCAGAGAATTCACTTTAAAACTGTAATAGCATGTTAGCTTATGGAAGCAAGGCAGCTTTACCCAATCCCATGATGCTTCTTAGTACACAGAGAGAATATGTAGCTGCCAAAATAGAAGTGTCTACTGAGCATATTCCAATTTTAAGAATTAAGATTAAAGTTAGATACTTTGTCTTGGTAACATTTAAAAAATGCACTTAACAACTTTGATTCTCTTGCTCCAGAGCAAGGTCAAAGTTGTAATTACATGAAATGTATAACCATTGAATTAAATGCTTACAAATTCTTGACATTGTAAAACACACTGCACTTTTCCTTTTGTTTTCAGAAACAATCAAAACAAACACTTTAACCCACTAACAACCAGAATAAGTCAGACACAGAAAATTAAGGACAATATTAGATCTAATTAAAAAAAATAAAACATTAAAAACCTACAGTTATCTATTGCAAGAAATTTAAAAAAAAAAAAACCACACAAAAAACCACAACCATAAATTCACTCACAATTATTTAAGATAAGGAAAAATGCATTTCAAGAAATGTCTTTAATTAGAAAAGAAAACAATTACTAACAAAACTAACATCAAAATGCCAACTCAGTGGGCTTTTCTTCAATTTAATAGACAGTAAAACAGCATGAGGAGAAAAACTTTTATTTTACATTTCAGAATTTCAAATATTAAGACATTGAGTTTCATTGTACATTGTCCTTTTCTGGCCCCTGGTGATTAATATATGCATATCCAGTGCTCACAGAGTTGATACCAGTGTATAATAAGAAGAAGCGATAAGACATGAAGGAATGGATGTCACGTAAAAGGAAATTATTTGGAGCATTCTAGTTATTTGAAAGAAACTTATTTGAAAGAAACTATATGAAATAATTGAAAAATGAAATTAGATCCCCAAACTGAGTAAACAACAACAAGATAGGAAGGAAAAATAATTTAAAATTTTATATAGTTCCTGCCACGTAAAATTTTGTTATAAATATAAGCATATACTCCAAAATAAGAAGTAGGCCTTAAGCTTCACATAGTTTAGCTCATTTTCATCTACAATACCCACAATGCAACCTGAAATACAATTTATGCAGGAACAATAAAAGAATAATCAACTTATTCTCTAACTCTCTTGGCTTCTTTGACATTTAATGTCAATCTGCAATAACAAAGCTAATAATGATCTTTGTCTTCACACACTGCTATTGAAACAAAGCATTTCTTTGTAAGTTAAAGGGTAATTTTGTATCCACTACTTCAATCTAAATCTTTCTGGGCTAGAGTCACAGAAACTCATGGCATAAGTCACCCTAAAATCCAGATCATCTTCTCTCTGTGAGAGAGAAGATGGTTCTTTTGGAAATAATCATATGTGCAACCGCAACCTAAAGCAGAGCAGCATGAAGCATGGAAGATTTCATCCAAAATTCATTACATGATACAAATGCCAGATATTTCTAGAAGTTTCCCATTCAAAGCTTAACATACAGCAACGTTCCCAAATTTGTAAATCACATGGGGACACATTATAAAGTGACATCTCAAGAATTCACAGGAATTCAAAATTAAGAAAAAATCATAGTTTAGACTGGCTTATTCTTTAATCATATTACTTCTAGGTTTGTGAAGTAATTAGGTGCATGCTGAGCTTTATGCAAGTACTATGTGGATTTTATTGGGACTACTTGCATTTGTAATACAAGCTGAAACACACAATGACTTTGGCATGTAGGAAATTTCACACCAAGTATCACATCTGCAGCAGCTTCCAGGCAAGCGTCTACTGTGCACCTGTATTACCACCTCTTCCAGCTGCCACAACAACCTATTTAGTTTGATACACAGGTAACAGCAGCTGTAACAACAAGGTTAAGTGGGAATTACTGAGTCCAACTTCCTCTTCACTGTGAGTTACCCCTATGAACAGAGGCAGTGATGAGGGTTAAGCATTGACAACACCAAGGCCTTAATGGCCACTAATTCCATATGGTCAGATTAACTTGCTACAGACCCAAAGAAAAATCAAGAGCGTTCATATGTGTAGCCATGTAATACCATTGCTCACAGTGTACAATACATCAGAAGAACCTTCCATTAAAAGGTAGAACTTACCCCTCTTCTGTACCCAGCCTTCCTTCACAATGGTAACATCGCTCATGATGACTCCACTCTGAACCCCCAACTCAAAAGAGTATTTCTTTGAGTTATCAGCTTGTCGGTTTGGCTTCTTTTCTGCAGCTTTTCACAATTTCTACTGATGAGTCAGCCTGGAAGGAAATATTAGAGAAAGTATTTAAGTCTTTTCTGTTTTTCTCACTTGACAGCCAACAAAAAAAGTCTTTGTTGATGTATTTCACTGACTGAGCTCACATTAAAAATCTGCCTTTTTTTTTAATTAACCATATAACAGAATCAAGTTTTGAGTCTTACAGTACATTTTCCATGAACACTGCAACACTAAAAAGAAGCAGAATGTGTTAAAATGTAAGTCGTATGGCACTTTCATAAAACGCGCACAACAAAATTCTCTCCCACTAATGCACAGGATGCTCTTAAATTAAAGGCTGCTAGTACTCATCCACTCTGAACACAAAGGAGCTTTACCCATTCTAACATTTGTCAGAATCTGTGCAATGGACAAGTGGTTCCTTTATTATGGGTACATTGATCATATCAAGAGTGCAAGAAAGTGGAAGGAAAAGTCCTGTAAAGAAGCTTAAAACCAAAAAAAAAAAAAAAAAAAAGCTACAGAATTACAACATTCTTCCTACTTCCACTATAACTTCCTTATAGCCAATACAAATCCTTAACTTACAGGAGTTTTTAAAAAATCATCATAATGTCCAAGTACACAAACCAGAAAAAAACCAAACCAATGTTTAGTTTATGAAAAGAAGGAGCATACATTCAAAGCTTTAAGTCAGGCAGTGACAGGAGTGCTCTTTCCCCTACAAAGCTCAGCTTGCAGGACACAGAAGGGAAGTTAGTCCTGGAACAGGACATACCACTCTCAGAAGCCACAACTCTCTCTTTTGACCACCACATTCCCAGAGTACCTAACAGCTGTGAAGAAGAGATAAATAGCACTAAAATCAAGTAGGAATAGATGCCAGAGGGCAGGAGAGGTTTCCTTTTGGCAGCAAACTGCCTTTCCCCTCCATCCTTCAAAATAAACAGAAGCATTCAAATTATGCTCATCCAAAAAAGGGTGGGAAAACAAGAAATGGGATTTTTCTGATGGTGGAGCAACACCCCTCTACAGCTGTATACACAGGAGCATGCATGTACACAGTGCTAGCACAGAACAGGAACCTACAAGTTCAGTGTTATGAAATGCAGCCCATAAATATCCATTTAGCGGACTGACCAACAAATGTAAACACAATAGAAACAAATATGGCTGTGCTATAACCTATCTGTGCAACAAATGAATGAAGAAAGGACTGGGAAATAAGCTGTTTTAACGCTATCAATTACAAGCTAAAAACTGAACCATTATTGACATGCAGGTTATTCCTTATTTATCATTTGAAGAACGTGTATTTGCACCACACAGCAGCTAGATGGAAGGCTACTTCTGTATGGATGCTGTACTATGCAAAATAAAACTTGGTATGAGTATTTTTTCAAGTGGTATGCAACAAAAAAAATACAGCACAACCTGACTACAGAAACACCGAAGTGTGTCCTTTTCGGTCTCTTTCACTGAACTATTGTTTAAAAACACACAGTATTTCAGCTGGCTTAAAAGTAAATAAAACCCACAATGCTAAACTCGTTAATGATATAATGATAATGGCCAGTCTTCGCGAACGAAGATTTTGGGAAAGGTCTTTTACCTTTCAAGCCTGCGCAATGGATTTTTTTAGGTGAGACACAGCCTGCGCTGAACTGAGCCCACCCTTTAATCCTAAGGTTCATCTGCTGGGGCCAAGCAAGCTTGGACAATGGCAGTGAGGTCCTCAGGACGTAGGTTTGTTTAGAGTGACCTTCTCATAGATGGATGGCCTCACAGGGCTAACGGGGTCCATCTGCCCGGGGGGCCTGGGATTTGAACCGGAGTTGCAGCAGTGAGAGTCCTGCATGCTAACCACTGGGCCACCAGGGGTCCCCTAAACTTGTTAATACTGCAAAGTTTAAGTAGCATTGACTACAGTGTCTCTGAGACACCCCCACGGCACTGGCAGATATGACAGTAAGACCTGTGCAGGTGACACACAACCTTTTGCATTGGCATCATACCCTGTTGTCTCTAGGAGGACACCAGACTCCTGTGTCCATGCAACTACACCCTCCTTAAAGACTTAAATACTGTTAAAGCTTTCATAAGAGTTAAAAGAAAATGTTGTATACAAGTTTTTGGAAGGACATGAAACTGCTTTACTGATGTTGATTTAGTTGACTAACTTTATCTGTTAAAATATCATATTACATGCAAGCTGGTATGGTAGAAATAATCAGAGAATACATTTCCACATCCTTCACCTCACTAGTGTGAGAGTTAATTTCTGGTTCATACGTTATCAGAACTTTTGTTTGCATGCTTCAAACGAGATAAGCAGGTCTATCAGCTGTGCATGAAAAGAGATCTGACAGATTAAGACATGTGCCTGAAAGCAGGCTGCTGTTTTGCTGTTCTGGATCACTGCAGCACAGTATCAGCTCTTATTACAAACACATAAATCTTTACAAAGCCCAGAGGTGAGTGTCAAACAACTGTGACCTAGGAGCAGCTGTTCTGTGAAGGAAGTGTAGGCACATCAGTTTCCAAATACCCATCTTAAGTTCAGTTTTCTACAAGACTTTCACTGCATTCTTTAAGAAGCGATCACAATTGAATCTTTTTTTTCCCACCTATAAAGATACATGAAGCAATGTAACATTTAGTACTTAGCTTGGGCTGGTATATGCTGCAATATGTTTTACTCTTTAGGCAAACCTATTGTCCTTTCCAATTTTGGTGTGCACTTGTGAAAAGTGAAATAATTTATTGTTATTGGTAGAGACACAGCAATAAGGAATTAACCTGTGTACTAAGGAGCAATAATCTTGTCTGCCCACATACTGATCATTCATGTCCACATACTGATCAATCAGTTCATGATTTCAGTAGATACACAGTTTTAATGAATTAATGTATGTTTGAAGCTCTCTATTTACCCACTGATTTAGTGTTACAAAATGAAAGTTTGATCTATGACATGATTTTCATGTCAGACAGCGTCCCAACAACCTCAAGTGTATGTCTGTAGACTTGCATGCCACCCATCACATGTACTGCTTTACTGAATTTTGAACAAAATCCCGCAAAGTACAAAAATCACATATATATGGTGACAAAATTAATTACATTATGTCCAATTTAGTTTCACAATATTACCAGAAACAACTTTAGAATTATCAACAGTTGTACCACTGTACTGATTGCTCCATTAATGGGTAATTAAAAGTCAAGCTGAATTACAATGGAAGCTGAAGGAGACAAAGCACAAAAGGACTAATGAAAGTAAAGGTTCTATGTTCACACTACACTTTCAAGAAGCCATTTGTGAGCATCTGTCATATTATCCCTTATTAAATTCCTTTGAGACTTTCTAAAAACTATACTCCTTTACTCTGAAAATCACTCAGCAAAGCTCAAGAAGAGCGGAATTGTAAGAATTACTTCTTATCATGACAAAAACTGACCTTAATGAAACAGTCATACAGAAACCTTCTTTCTTGAAGATGTACTAAAGAATTGTGTATAAATGTAAAGAAGTTGTCTGAAACACGTGGAACAAGAACTCTCACATGAAAATAGTATTTCAACTATAGTTTAACTACTTCAAGAAGACATGTTTATTCTGCACATCTGGCTTAGAACTTAAATACTGGTTAGCAATCAACTCTGCTCTCCCAATGTACTTCAAGTTTCAGTGGCTGGTATGTAGTAATTTCTACAGTTTATCTTACTGCTTTATAGGATGAACCCACAGAAACAGGGGAAAAAATATGTAAGAACTGAAGTTGAACATATTTTGAATTACAGATGTTTCCTACAGGGAAGAACTTAATTTGGTTTTTTATATGTTCCAGCAACTAAAGAACAGGTTGGATTGCTTTTTTTTTTCCCCACATGTTATCAGACAGAACTTGGATGGAAGACACTTTTCCAACAGCATATTGTGTGTATTCTGCGGACAGCATCAGACAGTCATGTATATGCATAATACATACAACATCCTACTGTCTGCGCTCATGCAGGTGTAAAAATTTACTCCATTACAGTCAGTGATGTGAAGATTTTAGGGACACAGTTTAGTTGCGGACCTGGCAGTGATAGGTTAATGGTTGGACTTGATCTTACAGGTCTTTTCCAACCTAAGAGACTCTATGATTCTATGCACACAGCTGCTGGTTTGGTGTTTTTTTCTTAAATCTCATAAAAAATGTAAAACTTTCCCTTTCTGCTTCGGGAAGTTATTAAGCCACCTCTATAGTGTTAGATAAAACAATTCAGCACACTTCTAAAGAGTTAGTATTATAAGTTTCTAGTTGTAGAGGTTGCAAAGGCAACTTTCTGACCAAGGATTAAGCAGAAAGTATTACATGCAACAGAGCTCCAGATTCCTCAGCTGAGGCTCACAGTTTTCCCAAGCTGTGGTTAAAACTATCCAACACCACCTCGGTTTTCATCTTGCACTTTAAGAATAAGAGCAATACAGAAAAGAACCAGCTCACTTCATGATGCTACCATATCAGAACTATAAGATCAACAACTAAAATGAGCAATGGACCATTCAGAAGGAAGACAGCTTTTCCTCAACTTCTACTTTAAATTCAAGGAGGCTCTCATGCCCATCACAGCAGTCAGGTACCTACACAGACATGGTAGATGGTTAGAAGGAAAATATCTTCCAAGCAAAAGAACTAAAAACTGTGGTTCAGGTCTACACTCAACAACCACTATGTGCAAGGGAATTGTCACTGAGATTCATAAGAACAGACAACACTCCCTTGGAATCTGGGCATCTTCCCATTTCCCCTACGACAAGAGACAGCTGAGTAAAGAAGACAGCACCCATAAATTCAGTGTAAATTGTATGATTCAGGTCTCTGTTGTAAGAACTTCCATAAACACAGGTTTCTACTTTCAACAATTTTGGAGCTGAGAAAAAACAGATACTCTCACATTTACAAACTCAAGTTACCAGAGAGAATACCAACAGGATCAGTTTCAGTGCTTCCAGAGATGATCCCCATAACTTCTTGTACCATTATCAACAAAGTGAATCATCCAATCTTGTTCTCTTAATATATAAGAAAACTACCAATTTCCCCTTTTACAAGTAATCATTTGTTTAGTAAAATGTTTGGGGAAAAAACAGCAAGTGAATCTTTCTGATTCACTTTGCCTGACTCACTGAGATTCTTTGGTCGCCCATGTAAGCAGAGTCAAATTTCATCATCTCTATCTCCTTATTTCTCAGAAAGTTAACTGAAAAATTCTGTGCATGCACCCACAAAACACACATCAACAAAAAAACCAGTTCTCAGTCATCCTCTAGTGGCTTTCATCACACACACATTTGTTTCCTTGCTTTGGGGGCTTTTTTTTTTTTTTGTAGCAGATTAAGCTCTTAAGAGGTGTTCTCAAATTTGAGTTTGAATCCTCCAAAACAACCGAGCAGGTTGTAACTGTTTCCAGTGGTGGTTGCAATCACAGAGCAAGGAATTCAAAAAGTCAAGGCTCTAAAATAAAAACAGAGTTGTCTTTAGGAATGGAAGCTGAGATCCAGGTTTTATTTATATGAAAAACGCATGCATATCCTCTTCCCTTAGCAAAGCTGTTATCTAAAAGTCTGGCCAAACAATTAGAGGATATATTGCACATCATCAAAAATTACACAAAAGACTATGTTGCAGAACAGAGATTGTTACAAAACATGCTATATCAAGTTAGACTATATTGTTAATGAAAGAATCAAATTCAGGTGAGTGCTTTATCTAAAAAGTATATAATATTTACACAGACTTTTGCAAACTACCTATAGAATTCTGGTTATACTGACTGATTTAAATACTACCACTGCTTAGACTGAGAAAAAAAACCTCTAAACCAACAGCATTTGTCCAACTTATTAGAGTCAATTAAAAATAAAAAGTTTTAAAAAATAAAGTAGTAAAAAAAAAACCCCACAATACTTAACCAACACAAAACAAAGGATGAACTAATTTGACATGACAGAGAAATAAAAAACAAGATTATTAAAAGAAAATAGATGCTAAATTTATAAAATTGTAATCTTTATGTACATACAATAAAGATGCTTAAAGATAAATACATTCTAAGTAGACATGCTCATACTTTACAGATTTTAAAACAAATACAAAAATTTCCAAAATATCTCCATCATAGGCATTGCAAATACCTTTTAAACTATATTTTATACTAGAAGCCTCAGTATCTTACAGAATATTAGTATTAAAACTTACTCCTAACAACTTTATTTTATAAGTTTTGATTTGGAATATTGAGGAGAGTAATATGAAAATGGCACTGCCTACATCTTGTGGTAAGGAAAAACAACATAATTTAGAAAAGATAAATAGCTCTTTTTAAAGCATGCTTACGTCTATGCTTAATATTTTCACTGTTCTATTTTCACTTTCAGTATGTCAAAAAGCTGCACAAAACTAATATATTCTCAGATAAGCCTAGTTAGGAGACTACAAGCACACTGAAATATTAATATACAAGTTAGATGTTTTATTTAGATTCTGTAACTGAATAAGTTTATCAGGGAAGAAACTATCATTCTGTATTTCATTTCCTATTATAATGACAAAGCAAGTTATTTTAAGGGGCAAAGGTATAATTAAAGTAAGGTGAACAAAGCCATCCTTGCCTTTGTTTACCAAGGTATAAAGGAAGTTTCTAAATGCAACTAAATTGTTTCTTTAGAATCCCACGTGAAACGTTAACAACCCATTGTTTTGCCTTGTGTTTATCCACAAAAATGCTTTAAATCCTTTCTGTCTCCCCCAATCACATGAAACAATAGCTAAAAAGCAGGCAGAAGCAGTGATAGAACTTACTAAAGCACATGTCTGAAATTTAACCAAACAATACACTTCAAGTAGAAAATTTAACCAAAGAATACATTTCAAGAAGGGAAGGCTAAAATTATGCATCAAAAAAGTTACTAAGACAATGAGCCTGGGAGAGTCTTGATCTTAGAGGAAGTCAAATCAAGTATTAGCTGAGCTGAGTGTCACAACTATAACAATGTTACTCCACTCAACCCTTCAAAATACATGTAATAAGTTTAACGTGCCAAGGATTAATGTAGGAATACTCATTCTTGTCTTTATTAAACAAAGTTCCTTTGCCCTTTAAAAATACAGTTTAGAAATTATGAAATTAAGAAAAATTAAACTTAAGTTCCACATTTTTAAAGCAAATTAAAATTGGGTTTCAATGTCTAAAAGACTTGGAAAAAAAAAAATTAACCTAATTTTCAAAAGTTCAAAGAACCTGGAAATTCCTAGTCATTCTGAAACGAGGGATTTTAAAATATACCTTCCAAGAGATACAAAACAAAGTTTCATTAAACTCACATATTTAATCATTTCTATGATAGTAACTTTTCTGCAGCACAACTTCATATTGTGTACAAAACACCAAGCATATTGCTGAATAGATACCAGAAATATGTGAAGTGCTGTGAGTAATAAGAAAGTACTGAGGAAAAAAAAATGTTCTTGAACCATTAACATAAGAGATGAGAAAAGTTCAATGACTTGTCTACCAAGCAGCTTTCTTTTAAACTCTTACATAGTAGGTTTTATTTATTACCTCCATATTGAACAAATCAAATTCTGAATTGTCTTGCAACAATAGGAATGAACTTTGTGATTTCTTCCTACAGAGCAATCAAACATTGCTGAACCTACTGTCAAATTGACACTTCAATATGACTAGAACATAATCAATTTCTAACCTAAACCTTTGGATTTTCTTCTTCACCTTCAAAAAGCATTATTCTCATCAACTTGAGATCTGAACTTCCTAAGGACAGAAGGAATTCTCTACAACCTTAAATGAAGATTGTGTAGTTTTCAAGGGTATACTGTTGCTTATACACAGATGCAGAGCTCATTAGATTGAAGGTCTTTGGCAAATGTTATATGAAAAGCCAGATTACATGAAACTCATATGTACAACCTTAATTCTCCGTCTCAAAGTGTATCAATACATTTGGAAAAGGATATAATAATTTCAATAAAAGTTCATGAGGCAAGCTGCACCAATTACATATCTCAAGAAGTACACTTAATGCTTAGAGAAAAAAAATAAATGTGTGCTAGTAGAAATTGTTTTGCAAGATTGCTGGGACTCAACTGAGAAACAATGTATTAATTCTGTGGTGTTAAATCAGCTGTACAAGAAGGTTTTGACTGTTAAGACACTGACATTCCACAGCTACCAAAAGGTAGTAGTCAGACCTTCATTGATCTCAGTAAAGTTGAAACAGGCTCTTCATTTCTGGTCCTGCTATAGGAGGCAATCAAACAACTTTACCACATGGACAATGCAGAAAAGTCTGGCAAACCATGTTGTCAAGTAATTAAAACATGCACATGAAATATTGAAGTCCCAGTTGCATTTTTAAGGGAATTTAAAAATCGCTACTGTTCTTTAGTCAAGATATTACAAAGAAAAATGTCACAGGGCAACAACGTATTCTTAATGCCATTTTTGATCAGTATGACTCACACTTAGACACTCACATAGAAATACATGGAAAAAGAGGATTGGTTAAGATGGATTCAACATGTATTAATTTATTTAACCTAAACATGACAAGTGTTGACACAAATAGTATCAAAAATCAAAGGAATATTTAAAGCGAGCAAAAGTATCTTCATATACCCAAGCCAAAAATGCTCATTCTCCTTGAAAGCAACATCTAATGTTATCAAACCTTGGGGGATTTTTTTGGCAGCATTAACTTTGCCACAGCTTCCTACTACACCTGAACATCTTTAATAATAAAGGCAAAAATAAGGTGTTTAAAATCCATGGCATGCATCAAAACTACCTGAATGTCCACACTTAACATTGACCTAGAATTATGGAACAAGGAAAAAATGCCAAATAATCACCCACTACACCCTTGCATTTTTTGCAGTGTTTTTATTAGTATATACTAGTGATTTGTCTAAATAAGTTTCCTTTATAAATTCTCTTCATGTAGGTAGCCCGGAATGTTGTTCATACAATTAGCCAAAATAAGTATGTAAACCCAAACTTTAAAGATGAATTTTTTTTTAATGCTAAGTAAAACACTGAAAAGTTAACTTCCACATTCAGTGTTTAATTATTTGCTGGTAGTTTTTTGGGTTGGGTTGAGGTTTTTTGGTTTGTTGGTTTTGGGTTGTTGTTTTTTTGGGGTTTTTTTTTGGGGGGGGGGGTGTCTCTATCTTTAACAGAATATTTTTTAAACACTTTGAATCAGCTTTTCCAGTTATTGTATAACTTCTCTTTAGAAAGCAATCTTTGCTACTCCACACCAACTTGTTCCAAAGAAGAGTAACTAGTGCAACACACTGTGCTCCTGTGAAGTCTCTTCTGTACAGCAAAGAGGAAATGTATTGGTGAATAAGCAAGATTCTCACTGAAAACACACCTTTCCTCCCAAGCAACGCAAAACTCCCTGAACTACACGTTGTGCTAGAAAGTATCCCCTATCCCTTCCATGGTATTCTTATTAGGTATATCCTAATGAAATGAGAATTCAGGATGACGCAAATTAATCTAATATTCTAGAATAATTTTAAAGGCCATTCAAGTTGGTAATTTTTTCTTATGTAAGACAGTATTTAAACAAGAAGTGGGTTGTAAATTTCACACAAATACTGAAAATAAAAGCAGCCTTTTAACCTTAAACGAAACTTACGGCTGCACACATTTACCTGTTTCCCTGTTTTTGAATTCCTACTGTGGTTTCCAAGGGGAGTATAGTGCATATTTTGAACAGAATGTTTATTTTATTAGTTGGAAAAAAGAGAACAGAGGGCTTTTGTTAGATGTACAACTAAAACACCTACAAAGCATGCAGTTACAATACGGTGCACTACCTTCATAGCAAAACAATTCATTTATGCATTATCCACATCAAAATGGAAGTACAGTACAACAAAGTTTTCACTCAGTATATATCCATGTCTTTCCACTCTCCAATGTGGATTAAAACATGCCCAAGCCATAGAAGATGCCAAAGAATATTGAATCTCTGTTACAAAAACTGAAGGAAAGCTAGGCTACCATGTTACCAAGTCCACCACACCTGTTGCATTAACAGCACAAAATGAAACTGTAACCACACAGTTACAAGAAACTGTGTCATCCTTATACTACGCACAGAAATTTCAAATGTGTTTTAACACTGACTGTTCTAGTAATGGTTCACACCTTCCAAAACAACTGAGTATTTCAAAGTTATTTAGCAAATAATATTTCATTGGTATAGGAATTATTATTCAATAAATCTCTTTAAAATGGGAAAATGTGCACCCAGAAAGTGAAAGAATACGCGATCAGTCAGTGTTACACAAACTCCAAGTAGCCTGAAGGATCTTTCAGTTATTATACAAACTTCAGACACATGTTGTTTCAAACTGTATTAGGAAGTCAAGATATGGTTTCTGAGTAGCATCTTGCAAACAGAAGCTTGGGTTACAAACAACTGCAGAGCCCTAGTAAGTGGTTTGGGGTTAAGTTTAAAAAAAACAAAAACCACACACCAAAGTATTTTCTCTTTCACAAAGCATTTGTTACAGTGTCAAAAAGTCAACAATTTCTAGTGCATATTAATGCCCCAAAATGAAGAACAAGTGACGGAGCAAGACACTGAAATACTGTTTTCTGTGAACCTATTCATGAAACCAAGGAGATTACTGAATCCACTCAACCTAGTTAGAGTAAGTAGTAATACACCATAAACTGCCTAAAATAAGACAGTCTTGCTAATATTATCTGTGTATACACACACACACCACACACAGTGGATAAAAAACATGAGTTATTCAAATATTATGTGTAGCCTTCTAGGAAACAGAGACATTTTCTTATCTCTGAAGTTTTTCTTCAGCCCTTATTTGAACTTGACTTACTGGTTGCATCCAACCAAAATATATCCACACAGACTATAATTAGCAATCCAATCCAATTAAAGATATTGGGGTCAACTTATGGGCTTCTGCCAAAAAAAAAAAAAAAAAAAAAAAAAAAAAAACCAGCCCTACAAACAGAATCTTCTTAAGTAGCACACTTACTTCAAAAGTCAAAATAAGGTTCCTTCCCTATCTCATGTACAGTCTTTCCATACTCCTATGCAGAACAGCCAGAACTAGTCTATAGAGAAGCTGGCAGAAACAGTAGATCATGCTTGAAATGTTACTTGTCATAAGTTAAGGTCTACTTATCTGCATGCTTCTTGCCTTGAGAAATAAAGACCTCTATGTGCAAAATGCATGGAACTACATTTGCCTGTTAGCAAAGTTTTAGGAAAATCTAAACAAGCATTAGCAGAAGTGACTGCTGAGTGTTTCTTCCATACCGAAAAAAGTTGGCAGTGCAGGTATCAGGCACATCATAATTTTTGTAATAAAACTCTTAAACAGAGGCTAAGCGAATCAAGTCTGTGACATGTTTTCATAAAAACGATGAGATGATGTAGATAAATACAAGGAGCCAGTCAACTAATAACTACATTAAAGAAAAAAAAGGAACTAGAATAAAGGTCAAGAGAGATTAAATTGTTTATCCTTTTCAGCTGCAAGAAAACAAGATTTCTTTTCTTCATTTTTTAAATAACATATCATGGGAGAACGTGAAAGAAACAGTCCTGGCTATTTCACGCCTCTTGAATTCCCATCTAGAAGTAAACTAAGTGGTGCCCGTACAGAACAGCCCCACAGCCTATGAACCCGGTACTGCTCGTTACATCACGATCATTTGCATTTAAACTACAATATATAGCACTGCGCTCTCTCGTTCCCGCGGGGCGCCGCGCTGACCTCCCGCCAAACAGACCCCACGGCGCATCCGCACCGTTCCGGAGGGGGGGTCGCGCACAGGCAGCCCCGGCGCGTCCCCGCACCTACGGAGGGGTGCGCGCGGGCACGTGCGGCACTCCCGGCCCACGGCAGCACCTGCCGGGACCCCGCCCGGGCAGAGGCCGCCCGGGCAGACCCCGTCGCGGGCCCGGCCCGGCCCGGCGGAGCCGCCGGTCGCCCGGGGCAGCCGGCTGCGCATCAACTTTTGCATGCGGGCTGCGGCCTCCATGATGGCCGGGGCGGGCGCGGGCGGGCGGGGGGGCCGGTTTGTTTACTTGCAGCCGGAGCCGCCGCCGGCGGCAGCAGCATCATCATCATCATCAGCCCTTGTGCGAGGCGCTGCCACAGGCGGCCCGCCGGGCGCGGTGCTATTCTTAGCGCAGGGGCAGCGCGGGCACACGCGCGGGCACACACACGCACGCACACGCTCACGCACATAAGTTCCCAGCGGATAAATCCCGCGCTACTCCCGGCACCGGTACCCGCCGCACGGACGCGGCGCGGAGGCAGGCGGGGAGGGACCGCCACCGCGTGGGAACGACCCCACGAATCCCGCGCCCCCCGGGCGCGCGCCTTACCCCGGCCCCACCGCCCCCCTCTCCCGTTACATAACCGCTCCCGCCGGAACGCCCCCGCCCCGCCCCTCCCCACCCCGGCCCCGCGCCCCCGCCGGGGCGACCCCCGCCCCTCCGCCCCGCTCCTGCCCCGCCGCCGGCGCTAGGCCACGGGCGCCCCCGCCCCGCGCTACCCGCC